>NW_008824410.1:762115-808073 GCF_000699105.1 Pygoscelis adeliae | reverse complement strand
CGGAGCCCCCCTCGCAGGGCGCGGGGCAGGGAGGCCGCTGCGCTGATCAAAGGAAGGGGAAGTTCGGGCCGGGGTTGTGGGTGTTTCTGCAGCAGCCCTCATGGCAATGCCCGGGGCCAGCGGGGAGAGGGCTAGACGGAGGGAAAATCGCCATTACAGGAACAAGGTAACGCAGCCCCTACTTATTGCAGGGCGGCCTTTAAAAACCCTTTTGGTAAAATGAGATCAGCACGATGTGTTTGATTTCTCCAGTTGCCTCCGTTTATCCTCTCCCAAGCGTGCTCTAAACCTCCCCGCAATTTCACCTGCAAGTTAATTGAAACGTTAGTATCTTGTCTACAAACAGATTAATGTTGCCCAACAGAAAAGGCCAGGAAAATCTCTTACTGGGAGTTTCAAACTGGCAGCAGTGACGTGGTCACAAAACTGAACATTTAAGAAGAGAAATGAAATCTAACTGCTTGTGATTTACAAGGTGTCCCGAACTGCACAGAAACCCATCCCTGCACTTGCCAGAATCCTCAGCATAATTTTCATGACAATTTTCCACCGGTTTGTAACCAATTCTTCCACTGAAGATACATCCGTCCCCGTCCCACGTGCCATCTAGCCGATAGACAACTGGAAAAAGTGAACTTGTGCAGCTGGAAGGATCCGAGAATCTCGCTGTGCGTGCTCTGAGATCCTCAGCCGAAAAATCCTGAGCAGTGCAAAACAGACGGCAAGATACACGCCTATGTATAGATGTACGGAGCTGAACATATTTCTGAAAGATTGCACTTAACTGTTTCATGCGGATCGGATAGTTAATTTCTACGGATTCCACTGCAAACTACAAGTGGTATAAAATTCTCCTTTTTCTCATTTTTTTCATTTGCGTGCCAACTCTCTTTCCTGCCTGCTTGTTCAACGAGAAAAGCCTTTCCCAGGACCAAACCACACTGAGTTTCGTGGCAAACCTGCCTGAAAAACAAAAGACAGACTAGGAATAAGCACAGAGCTCAGGGCTCAACTTGGTAAAACAGAACTCCTAATGTGCCATCACTTGCAGCTAGCTAAGAGAAAAAAGAAAAGAACTCAGAATAGCTATTAACAGACATTTCTCTTTCAGCTAGTAACCCAAAACCAAATCAGCACTAAAATACAAACCCCAGTCTAAAAGGTACACCTAGTTCATAGATACAGTCACTAATTTTGCACTGGAAAAACCCTTCAGAATTATAACTCTAAATGGCCAACGTTGCCACCGTATCACAATCTTTAACTCCTTTACCTCTCCTGTTTGTTTTCTGAACAAAGTAGCTTCTTGTATCTAAAAACATGTCCGTTACAGTCTTCCAAGAAATACAGTACAAGCCGCACTAATGATCAGGGAAAAGTTGGATTCTGCTGGAGTCACATTAATTTCATCAAACATTTCATTATAATAATTAACTTCATCTTGCAATCATGCTACTGATGGTCTGAATTAATTAAAACTACTGCTGTGTCTCCTTTCCTTTTTTATTTGTTGTGCACCGAAAAAGGTCAGATTTACTAATCCATCAGAACGTTTACATTCATCAATCATTTATGTTCATCATTTATATAAAAATTCCACACATCATAATTTCTTTCTTCTCACAACAAAAGGGCACCTCTCCTAACCACCAGTCAGTTTTATTTAACACAAAATAGTTAACAATATAACTAGGGTTTGGGTAGTGCTCTCACAAACGATTGAAAATACTACGTTTCTTGATTTTTATCAAAATTATTCTAGGCACGGGGCACTAAAGAGAGAAGAAAAAAAGGAAAGTAAAAAAAAACCCAGAGGAATCCTTTTCCAGTCTGGGCTTGATATACGGATCTGCTCTGTAACCGCGTCTGTGGATGTAAATGCGGTGCAATAGAAAGCTGGCTCTGGCTATAACATTTTGCAGCACACAGCCAGGCAATTTGGTACAATTACTGAAAGTATCGATAATGCAGAACCGCAACACACAATCGCATTCTGAGGCTGATCTCACTCAGAGCGGAGCACGACGTAATCAAAGCTGTACATCTTTTCTCTGAGAAAAAGTGTTCTTGAGACAGACACAGCTCAGAAGCGATGTGGTAATTGTGTGTGTTTCCAGTATCGAGGCAATAGATGGAGATGAAACACGTCAAGTGAGAAGAGTACGTCCGAGTATTACCTCAGTGTTTAGGTATCTTTCATAAGAAGCAGCACTGTTTACCTGCTGTACGAGTTATGTCTACTATTTATCTTAGCTTCAGTGCGGCAACACGTTTGTACTTTAGGAAAAAAGGAGCATTAGAGAACTGAGAAAGCAGCTGCAGTGTTTACCTAAAGATAAAAAAACACGCCCGCTAATTGCATCAGCCTGCAGCAGAGGTGATGGGCAGACAATTCAAAATGAGCTAAAAAGCGGTTGCTTTACGTTCTTGTCTTGCAAATAGTTAACTGTACTAGAAATCCAATGAAATAACAAGGCAAATATTTCTACCCACTAAGACGCTATCCGACCTATATACACGTCTGGCTGGCTCAAGGAGGAGCGAACACGTAAAAGTTTGGCCTCGTGTATTTCTGGCCAGAATGGGGCTGCACATTTTCCTTTTGTTCAGATGTTTTCCTCCTTTGGAATCGCCTTCCCTTTGTTTCAACTAAGCCACATTGCTTTTTATTTCCTCTTTTTAAGGCATTGTATTACATACCTAGGAATCCTGAACAGAGTCACGGAATATGTATGTAAAATACGTATAAAACATCTCTGTTACACACACACATATAAGATTGGCTTATTAAACTGAGGCCTGATTTTTTTCCATCACTGTAGCTCCTGTTAGTCCTTTTTTTTTTCCAATGTATGCAACACAAACAAAAGCAGCAGCTATCATCCTGAAAGCAAGCTCATGGCTATTATATTTATTACATGTACTCTGTTTAATATTACAGTCTCCTGAATAAGAACAGCTAAACTGCCGAAGTATGTGCCCCGTGAAGGCAGCAGTAGCAACACGAAAAAATAAAACAGAAGTCACATCATTTTCCAGATGCATTTAGCAAATCATATCCTTTTTCTACCGTTCTTTTCCAGTCCTCCTTTAGAAACACAGTTATCTCAGTCAATCAAGGATCTTCTTTTCAAATACCTATCAAGTAAGAATAAATATGAAGAAAACTGGCTAATGTTATTACATTTGAAAATTGGTTTCACAATTGAAAAATACTTAATGAAATGTCTCAAGTGATCTCTTTCTAAATGGCAGCATTTTAATCTGTAAATTGGGGGAAAAAAACCATTCAGAGGTCCAGATTCTGCTGTCAATTACTTCACTAAAAATCCAGGAAAATTCTCTGCACATTCTTGGGAAAGTTCCCAAGTTACAGGAGCGTAAAGAAGAACAGAATGTGGTCGGGGGGAGCGAGGCGCAAAGGACCACCTCCCCATGTAAACATGTTTATTTTTTTCCTGAAAAGCAAATGGTTTTGATTAAAAGCTTGTCCTGGCTCTTATCATCACAATGCTGCTTAGTTATTTTGTGGGTAATTTTTTATTGCAAAAGCTTTTCTTTTCCTTAAGTACTTATAAACAAAACCCAAATCTTTGCATGCCTACTGAACAGGAATGATAAAGCCTTTCTCCCTGTTTTTTGAGTCCCTGTTATGGAAAAAAATGTACCCTGCTAGCAATGTGAAATTAAATAAAGTTAAAACCAGCAGCATTAGGAGATAGCACTAGGTAGACAGCAGTGCTTAGTCACTCTGAAAATTTATAACGTTTCCGGCTTTAGAAGCCACCCTCGTAAGGGCCTGAGATCTCTCCTGTCTGAGATCTCTTCTTTCTCACCCGCAGGATGCTCAGAGCACCAGCACCCAGCAGAATCTCCCCTTGAACAAACTGTGCGTGGGGTTTTGTGCACAAGAAAGAAAGTTTGAAGTCGACACAAATTTAGTTTTCTAAATATATCCCACAGGGAAAATGAGGGGATTCATTTTTAAAGCATACAACGCCCCTGGCCAGAAACATACACTTCTGTGAGGAAACCAGCTCAATGCCCTTGACTTCAGCGAAGCAATCACATCAACAAAATTGCTCACATTCAGAGGTATCCGCAGGAAGATGATCTGTAACACCCCCCCTCACACACACCCTTTTTATCAGTATGGAACTCACACTGACATCAGCTAAATAAAAAGTAATGAAGTGTAAAAACATTTTGTACCCTCCAACTAGGTCTAACTACAGCATCTTTGAAAATGTATGCCACTTTTGCGTTGGTATTTAGTAGTCCAGTGTTTCTTAGGACCAGGACGAAGAACTTGATTTTGCAATCTAGTAATTTTATTTTGAGTGTCCAGGAGTTCAAATACAGGGGGGTGTATCCAAAATGCACCTTGGCTACTTGTGAATCATGAATTCACTGAGTTTGACGAAAGCACGTGTCAGCTCGCAGACATACGTGCCTATGGACTGTTTGATATTTTTCTGTTCTATTTATATTTGCATCTCACTCTCCTGGTTTTCGTGACAACCAAATACACTCACAGCCATCTTTATCCTTTGAAGCTTCACAATCCAGAAGAATTATTATCAGTTTCAGTAAAAGAAGTAACCACCAACTAACACCAGAATCTTTCCAGGAGAGAAAGTAGCGAGACTTAGTTTTGTGTAGCAGTGGTGTGAGAGAAAACTTGGAATGAATAGGAAATTCCAGAGCAAACACGGTTAAATTGTCTCCTCTATAAATAATAATACAAAAATCCACAAAGATGTTAATGCGCTGCTGATTGCTCTAAATACTGCCGCCATTCAAATGAGTCCATAGGCTGGCATAATCAATAGCTCAGGAAACAGTATATCCTTACGCTGACTTTACTCCTTCCCCCCAAAGCATCCAGTGCCCCTAGTTATCAATCACCATCATCTGCTGCTTTTTACACTGGATTTTTTCATTCCCACCAGCTGGCCTGACCTAAGACTCTTCAATCTTTCGGGAAAGGCGGCTGAGGGGGAGAAAACATTTTGCTTTGCTACTGTTTCATTATGTTCCGCACCTTTTCGTTTTCTTCCTCCTCAAGAAGGATTTGCTTGCTACCCACCCGCTTTTATGTGACTTTTAGTAAATTTGTTTATTTATTAAGAAGCTGTAAAAGAGTGGTCATTACAGAGAAAAAAGTAAAGAAAAGAAGATGAGTGTGTATGATAAACAGCTGTTCTTTCCAGTCAGATTGCTGCATGCACTAAAAATATGCACAACCAAAAATCTCCAGATGAAGGACAAGGACAGAAGGACATGCAGGGGACTGGGCTTAGAATAAATGTGATACAGCCTTCAGGTTTCTAGCAAATTTTGTGTGTATATATATGTAGTCCTTAATCTAAGCATTTATAAGAACCTGGGAAAAGCCAGCAGTGTACAAGGTAATGTTCTGAAAAGAAGAAATGTGTGTTCATGTAAAAAAACCTGTATGAACTCAGTTTCTTTCCCCAGTCTAAGACTTTTTTTAAGAAACCCAAATTCAAAATATTTAGTTTTTCTCTTCCTTTAATATTTATGCTTTCCTAATGCTGCTGGTAAAAATTCTCAGTAACAGCTTCACCACACTTTTGCAAGGATGAATGCTAGGAAAAAGTCATCTGCATAGACCACTGAGCAAAACTGTACTGCTAAGAAGTGAACCACGTATCTAGCTGGCTAAAGCTATAGTTACATGCAAAGCACTGGAAAAGTATTACATAGCGTATGCAGTTGCATTGGTCCTGTTGAATCTTCCAGGAGTCCAAAAAGGTATCCCTCAGTCTAATAGTCTGTGCTCAGATAAGCTGCAGGATGCACAGCAAGGAAGCCGGGTCAGTCGCGGACTGCTGCAAACCAGTATTTTCTGTGCAGAATGAAGGCCGGCAAAAGACCTAAGTAACAGGTGAGGGAAAATGTAATGGCCCCTAAGATATTTATCCTATCATTCTGTGAAACTGAGACACAGGAGCAGCCCTGTGTGTGTCACAGAAAGCACCGAGCAGCTCACGGTGTAAGACAAGGAGTTGATGATAAATGTTGGCTCTTGGTTAGAAGGCTCCTTGTCGTGAGAGCACTTGTGAGTAGTGGTGAGTGGGCACTGAAGCAATCAGCAGCTCATTTTAACTAAGCAGGCTGAAATGTAGAGCTTTGTGCCTCAATCTCTTCTAGGTTGCTTAAATCATGAACATTTGTGATATTTTGGGTTTGGGGTTTTTTTTCCTGCATCCAAAGTTAAGTTATTTAAAAGCATTTTAAAACAGGAACTAAGTTCACAAAGTGGGCTGACATTTTGGCGCACCCTGAGCTGTTCTCATTTTACATGAGCTGGCTTACTTCAGATTCACTCTAGCTTCCCTGTCAGCTACAGATTTTTAAATGTTTTTGTTAGAAGTGTATTTTTCCATCCTCAGCTCATTTTTTGTGCACATCCCAATATGCCTCCTGTTTGCTAACTGGTAATAACATTAAGGCTGCATTTCTCATTTAAGTTAGGTCTGAAACGGTAACTTGTATTTGAATCGTACTCAATTTAAGGTCTGTGAAACTCCCAGCTTGGATTGCTCATCTTGAATCCATTTTTGGGTTTAAGCTTCAAAGAACTTTACAACCATTAGCTATCAAAATCCTATTAATTCCATGTAATATCCCTCTCCCACACCCACACCTAGAGACTATTCTACCAGCATTTCTGTAATATGCCTATTAGGTTTTTACTTTTCTTCCTCCTCAGCAGACTCCCGAACAACCTCCCACTCTCACTCCCCTCTTAAATACAGACGACAACTGAGCTTACAGCTTGGAATCGTGCTCTTTACCCACCACTGTCAACTGGTAACATAAACTTCCTACAGTTTTGATGGCAACGAAATACCCACCACTGGTTTCCATTTGTCTCACTGTGTTCTGTTAACAAAACCTATGTTTCACGCCAGGTGTTAACGTTTCACATGATCTTCCCCACCACAAAAGGAGTCGAGGACTCGAAGATCCCATGAGTCCAGGGGTTTTAGATCACTTCAGGGACGCTGCAGCGGAGCTGCTGAACAGATGAATCCCTCAGTCGCTTCCATTCAGTGCTGCCACTATACACTGTCCTCTGGCCAACCCACCCCAGCATCTGTTGAAGCGGTGAGGTGAGCACAGCAACCTAGTAATTGCCGAAGTCATTACCTGGTCGTTAACGTGACACACGGCTAGATTCTGTTCATCACAGGAACAGGCCACGCGGATGTACTTCAGCCAGTTCCCAGCTCCACTCTGGCTAGCATCAATACAGAATTTCTCATTTCCCAGGTCATCAGCAAGCTGTAGAAGAACAGGAGAAGAAAAAATACATGGGTCATCTGATATCAAATGATAGCTACAGAAAGAAGAAAGAAAGGAGAATTACTTGCAATGCAGGATTCCAAACAAGAAATAGAAAGGAGAAAGCTGGATGGTACATATAATTAATAAAGGGACATATGAAAAGACTAAAATCAGCTCTTAGGCATAATCTGAAGTTCCTGGTTAGCAGAACCTCCAAGGACATACTTCAGAGTTCTCCATGAGTAACAGGCTCAGGATTACAATTGTTATGGAGACAAACACACAGTTCTAGTATCCACACCAGCTTAAGTAATCAAAGCAGGTAACTTCTCCAAACTGTATTGATTTTAATGGCCCTTAAACAGCTCCATCTTCACATTATCCATTTTATCCTTTCATGCAGGATCATTTTTTATTATAAATAAAAAATTACATTCCTTTTTTTAGTAAATTTTCAAAACAGGTCACTTTCCACAGTGCTGTGAAATTATATTTTAAAAAACGCTGTAACAATTGATGCCTTCATTTATATAACTACAACACTAGAGATTCACTGACACTAGAGGATCTGTGTGGTTGAAGGTGAGATAAAATTTGGCTAGTGTGCAAAAGAGGAATCCTTCCAAATGAAAACCCTCAAAGACTTAAAAGTCCAGGTGTGAAAAAAAAAGGGTTAATTAAAGGGTTGTGGTCTAAAGAAAACCACTGTTTTATCAGGAAGAGACTTAGCACTTTTTCTTTCTTAAGACAGTAAAGTAAGTTCAATGAATAGAAACAGAAAAGATGCTCAGCATTCCATACCAACGTTTCTGACGATCCACTCTGCAACTCACTCAAAAAAGCACATTTTAAAAATTACACAGGACACCACCAAAATGAGGAAAAGCCCTTTGCGTCCTAAGGATGGCAAGACTGTATTGTGCTCGTAAGTGGGCCTCCTTATTACAGAAACTCCTTTTTTCCCTAGACTTAGATTTCCCTCTACCCCTACCAGACCCTGTGTCACTGCAAATCACTTCAGTCATCAAAAGCTCTTAACATGCTTTTACTAGCAATTAATTCTCTCAAAATCTCATGGGATACGATAATACTTTCCCATCTATTTCAAGACAGAGAAAAAAGAAAAGGTAGGAACAAAGGAAAGGAAAAATTAAAACACAGCGACGACAGCAACAAATCAAGTATAAGGTCAGGCTGAGAAATCTCGGAGCGACGTTGTCAGCTGAGACTCTGGCTCCACAGCTCCAAACACCCACAGAGTGTCAGGACCACACCAGCATCGGCTCTGCGACCCTCCAGCACCAGCCCAGGCTGGCCGCCCAGCCAGGCAGCCTGCAGCATCACCAAGAAAGCTCCCACCTCTCTGCATCAGTCCCAGTGGACATACCCTGGCCTCTCACTTCCAGCACTGACCCTTTTTTGTCAAGCTACGTGTTAAAATGGACACAGGGAAAATCATGCCATGAGTATTTGGCTTCTTCCTTCCTGATCAAAATACAGCACTGAAGCTTCAGTGAAATACTGCATTTTCTCCCAGAAAATGTGTGTGTTTAGGACAGAACTGGCGAGAGAAACAACCCTCCCTGTGTTCAGTTTCATTAATCCCCTGCTTAGGAACACTCTAGCAGTTGCTTACCTATTAGACTTCAGTAGGTATAGCTAAATGGATGGGCTCTGTCTCTAATAACAGTAAAGCGCAGGAGGTCAACGAGCTGCATTAGCATAACGCACAAAAGTATTTTAAACAAAAACCACACGCGGCAACACCATGCACCCAAATTGTCCTGTAGTTTTATAACACACTTGTGAGGGATTCCTAATAAACTCACTTTATAGTTCAAGAAATAGGACAAAGAGATGAATGCTAAACACCTGGAGCATTCTTGCATGTTCCCATGTTTTCAGGTTACCGCTCACGTTCTGTACCCGGAGCAGAGCCCCACCTGACGCTGGCAGCACATCTGTGGATTAGACTCCCAGGTCTCAAGCTGGGCATTCAGACAAAGATAATGAGGAACACGCAATTAGTGGCCACTTCAGGCAAGTTTGGCCTCAATGACTTCCTCAGAACACAGTAGCAGAAGCAGTGGCGGAGTTTAGTTTTCAATCCAACTGTCTTGGCCACGAAACACCATCCTTCCTCTTGGAGAAAAACCCTGCCTTGTTCATGCCTCGCATTCCAGCTTCCTGAGTAAATAAAACAGGAGTTGCACAGGCAACGTCCTTTGCCACACTGCCCCACTTAATTTCTAGAGCAGATCTATCTACCCAGGGTCACTAAATGAAAGAGAGCTCCCCTGTCCAAACCAATATGTAATTCATGAGTCAAAAACTGCACTGCAAGGCATTTTCTGCTGGCCATCTTGTCAAAATTATACTAGCAAGTTCTGGTTTATGTGAGATAATTCTCAGTAATTTGTTTTATTTTTGCCTTGTTCGTTTTGTTTTTAAAGTAAACTCTAACAGCAGCAATCCCTCCTTGTGTTTTTACACGTCGTGCACGTGGCTCACCGCTGCAGGAGGTTTCATGATGCACCACAGCAAACCCGGCAGCCGTGCAAGCACAACGGCAGCAGCAAGTCCCCATCCCCTCAGCAGCTCTCAGGCTCTCTGCTCTCCAGTCTCAGAGACTTTGTGGCAGAGGAGAGGGTAAGTGACGTTTATTCAGTCACTCAAGAGGGCTGCAGTGCAGTAAACACAAATCTTTTGCCCATTTCCACGAATTTCACCCCACGCCACTTAGTTAATCCCAAGTTATCCAGCCCTGCCTCTGAACCCCAGTCCCAAGCATTTTGCCAGGCAGCCCTAACTTTCAGGACTCAGAATTTTTCCTCCAAGTCCCAGGTTCCTTGCCCATCAACCCTAGCATCTTTCCCCTGTCTTGCCCCAGTACATATTCCTGAGCTTGCAAACCTCTCCTCTTATATCCTCAATGCCTGTCCCCTTGCCAGGGTAAGCCTCGGTCCCCGCTCCTCGTGTGCAGTCTCTCTCCTCCCTCCTTCCCACCTCCACTGTACCTGGCACCGGGTCTCCTCACTTGCAAAACCCTGGCCTGCTCCCCCCTCACTCTTCAGTCCCCACAGCCCCACCGAATCAGTCGCACTCAATCCCATCACTTCTCATCACTCACCGGTTAAACAACTCCACCCCAGCCCTCCCCTGGCTTTTCCCTTCATCTCCCAGTTGCCTTCTCAACCACAACCAGGGCCTCTCCTCATTTCTTCTCCCACAATAAACACAGTTCCCTTTTCTAAGGGGAAAAAGAAAGGCAACAGAGGAATTTCCTTAGGCAAATGAGTCTCAGATCATTAAAACGTGTTAGTGAATGTAGCCAAGAGCTGAACCCAACAACATGAGCTAGCCATTTCACAGCCAGGAGCACTGGGGTTTCCAGCTCCCCACATTTAAAAGACGAGCTGCTGTGCTTTGCACTGGCTACAGGTTCTCAGATCTGGGTCCAACCGTAAGCACTGTTTCCACAGTGAACATGTAAAACTGTACACTTGCAATTAACCCTCCATCTGCCAGAATGCACCAGGACTGCCAAGGTTAGGTCTCATGCCAAAGTAAAGGACAATGTGAAAACCCAGTCAGGAACCACCAATTTATGTCAGATATTAAATACGCATATGAATCAAATCGAAGACATAGTGCATGCAAAGGGACTTTGGGAGTGTGCTTGATCGCTCTTTTTTACTGTAGATACTTCCCTCAAAATTGGCTGCATTTATTCAGAGACCTGAAGTTTTTAAAAGAACCACCTGGAGGTGCTGAATTTACTCTTCAGAGATTCGGAGGGGAAGTGAGACCCCCACAAAGCCCCCGCTCCTCCCTAACTAGACTTTCTCAATAACTGGTACTTTCTAGATGTCCTTGTTTACCTCCCCTTGAGCTCTACTCATAATAGCAAAGGCCTGATACACGGCACTAATGTCACAGGAAGCCAATTTAAGGTAGTTTGGACTTTGCAAGAAAAAAAACCAAAAAAAAGCGTTCTTAATATGGGTTGAAAAACTCTACTGAGTTTACTCAAGCTAAAATAACAATAACTTCTGTTTTATCTCAGGGAACCTCTAGGAACATGGAGGCTGACTAAAGCTGTTGGCTGTTGTTGAGATTAAAGTACTTGTGTTGGCCTTACTGACCCCAAATTAGCTAATGAAGCAGAATAGCCAAGCCAGCACCTTGAGGGGCAGGAGGGGGGACACACCTAGACAGAAAGTGATAACAGCTCCCATCATCAATGTTCAGCTGTTGATTTGAAGCCACTCTGGGTATATAGCATATAGTTTTTAACGGTTTGAATAAGCAGCGGCCCACTAACCTCCCAGTACCATTGATTTATACAGCAGCAATCAGTGAAATTAAGTCACCCTGGGAATACAATATGGCAAACTCCAGGACTACACAAATAGTCTATCTTATTTCATAGCTGTATCTTACAAATACTCGCTTTCATATTCTATAATTGGTTGGTTGAAGACACTCAGATAGCTCTGGGAAAACCCAGAATTCAGCTCAAATTCACCAACTGTTTTGCAGGGCCCCTGCACAAGGCTCGACAGCTCTGCTTCAGAATGAGGTCCTGTCTTAGCTAGAAATCACCTGAAACTCTGTGGGTTTATCTGAGTGGAGCTTTAAAACCCAAACAGGGGGTGTGAAATCTCACAGATCAAAATGAGAAAAAAAAGAGGTTGTATGAAACCCTGAGAACTTAAGCCCCTGTTTTTCACACACACTCACTCTACTCCTTAAATAGAGCAAGGCATCACGAAGCAAGGCCCAGCAGTGTCACTGAACGGTATTTTGCATAGTACTATCCCTTGTCGAATGGTATGCTTCTGTTGTTAGCAATAAGGAACCTTTGAAATCGGAACAGCTGGAAAACAAAATAAATGTTATGGAGGTAGAAGAGAGTGAATAGAGTATTACCAGCAATACAGTTGTTAAACAGCAATAAGTTATCACTTGCCAGCTGAACCACAGTGAAGCAATTATGTGAGTTCTCCTATCCCATTACATATATTAGTAAAAGGCATTATTTTTAACTAGGGAATTTCCTAGGATTTTTGCTAACACATTTTTCCTTTGCAAGTGCAATGGGCTGGAAGCATGTGGGCAGTCCACTGATGAGAGGCTACAGTTTGAGCTGAAACAATATAATTGCATTTGAGCAGATGGACAGACCCTAAGATGGCAATTGTGGCAGCACAGTGTGCGGTGGAATATCTGCACGTGGAGCTGGCCGATTCTGGGAAGAACTGCAAAATGTACAAGCAACTGAAACACACCAGAAAAGGAGGAGTACCACTCAGTCATCACGTCCCTGAACCATGGAAGCATCGCTATCCAGCAGCACAAAAAGGCAGGAAATACTGAGCCTGTAATTAAGCCACCGAAGAGGGAGTCGAGACATGTGGGATCAAGTTCTCAACCTCTGTAAGCGTCTTCCTTGAATGACGTCCCTTCCTTTGCATTCAGACTGGGGCAGAGAGCTGGGCTTCCACTGCCACCCCTTGTGTAGATGTAGAAGCAGAAACTCATTCAAAACTGTACATTTTAGGTGTGCTACCTTTGATGCACACCAGAGAGACCTGACTCTCACTTTCACTTCTTCCACGTGCTGCAGTTTCGCTCACTCACTAATTCTGAGGAAGAAACATTCATCAGGAACGAGGAAAAATCAATCACAATAGGAGGTAATGACGTGGAACAGATTATCAGCAAAGTTGTTTAGAATGGCTGGTCTACAGTTTTACTTGGTGTAAACCCCCGTAAGCCTAGATTTATCTAGCTTTCTAATTTTCAAGGAACATGATCTGCCTGATTAATAATAGCATTTTTTCTGTGTGCCCACGATCCAGGAGCAAATGAAGGTAAGTATAGGTTAAACTACTAGTTATTTAGTCCCTGGCAGTTAGGTATTCATTAGATACTTGCTATTTATCGCAGGTACAAAAATAAAAGCAAGATACTATCTACAAGAACACAGGCTAGTCTTATAAATCCTGCCTTTAGATGAAAATGGTTCCATAAAAGTATCAGTATTTGCAAACACATAATATATGCCTTTCCCCTACAGCTGAAGTAAGAAATACAGGGGATACCTCCAAGGTTGGCAAATACCTTAAATGTTAATTTACTAGAATGCTTCAGTATTTGTCTAACAAAGTGTCAAACTGTCTGGAAAGGATGATTTTTCTCAGACTCAGTGAGATACAGTATGTGTAACCAACCTATCACACAAAGAGCTGCAGGACCAGTTACAGAGCAGGGGCATTCTTGAGTGAGTCCAGCTCTTTGTGGCTGACGCCGCTAATTAAAGATCAAGTTCACACACACATGCTCTTTTCTGATGTTCTATATGAGCGCCATATCACAATTTAAAAAATACTGAGAAATCCAACAGTAATCACAAATTACTACCTGCAGTATAAATTTTTTCCTCTGTCAAATGTGTGCACACAGAACAATATTCTAAGTGCCTCTTCCCCCCACCTTAAAAAACTCCGGAAAAACAAACTGAAACCTTTTACCACATCTTCTTCCAGTTTAGACCAGAAGGAAATCAGAAATTTCCTCTGCCAAAATTCTTCAAACCAACTGTTTACAAGTCATTGTCAGTAACAAAGAAGATTTTCTGTTTGAAGGCTTGCTTTTGGAATGCACATAGATCATTCATTTTTATGTGGTTTTTAGAAGAAGCATGACCAGCACTAAGAGATAACTGGTGCTCTGAAGAAGACCAAATGGAGAAAGAAAAGGGAGGCAAATAGTATTATCTATACGGGTACATTAAAGACAGCAAACAGAAGCACGGAGGGATTCGTTCCGCAGCGGACTGCTGGAAGGCTCAACTCACCACAGCCACCTGATTTGGGATGTACTCATTAAAATAGTCCTATCTAGCTCTATTAAAGCAACTGGTTATTCACAGTTAAGACCAGAACAAAGTTCATCTCTATCAAGGACTAATCAGTAGCTTCAATCGTAAGACCATTCATCCACAGATATCCCTGTTTTCCTGGACAGGTGAAGGCTGACATCAGATATTCAGCACCAACAGCAAACAAAAGATGCCACAGGAAGAAAAAACCCAACAGAAAATCACATGTAATTAGCAGGACTGTGACTTGGTGGAGCTGAAATTTAATCATTGTACTTCTGTTTGCTCTTTGCACTCAGGCTGGCTCTGAAATCAGTGAGGTAGTAGAGAGGTCTCTCTGATGGATCATTTAGCTTAGACATTAAAAGAAGTTATCAGAGAAAAAGGAGAGGGGACAAAAAAGGGGGAAGATAAAGGAGGGGAGGAAAAGAGAAGAGAAATTTGTAATTAATAACTGGTAAAATTTTTGCAAGTCTAAAACCATTACGTGCTGAAATTCCAGTCAGTTTCAGGGCAACAGACTTTAGCTTCTTGATTATCTGCGCTCTGAACTACAGAATCACTGCCCCACAAAGCTGTGTTCAGTGCAAGAACACATTTTGTCTGTCTCACCTCTTCCCCAGGTTAAACTACAGGCGGTCTGGGACAGACGTGCACTTGTAGATCTGTTGGAAAAGTAAGCTTTCATCTGGATTGCAGCCTGTGGGCATTCTCATTAAGTTAATTATTGTGGGAGCACTTCCTTTGCCTCATCTCCCTCTGACCAGTCTTCCATTTTATCCCACCCACCCAATCATGGATTGCTCATTGCTTTTTTTTTAATTGAACATGCCAAAAACTAAGTTCATCTTTTTCCCCTCTGCTGCAGATGGTGAGTTCAGTATATACTTTTATTTATTAACCCAAGGCACCTCCCATCGCTTTTGTCTTCAAATCTAACAGTTCATCCAAGTATTCTCAACTCCACTCCCCTTCCTTGCTGGTAACAGTGCCATGATTTTGTCTTGCTGAGACGTTTGCTATCTTTTCACAGAACGCGGTCTTTTCCCCACTCCGAAGTCCTCATCCTCTTCAGCCTATCTGGTTAAAACAAATGCACCTTCACATTCATTTGGATTATAGGGGTTTAAAGTGGCCCATTGCAGAGACATGAGTTTTGGATCCAGACCCAGAATGCTGGCTGTGGTTGTGGTTCAGACTCATCTCTACCCAGCCAAAAGGAAATTGTTGTCATGTTCCAGGACTCGCTTTGCAGCTTCATCTGCTGTCTGCTGAGCAGCATTCAGGATTTGAATCCAAAAGGCTCATTGATCTTGCAAAGGCTCTGTTTCATAATTTATTAACATCAGAAATGCTGAGTTATGAAGCAAAAGTTATGGAAAAATTCTCTTGAACGTTTACAATTTTTTTTGCACATCATTTGAGGTTTCCTGCTTCTCTAATTTGTGGGCTCTCTGTTGGGTTGTTTCTTTCACGTTTTAATGGGCAGCGTCCAACATTTGGCCTCCGCAGAGGTGTGCTGTAGGACTGGAATGCCTAGGGATCTGTCGTCAGTTAGCTTAATGGATTCCTAGTGTGCATGAAGAAACGAAGCAACCATGAGTTTGCCATCAGTGACCCAGCGTCCTGTTGCTATAACATCCCTCCCCAGAAGCCGAAAGTGTAATAAACCTTCTCATCCCATAGTTGCAGGATCTGCCTTTGACAGTTTGGCTGATGTACGCATTTTATTTGGCAGGAGTTAGAGGGAGATTTTTTCCTTCTTTTTTTCCTTTTTGCTTTAATGACCCACAAGCTGATTTAGAGCAATAAACTGTTGCCATGAAGTTTTGTTGTGTTTCTTTTAAATAAAGGGGAGGGAGGGACTGCTACAATTTATGACTTTCAGAAGTAACTGAAACAGAAAGTCCATTCTTGCCACAAAATGAAGAGAAAAAGACTTCATCCAGAGAAACACCTCTGTCAATATGTAGACATGAAGCCTAGATGAACTCATAAATTCAGCACTCTGCCTGCAATTAAGCAGGCTTCCTGGTGATTTGACAAAGAGTTAATGAGAAACGTGTCAGACAAAAACAGGTCATAGCACTGAAAACCGATGGGAAGAGCAGCTGAGCCAAACCCAACTTGTTTGCTGCCCCCAGCTTAGGGCCACAGGAAAAGCCCTAAGTATATTCAGCAAGAACTACTTTTCTTTGTGTAAATTTCTTGCCCAAACGTTAAGGTCCTCCAGCACAGCCTGGAGCCAGCTCCCCATCCCCAGAAATGCCAGATGATAAGGAGAGAAAATGCTATTCCCTGAAAGCCTCTACCTGTGCTTTACCTTACACGTGTGCAATAGACCTCTCGCCATCACCCCGAGCGAGCTACTTAGGCCCTCATCTTCAAAACACTCGTGCACGCCCATGGGACGCGCGTACATGTGTAGTCCAGGGAACTCCAGGGACCTCTCCTGGGAGTAAAGTTCTTAGTGCTATTAAATGACTGTAGATCAGAAAACTTAATTTATCTGCAACTGACTTCCCGGCTCCGTCAGCTGGCTGTGTGGCCACCCTCGGGAGTGTCCTCAGTGTCCACATTCACTCCTGTTTGCAAGCAGACTTTCAGATTTTCAGCAGAATGGCAGCACACACGGAAACCATGGGCTCTGCGACAGAAGCCCAGCGTACCCAAACACTGGGAAAGCTCAGAGGAGCAGAAAAGAAATCTTTACGGACCTCCTCCTGTCAAACAAGCATGTTGCTGTCTCGCTAGTACTGAGACAGAGTGGGGAGAACCACGGGCGAGAGGTAACCCAGGCTGGAGAGCCAGCGCTCTGGGCAGGCAGATCTGCGATGCTGGGCAGAAGCAGGAGCGACCACCGCCGAGCCCAGTGCCGTTGCCGAGCCTGGTGCCGCTGCCGGCTCATGGGAGGCAACGCGCCGCTGCAGCCGACGGGAGACAGACTGATTCAGGTTTTTAAAACAACAAATGTTTTTGAACTTTCACTCCCACCGAAGCCATGCGTCTGGAGTGGTAATTTTCCACTGGCGTATTCGTTTCTGAGTTTGCTGTTGTGCTACCGCATTATCTGGTTTCATGAAGGACCTGAAGGAAAAACATCAGCAAGCTTCAGGGAAGGCTGTTACCGAGACATACTTTTGTCACGGAAAAATAACCTTCTCATTCTTTTTTCCACCACATCTAAAGAACACGAGAAATCACATGAAACAAGGCTGTTTCTACCAAAACGTCCTGTTCAATTTCCAAAGCAGAGGAGTCTGGATAGCTCACACAAGCTTTGTAAGCAAGGCTGAGTTTCTTGAGCCTATTTGAATCCAACTGAGCCTTTTCAAGGTCTGCCCATTATTAACTGCTATTCTCTTACGTACCAGCACAAAACAGCCAGTGAGTATTTCCTATGTGTCAGTTAACTTTGCATGAGGATAAAAAGTCTGCAAAATTGCAGTGTCATCGATGTGTCTTTCAAGCACAGCAGATTCATTCCAGCTGAACGTACATCAAACCTGACCGTCAATACAAAGCCTCGCAGGAGAAACCAACAGCAGCAATAATTATATAGTACACCATTTACAGAGCTCGTTAAATATGATCTCCATGAAAGCATCTCCTGCTCTACAAAGCAGCCTGATGCAACAGGCACCACAGTGTTTCAGATGCTGTATTGATTACATGGCAGAGCAAGTTCTGTGCAAAGGGGTAAAGAGGAGAAGCCAAGAACTCTTGAGAAAAATCAACACCGGCTCTGCTTTCCCTCTCCTGTACATACCACTCCTCATATTCTTGCTTTGGAGGTGTAGTTTTGCTACCCAGAAGACAACCCTGAATAACACAGGATGTCAAGGAAGGTGCTACCAACACCAACTCCTGTTGATGCATGAAACCAATTCCACCCCCTTCTATTTCTCTCCCACCCTCATTCTCTTCGAGGGCAAACAGCTAAGCTTGCACAGCAACATCTAATCACCATGCAGAAAAACATGAAGTAAAAATGTCAAAACAGAAGAAGACTTTCAAGATGATGGCAGGCATTTATCTCAGCAAAAGCTCATTTTTCACTAGTAACGTAATTCATACCACACTGATTTAAATTAAACAGTAAACCATAAAAAATTTTTCTTGAATCAAATCACAGGGTTGCCTCAGATACTGTACACACAAGTCGAGAAAGGGATTTCCAGTTCTTTGTAATACACATACACAAAAACTTTGAAGGTTTCCTCCCCCTGAAAGAGTTCAAAACATCACACTTCTGTATTCCACTTCATTTTGCCTCATTTTAAAAAACAGTAATTAGTAAAGTTCTAAAAGCTTCAGAGATGAAAAATAAATGGGTACTGGAGAGAAGTCTTGATACGATAAACAAAAGACAGACTACTTGCAGGCAGATGAGGATTTAGAGTTTCAGGACATTTCATTTCACTTAATTAGGGAGAGGGAGCAGAAGCAAGTACAGCAGTGCTGAACTTCCAGTGCTGTTCCAAGGGATTAAACCAGGCACGATTCACTAGCATCTTACAGCTTCTGTGGAGATACAAAACGCTTTAGGTTATGATTAGCCTGGTACTATTTCAAAAGGAAGATGTGGTGCTAAAATGGTGTTCTCGAATGAGAGTGCCAATTAGCCAAGGGGAAGGAAGGCCAGAGCAGCGCTCCTGGCAAAAGGGAGCAGGAGCCGAACAGAACCTTATTGTAGTAAGAGGGGAACAACTTCTGGTGGTCATTTCACCAGGAGTCCTCTTACCACTTGAGACACAGCTCCCCGGAGAACTCTCCACAGCCTTTTTCCCCCAGCGCTCCAGCTAAATGAGTTCTGCTGTTTTTCAAAAGTGAACAATTCCCATAATCCAGCTGAAGGCACTGCACAGCCGGACACGTAAGACTTCTTCCTGAATTTCCCTGAACAGTACACCGGTCTGTTGTACAGGACAAAAATCTCAGCAGCCCCCACCGCTGGTGCAGCGTGGAGGTTTACGACTCCAGAGCGCTCACTAAGCAAAACATCCGGCTCAACATTACTTTGAACAGATTTGTAAGATTTCAAGTCTTAGCCTCAATGCTCTACAAGCTTGTTGTAGGCATCTCGATGATGCTCAGCCTTGGGGAATTTTGCCACTTTTAGCAGCCATGCATGCCGTTTGGAAACTGCAGATGGTCTCCTACAAACATCTGATTCCTGGTGCAAAAGTGCCAAAGAAATAGGAAAGTGCCCAAGGAAGTCCGACCGCTCTCTTTCTGTTCACTTTTCCTTATCATCTGCCTAGTATTTGTGGTCCCTTGGCAGGCTGAGTTGTGCGGCATGGTGGAGATGCCAGTTCCACACAGGTCTTTTGTTAGAAATATTCACTTACGTGCTGCTGAGGACTGAAAATGAATGATTCTCTGCAGAAGTTACAATGAGCCATTTTTGACTGAGCTAAAGCGAACATTACAACACCCTCAGGTACAGGCCAATGTATGCTGCACAAAGCAGTTAATTTTTGCAAATTCTGCAAATTAGGGCCCCAAAATCACATGGTTGCCTTAAAATTCATGAGATGATAAAAATGCTGATGGATTCTTTCTGCTTTCTTTTTGGTTTCTGGGTCTGTTGTCTGTAATTGATTCACCTTGGGGTTCCCCTGTGCCTGGCAATTAAGAAACCTGAGGTCCTGTACTAATCGCTTGTTTCCAGGAACTGGGGCTTTACACTGAACATTAAAAGCGGCAAGACATGCATCATCAGTTACGATGAAACCAAAGAAATTGGCTCCTTCTCCTTATTCATACTGAAAAGGTGCTACTGCTGTAATGAAAACGCAGCCAACCTTAAAAATGAATTCTGATCAGCTTCTTCAGGTGTATTTTGGGTGTTTCGCTAGATCAGTATGTATGGAGGTTACTGCTGCTTGTTTTAAATCATTTCTTATTACTACAACTTTATTTTAATAACGTTTTGGGAATGGAGTTGTGGAACACCACTAACATGTAGACCTCTTCAGAGTGATTTATTGAAAGCACTGAGTGCCAAAACCATTTGCCGCATTTTACACTCTGGCCAAAAAAGTAGCAGAGACTTCAAATGCCCATTCATACTGCTAATATCAATTACAAAATACCAGCCTTTCCACAGTGTTAGCGAAGTCCACTGAAGGATCCAGCACGAGAAGATCCACACGAAATAACATTGTCTTAGGACCTCTTACGAGCCTCCTCCTCGGGAAGAATTCGGACTGTTATCTGACAGTCCTGGCAGCTCCACTCCCTTCCCCTGCAAACCCCTTGCCCTCAGATTATACTCGATCATTAATAATATATGAAACAAATTATAACAGCAATTATCCAGGCACCCCAGGGAAAGGTGAATGAATTCAGATAGCTGAGGTTCTTGAAATTGCACGTATCTTCCATTTAATTAATAGATTTGGCGATATATGGCCCAAGTTCAAGTAACAGGAAGATGCAGATAACTGATGTCCAGATAATTAAGCCCATGTCCTGTGGTATATTTGATGGATACAACTCCTGCGTCTCACTCCCTAGAACTGAGAAGAGAATTATTCTTAAAGCTTGATATATGGAGTGATCCTGCCACTTGGTTTTGGTGCTTGGGCCACGTTTTGAACACCTCAGCATACCACAAATCAAACTTTCTGTCAGGGAATTAAAATTACTGGGAATCAAAAGTACAGGGAATCGAAATTACTGGCAGGGTAGGCTATAGGCAATGTAACAAGACCGAGCTGTTAAATCTCTCAAGAGGTAGGAAAGGACGTAAGGTTTTCTTCTGTACATGACTGGTGCCAGTTACACCCATGCAACGACAAACACCGTGTTGGTCTCACTTCTACCTTCACCCATAGCTTCTGTCTCACGTGCAGAAGCATCTGTGCACGAGCATCCTGTCTTAGGTGTGCTAACCTATTTAAACGAGGCTCCAGTTGGTCATGACTGACCCCTGCTAGATACAATTGTGGAAAGAAGGGCACCACTGTCAAAAAAGCTGCTGAGGGTGCTGTTCAGAGTAGCAAAGCAAGGAAGAGAAGGCAAGCACCAAGTTAAGATGGGTATCACGCTCTTCTAGCACAAAATTTACCAGCAACGATATGCTTAATACAGAGGATTATTATCCCTCCTTACTTTTCATGTCAGCATATATAACGGCAACCAAGCAGCCTAGGAATATTCCTCTGGAAGTGTATGTTTTCCCACATATTAGGTTTAAATGCCTTGAATTTACAGGCCAAAAGGGTGCATATTACCATAGCTTTAGCCATGACCTTACACTTTCAGAACAGAGATTTAAAAGAAGAAAAAAAGAAACCCTCAAGCAAAGCCAGGCACTACCCTCCCCCAGAGCCCGTACCACAGTGAGCACAGCTGCACCAGGGTTTCATTCACACAGGAAACCCCCGCAAAGGTGCCACAATCGTACAAGGAAGCACAGTCCTTGTAACCTTTCTTATCAGAAATGAGTAAGGCAGCTGCTTTGCAGACTATTCTCGTGCTCTTCAGAAGGTGTGAAATAGATGAGTTTGTGAACTGGGTTGGCACTGAGAAAAAGAATGAAAGGATATTATAGGTTTCCCTCCTGAACAACGCAGCTGATCAAAAACAGGAACAGCAGCCCCATGTTTAAAGAGCTTTGAAAACAAAGCAGCCATCTCACACCAAGCCAAAGAGAAATTTTCTCTTGATGTAGTAACAATGTACTGCTCACCTCTCATAAAGCTGAAATGTGTGATTTCTTTATAGTTGATATTTACCGAAAACATTACCGAAAGAAGGTGCAAAAAAGAGGCGATGAAGCCTATGCACCCGTTCCACAAGCAGCACCCGAGGCTCCCACCCTGCTGAGCTACATCCTGCATAAAAGCTGCCTATTGATTTATTTTAAAAATATATACAAACAAGATCACGAGAGACCTTCCCAGCACAAAAGCAGAACCGATTATTTCCATGAGGTCCACTACGTGACTTGCTCCCTCGGGGATGCTCAAGTAGCGTGGGCAGGACAGAAGAGGCAGGTCCCAGGGGCAGGGACGGTAGAGCCAACCAGCCATAGCACGACGTACTGCCCATCGGCACAAACCTGCGGGGTCTCAGAGATGGACTGGGAAGGAGAATCAATAACCGGTTACCCTGCCTTGGCCTGCTAGAGGGACAAGGAAGACAGCTATCTGGTTTGGGAGACCGGGGGTTAGGGGGGGCAGTTCCTCAGTTAAAGCCTCCTCTCTGCTTTGGGCTTAGAGAAGGGAGCAGTGAAGCATCCAGCTGATCCCTTCAGCACAGGGATATTTGCTGAATGTTGAGAGCAAGGTAAGGAAAGCAGGTCCTCAGAGCACTTCCAGCTTCTAGAGAATCTGCTCCTGGGCTAGCTTGCCTCCCGAGGGAGATGAAGATTGTTCATATGCTCTACATCTTGAAGGAGAACTTCAATTTGTAATTCTTACGCACGGTTCGTCTTCAATCCAAGTGTCACTAAAATGAGAACTGGGGACACCAGGGCTGGATGTCTTTGCCTCAAGTGGTTTGTTTCTGCACCAGAAAAAAAGGTTTTGGAGCCCTTTCCTTTCTGAAGATATAAAAGTGTTTTTACAGAAGGGGAGCCACCCCCTGACAGCTACCTGCAAGTTACCATCATTCTCACTCAACAGATACACATAAACAAAATGAGCAAAGTAGTTTTCCTTCAAATTTATGCACTGAATATAGTACTTTTGCCCTCTGACACAATTACTCAAACTGTAAAGGAATTCTGGGGTGCTCATTTTTCACCAAAATCTCAGAACCAATAATACTCCTGCTAGTTAAACAATCTGACATCCAGAAGAGGTTCATAAACCTGTTCAGATATACTTCAGGTACATTACATCTGAAGGTGAAAGGTGTCGGGGTCAACAACAGGCAACCCACAAACCATTTGCCAGTCCAGTGGCGGCAGCGCACTGTCTACGACACGTCCTGAAGGAAGAGTGCCCTAATAATGAAGGTGTGCAAGCCAGGAGGCTGGGCTAGAGCTATCCACACACTCTGGAATCTCTAATATGTTTGAGACACCGTGACACCCCTGAGCTGATCGTGTTTCTATTTCTTAAGTGCGCCGAGTGTTGCTATAGAACCGTAATACCGAGATGTGCTGGATCATCCGGTCCATCCCCCTGGGGAAGAGGATTTTTCTCTGCAATACATTCACCAGCCCTATTTCCAATAGCCCTTTAAATGGCTCCAGCCTGGGAGGCTCCACCGCTCCAGGGGGAGGGCAAAGGAACCACAGCCCAGTTCCACTGCCCAGTTTTACGCCACTACTACTGCTTGTTACTTCTTGTACCAGCCTCAGGGAACCCCGGTACAAGACAATGTCCGGTTATGCTGTTTGCTAGAAGAAGTGACATGCCCGGTTCTTGGCTCAGGGAGCATCTTATCTACAGACCTTTTACTTCCATACATGATCCTAGAACAATTACCTTCCTTTTCTGGCATTTGCATCCTCCAAAGGAATGTGACTGTTACCCTCTCTCATTCAAATACGCGGAAATCTCTTTTCCTTAAAAAGCAAGCTCTAGAATTCTTCAAGCCAAAACTTGTTGCTCTTTTCAAAATTATGACCAATGAAGGACTGATTCAATTATTTCCTTCTAAAGCGTGGCAATTTGACCTCTCTGCAGCTGAAACTAAACAAGTATCTTGTCTGACATCACAAACTGAAATCTTAGTTATAAGGAAGTACAAGGGTAAATTGCACAGTCCCAAGTGCCGCCTGGATGAACTTTACCCCAAGCCAATTCACCTACTTATGAAATTATATATTCCAGGGAATTGATTCAGATGATAAATCTGCCCTTTGAATACGCTGAGAAACAACATTTCAAAATCTCCAGCTGAGATCTTATACCATCTCTGGGTCAAAAGACAGTTCAACAGAATGATGTTGTTAAGGTAACTGCTCAGATGGAAAGCCACAGCAAAGTGTCAAATGAAAGGTACACAGATGCCTCAGCTCAGGTTATTTTACTTAGGCAATCCCAACACATCTGGTTCTCTGACAGCGGGTCTCAAAACAATACATAATCTGACATACCATATATCTTGCAATACCTGAGCAAGTCAGGTTTGAGTTAAGGGGATTCTGATAACCTCCACGCAGAACTTCTTATCTTCTGTGGACACTTGTCTCAAGTCTCAGAGACACTGCTGAACAACTAAAGGCAACATTTTGCATTTTGATCCATCTTCTAATCCAAGAGAAGACGACTTCTGCTCTTTTTAAGATGAGCTGTTTTGAGGACAAATGGAAGGGAAAAAAAAAGAATAGTATCTGCCCTTTATAGCAATTTTCTCAACTATCAGAAAGCCAGACTTTGATCCAGAAGACGGAGCTGAGGACAACAAATATTTGCTTTCCAAAATGGCCCCACTACAGTATGGGAACATGCCTCAGCTGTTAAAATAAAGGACAGTACATCAGGATTCTCAGGTCAGGAAAAGGGAACCCACATCCCATCTGGGCCACTCTTTTCCTGCGTGTTAAACAGGGAAGACGTTTGCTCCTTGTACAGAGTTTGCTTGTTACTGGGATTTCAGTATCGCAACTATTATTGCAGCAAGTGAGCATCTACTGTAACATGCGCACCTTCCCCCAGGACAACTGCAAAGAAACCCCACTTGTGTCAGTCAAACACAAGACAGGACACAAAGCAAAATGTCTGGAAAAAGAGGCCTGAGGATTTTTCAATATATGAGCAGCACAGAAAATTATACTATTTTCTGAAGTCAACTCTGAGTCACACTAAACATGAGGATGGTTGTGTCTCTTCAAACTGAACGCTTTTCCACCCCTGAAACACTCTTGGAAAAAAATTCAAAGACTTCAGGTATTTAGAAGGTCCACCTGATAATAGTCTGAAAGGCTTCTTCCTTTGCAGATGGAGACACTTTTTTTGCGACAGTTTTCTTCTTAACTTATTTTGGAGTTAAAAATCATAGATTATAGAGTGCAGGACTTCACAAATTCCTTTCAACCATAATAAAAAGAATTAATTTAATGCTAAGTAGGAAGCACCATATCACATTTTTAGCAGTGCTTTAGCAAGCAAAGCAAGTGAAACATGCGGTGAAAACAACAATATTGTCTTCATTCCCTTTGCAAATACCCACCCAGTAAGTTGAAGCAACTGTACAAGTCTTGAAATGCTGTTGAAACAGTTTATTGAGACCTAATCCTACAGCCTTTAAAAAAATCTAATAGCATAGTATTTCCATGGTATAAATGATTCCTGTCTGTATCTGGCAGCCCCACGAGTTCTCTAAGGATAAACATAAATTCAATTATACCAAATTAAATCTGAACATACATAAGCCACATAACATTTTAATTGGGGCAATTCTTAACTTTTTTTGGAAGAACTATACAATCGTAGAGTCTACAAAGATGATACGACACACATGCTTTCTCCCTTGAGCTGCCTGCTTTTATTAATTACTTTGGCAGAGATGTATTTATATTGATGTTGTCAGTGTGTGAACAAAACCTCACGGACAAAAATGGTTTAATTAAAGCAGAAAAACATGGTTTATGGGTGGTTAGCAAATCTGTTCTTTAAAGTCAGTAAAACTTTCATAAGCGATTAGATAAAAATAAATCTTAGGAAAACATTTGCACCAAATATGTCTTTTATGTTTTACACTGAAGCATATCATAAAAAAAAGACTGAAGCAGGCGCATGGACTCAATAATCTGTTGGCTGCACCTCTGTGGGTGATTTCACATGGCTTCAGCGCTCGCTCTCTCTTTTTGCCTCTGCTTTGATTAACAAACCTACCTCTTCTGTCCAAAACTGCTACCTCCCTGCAGGCCGTTCTCTGTTGTGTCATCGTTAACTTCAGAAAATAAGCCAAGAGAGGATAAAGCTACACCCTGTCCCGCTCTGCCTCGTGATGGCCAGCGCGCACCAGTACGCAGTTACTGGTGGACTGGGCAAAGAGTTAACTGGCAGCAGGTCCTCTGCCAGCTCTGTTTTCCAAGAGCAAAAAGGAAGAGTCTGTTTGTAAATAACCATATAAATGTTTGTAAACTGCTTTGCGGATGGAAAGAATGTTTGGAAAACAAAACTACACTGACACTCAGGTGTGTACAAAATACTCTATTACATACTTGCGCTATACATCTGAGGCTGGCATGCGCTACCCCAAGCCTCGCTCTAAGGTTCGACACAGTAAATTGTGCTAAATTGAAGCATTTCACTCTGGGGCACTGTCCCTGCCACTTGAAATCAGGTAGCCAGAAAATAAACAAGCTGGGGTAACCACAGGCGCATCGAGGGACCGGTGCAGAGGCTGGCACTGCAGTGCAGCCCCGAGCTGCAGCCCCCTCCCTTGGCACAACACTCTCTTTGTTGATGGACAATATTCCGTCTCTTGAGAGACGTTGCTTCAGACCAAGGCTAGGCCATAGATGTAGATCTCGCATTCTAATAAATAAAAATAAATATCTGACCTCAAGTAAAAGATCCTTCGTTTGACACTCCTAATCATTTTTTATACTTCAAGTTCAGTTTTTACTGGACTGGATCCAGTCATCCTATGGTAATGTAACAGTCGTTTTCTTTACATGAACAAAAGTCCTTTTCTAGTCCTGAGGGCCAGCAAGTTTATCCAAATATTCTCAGTTTACTGCTAGCCCCTTTTGGAACTGATATATTCAATACAAGCGCACTTTGTATCTCCAGCACCACGCCACAGAGCAGCGCAGGGCAGCTCGCTGGGGCAGCTCGCTGGTGCTGGGGCTCAGGCTGGTGCTGGGGACAAAGCCGCCTGGCTGGAAGGAACCGAGCACGTGCCCGGTGGAGATGCCTGCCCTCCCCGTCCTCCTCCCCGACAAAGATCTGCTCACATCTGATAGCACCGCAGAAAGAAAATACATACACAGAGCAGTTCCTCCTCTCCCTCCTGCCATCTCCCCAGGAAGAATGTTTGGAAATGCTAAATAGTCTTTTCCATGTTTCTACATCAGTTCTTATTTTGGCTAAGCTTGTCCAGTCTGTTAGCAGCTGCCAAATGCATGAAGTAATGAGAAAGCATAGGGAGAGAAAGCTGACTTCATTCCAGCAGCGCTGGAGCTAACACACCCAGTATGTTCTGTGGCTGTCAGCACGTCGCTGAAGCGGACCTCATTAGCAAATTTGACTTTAACAACCAGAGGAGATGCATTCCTTGGTGCCACCTTCCTTCTGCTGCGAGCTAGGTCTAACCTGCTCATCCCTCACCTGGCTTATACAGCTAGAAAGCAGCTGTAAAGTTCATATCAAAGCGCTGTTTCTCCCACTGCCCCCAAACGTGACCTGCAGCTGGTGATGCTGATCACATCAGCCTCAGAGTCTGCTAGGGGCACGAAAGAAGAGTAAAAAGGCAGGACACAAACAGCTCACCTGAAGTGCATGACTTCTGCTCAGTAGCTGGGGGATGCAGGTCCGGACACCAGTGGCCCGGTGCACAAAATACTGCTCCACAACCCAGCCTCCCTAATTTAAACAAAACGCTTTCTCTGTCAGTTAGAATGAAAACTCCTCTGTGGAATAACAACATATTGGGGTACACAAAGGGACTGTGGCCCTCGGGAGACGTGAAGCAGACTTTCATCCTATGCAACGTTGGTACAGCCGCCAACGGGGCAGCACTCTCCAAGAAAGAGGCAGAGAAACTGGAGACAGTCCAGGGCAGAGCAGGGGAATGAGTCGAGATCTAGAAACACCACTGTGAGGAAAGCTGGGAAGAACTGTTGTTGTTCAGCCTTGAGGAGACTGAGTGATGGGATGTAATGACAATCCTCAGCTCAGACACTAGGACACTAACAGTCAAGAGAGCAATGCAGAAAAGGACGACCACCTAAAGAGATTGTGGAGCCTCTGTCTGTAAAGAACAGGTTAGACAAATATCTGCCCCAAATGCCTTGGAGATCCTGTGTTGGTCAGGGAGTGGGATGAGGTGGTTTCTACAGCCTCCGTATTATTAAACATGTTGCGGTAAAATAAAACGATTGGGCCACCTACTTTGAATAAACACTAGCTGATTAAACTAGGGCTTTCACAGAAAGTAGAATCACTATCAATGGGGGAAAATCTTAAGCAATTAAATTTGTTACACATCTTTCTGTCCTTTTGGGACCAGAGCTGAACAGGACACCAGGAGAGAGGTGTCAGCCCAGACGTACAGCCCGGAGCCAGAAGGGAGAGAGAAGGTGTGAGCCTGCCTCCCCCATGCTGAACCTCCGCTCCGGAGGCTTGGCTGCTGAAACCAGCACCCCCTCTGCACCCCAGGGCCACCCCAGTTGCCGAACCCAGCACCCCCTCTGCACCCCAGGGCCACCCCAGCAGCAAAGGTAGGTTTGCAGAGAAGCTTGCAGAGAAGTGCAGTACTGCCCGTCAGAATGACTTGAACTGGAAATCGAGGTTGTGTGATTAGCGGGGAGCAGATGAATAACACGAAGTTGTTACCTGGTCATCTCTGGAAATAGCTGTATACTGCTCCCAAGCACTTATTCAGCAAGTGCTACTATTTGAGGGGGAAAGCATTCAATGGAAATTCTTTCTCTCATTGAATTAGCACATGAACACAACACGTCCAACCCCCTCAAATAAGTATACTGCCCTGTGATAAATTTTACAAATACTTGTATTATGAAGGGTCATTTTATTTATACAAGCCTTATCCCCACAATGAAACAAAAATTTCAGCAGATAAAGGTCCATAAATCTCTTTACCGTATTACAATGACTGCTAGCTAACGAAAATGAACCCAGCTTATCCCTGGAACATGTGCTGCATTTTTGACAAGGGGTTTGTAATAACACGCACAAGAACGCAGCCGAGACCAGTGCTGTAATTTCCATGGGGCCGAGTGCCACAGGTGCACTAATATAGGCATTAGTGAATGATTAGGCCTCGTAAAATATATGAATGCTGTTTCTTTAAGAAGCCATAAAATTTTATTGAGGAAAAAATCCATGTGTAAGGCTTTTGGTTCGTTTCATGCGGTCATTCAGAATTTCACTCATTTCTGACAGGACTATGATAATTAAAACTGTGGCCTGGGTCTGGTTTCTATAAAGTCCATCTGGCCTTCCGCGATGGAGAGTTTTGGAAGTATGTAATTGCCTGGGCAGCAAATAACTATTTTGCCATCCGCAGTAGTTTAATTTTGTCCCTGCAGCAGGGGAGCTAAGTCAGAGGGGCAAAAGATCATTAACGTCTGCAGCTAGAAAGAGGGGCTCCCAGAGCAGTCGGCTGGCCCATATTTGTTGAAATGCTTGACACCAATGGGCCCCATTAATGCATGGGTTAGATACAATCTGTGGAAAAGGGTCTATTATAAAGGGATTATTTGGAAGTGTTCTGTAGTTGGGGGTGGGTGTGATTGAAGGACTTAAAACTGTTACATTAACCCTTAGGGCACTCCAAGCAGTAACAAACCTGGCATTAAAGAGCTGGTGTTTGTCACAATTTCTTCACTTCCCCCTTTCTCTGCCACAAGGTCAAAGAGATTAAAAACATCCATAATGCACTCTTCTGAGTTACAAAGATGAAGCTTGTTTTCTGTCCACTTTATGGCTGCAGCCAGCTCCCCCGCCTCTCCACTCTCACCCCAAACAGAATCGTTAAACAAGAAAACAAATTGCAAAAGACAGACAACAGCAATTATTTTTTTTATATATATATATGTATGTATGTATGTACTTATATATCAAAAGAAAGCCAACACAGGTGGAGCGGTGACAGAAGAAGCTCTAGAGCTCTGCTTAAACATCTAAAATATGGCTGTTCATACTTTGCTTGACTAAAAACCAAGCTGGAAATTTCAGGCTGGGGAGCCGATACCTTTGCTGGCAAGCAGCAAGATTCGGTTGTGTTTTAGAGAACTACACCCCGCTTTCCCCTTCCTTTCCGGTTGATACCAGGAAAGGCGGAGATGAACAAAACTACTTAGAAACTTGATAGACTTTAAAATACTTCACAGAAGTCTGTTTAAATACAGATTGTTTAATTTACTTTTTAAACAGCATTTTGTGTAATTTCTTTGTCTTGTCTCCCATGGGAGACGAAAAAAACGTATCGGGCATTATGGGGCTGAAGCTAATGAAGTGATCAAAATCTGCACCACCAAAGGGAGGCATGTTAACTGCCACCCAGAATTGCTCACGTTTATATTTTTTTAAGTACGTAAGCATGCATTAACTAGTCTCGCTTTCCATCCAGTGCTTAGTCTTCTATTTGTGCCCAGTACATAGTAGTGCAGTTTGAGACGAAGGATACCTGTATAGCATTTCTGATGATGCAGATGGTATTTCTGTTATGAAACCACAGTGCGCTGAACATCGGGTGAGCAACCTGTCTGCTTTGTGTTTTGAACCCCACTGCTCTCATGTCAAATTTTTGGAAAGCTCTTATCTCTACAAATAGCTCTGCACACACTGTTGAGCTCAACTGTGTGCTATTTACCCAGTGACTTCTTTAACAACATGGTCTTCTGCTTCATTCTGCTTGTATTAAATAGCAGGTCCAACAAAAATATGTTTCTATTTGGCCTGAGGATGAGGTACTGCTATGCCAACCATCTAAAAAGATGAGGAGAGATCCAGGATCAGCTGAATTCAGACATTCTGAGTGCTTAGAGACTTGATTTGTGGGATAAGAGACAGAAAGCGTCACAAAAAAATAATGGAAAGATCAAACGCAGCAATGCATGAGAAAATAAAATATGTCTCAAGGTGGAAAACACACTGCTCCTATGACAGGTTGGATGAAATCCTGAAACGTTTGCACATCACCTCGAGATTCACATGTTCTCTGCATCGCAGTAGTAAGGGATGAAGGAGGAAAAGACCAGAAAGAGGACACGAGCTCCAGACACTGGGCAGACCCAATTTATGAGGAGCCGGAGCACGGTCCTCCTCCTTTGGCTGCAAGTTGTCAGCGTGACAGATTCTTTACACAAGCATGTATCATAATAATCTCAATGACTGTGATCATCAGCTATTTCAAGTGCAATTTTCTCTAGAATAAGTGACTTTTGTTTTGCTTTCTTTCCAAGGGTTCACTCATTTAATACGACCTTATATGATTCTCAAATCAATCACTTGATTCACAGTGTGTTTACAATACTATTGAGAACATGGTGAAAACCCCAACGGTTGCAAGTGTCCTATTTCCTTCAAGACTGTACGATACTTTGATATAGGAATGGTAGTTACTGGCTTTACTTCGCTGGGCAGCTCTGGAAACTCTGAGAGAAAACATGTGCATATTAACTGTTCCCTAGACCCCACTTGAAAGAACAACAGCAGATATCACAGTGGAAAACACACTTTATAGAGAGTTATTGAAACCGCACTCTTCCAATACAGTAGAATGTCTGTTTTCTTTGGCACGCCCATCTTTGCTCACCACAACAATCTGACAGCATAAACTACAGTCAGAAATGATCAACATTTAAAAGTAGTTCTGCTTGGAAGACCAATGAGGTTGATTAAAACCCACCAATTAGAAAAAAAAAGGTTTTAAAACCCTTCTCTTACAGTGTATGAGCCAAATCCACAAAAGTTTACATATACCGAGCAGTTAAGAAAACAGACCTCCTAATTAACAAAATTTTAAAGTTGCTAATGCCAGTTAGTTTTTATGTTTGCTATTTCAGTGCTCTGGCCCATGTTTGATGTGGCATACCTGATAAAGCACATGTTAGCCTGCAAGGTGCGGGCAGAGCATATAGCCATACAGAAGACATATCAAAGGAAGTGACAAGCAGCCTCCCTTTTCTCAAGCAAGATACTAAAATCAAAGCACCAGAGCCACTGCTTACTTTTAAACGTCTCTTCAATATTTTCCAGGAAGCCAACACCTCTGAGATTACTATGCCTTATAGGAGACGCAGTTAGATACAACCTTCTATAAGATGATCTTACTGCAAATCAACCCAAACTCAAACTCCATCAATAGCATCAATAAAAAGGCAGGACTCCTGAATCAATCTGGATACTGACACAGTAATAAAAGAAATTTTAAATGCGTTAAAACCAGCCCACGTTTCAAAGGCAGGCACACAGATCGTAGGTTCAAATCTGCCATTCACTGCAGAGCATGGCTGTGTAACATCGGGCTTGCAACCACATCTCACTGCACGGAGGCTGTTGGTGCTTCTCAGCGGAGTGCTGTCTAGCAGACACTACGCTGATCGTCAAATAAACATCTTTACTAAATCAAACATGAATGGTTTTGCTGGAAAAAACAAAAGCTTAATGGAATTTCAGACAGGCTATGCAACCGTACTAGAGCAGCCACCTCTCACTCACATCCTTGCTAGTGCTTTATCGCGTTCCCGCTCAGCACAGCAGCACGCCTGCCTCCTGCGTACGAAGGGCACTGCAGAGCCGCCTCTGCGCCTCCATCAGCACCGAGCCCAACGCGCTGCGGACCTCTCCTGTGCAACCGGCTGCTTCCCGCGCACCCTCCCCAAGCTGGTGACTGGCAAGCGTCACCTGCCCAGCAGGACACAGGTAGGGATGGGTGTCCCGGGGAGACGGACGTGGTTCCTGGGACAGGCACGCATCCCTGCCAGTTCCAAGTGGCTGGGTCCTCCCAGGACACCGGTCAGTATCCACTACAGAGGCCAAAGACGAATTTGAAATCCAAGTTTCTAATCCAGATTCTTAAGAGACAGCCATCACAGCATAATCACGTGAACGAAATTTCCCTCAAAGTCACATTTTCTCTGACCCGGGGTTTCAAGCTCAGCCCTCCTCTAATTGCAGTGGGATGTGAGACTGCTAACTTCTTCGATGCAAGAAGCAATCAGAGATGATAATAGCTGTTTTAAGGAAATATGTGAGAATGTTTTAGTTTTCAAAGTCAAATGATATGGAAGACTAAGGAGGTTTTTTTTTAAGAATATTAGTCTTTTAGGATGAACAAAGTGAGGCATCTACAACTCCGTATATATTTGATGATCGCCTACAGCAACAGCAGTATGTGTGTTGTCTGCCCTTATGTACGATACAAACCAAAGTGGTCTTGGCAAACAAAGTGCTTTCTAGGAGGCTCAAAATGCAAACACCATTTTTAATAAGGCTATTCCTATAATAACGTATCCTAGATGATGCCAAGTAAAGATTTTTTTAATAGCACTCTGAAATACATGCGGCATACTTAATTGATAACACTCTCAATTAGATTTGCTGTTACCTTTTGTTAGACAGTATTAAAAACAACTGGCTACAATCTTAATCAGCAAAGCAAATTGATCTGAATGAATCCACCTTTAAAGTTTGTTAGAATCCTCTTGACACAGCTATTTAGAGCGTGAGCAGAATTATTTACCCACATCAAAACAAAAGCATGCTTCTGCTCTAACAGTTTGCAGACAGCTCCCCTGAAGATTTTATTTTCCTATGCCACAGAAATCATAACTAGCAACAGTGCTACTTTTTCTCAGAAATCACATTAAAAAATACTCCATTCTCCTAAAGACACTGTAGATGCATTAAACCTGCATCTTTTCTAAATCAAGGAGAGTGAAATTTTGCTAGGCAAAGTAAGCCCAAGATTGCCAAAAATCCTGAAAAGGTCTCTCAGAAGAAAAAAAAGGGAAACAGAATAAAAGAAGCTGTGAAAGTTTATGAGGATAAACACTGATGACAGGTGGAGTAGAAGCTGAAATTTGAACTCCAAAGTAACTGCAAATAAAGATTTGTTACAGATGGTTTTAATATGACCTAACGCTGGGATGCCAGCTACAGTATCACTTTTTCCCGTAGGCTGGACAAAACTAATAATACAGTTATGGAAACATGCTACACTAGTACCGACACCTAAGGAATAGATGGCCTTTAATACCCATAAGTTATCCTCTTAAGAGAGCAAGATAGGATCAATAAAATGTTGATAAAGAGACACATAGCTGGAACCGGCAACAATGTGTATGTTAAATAGGTAAAATCAAGTAAGTCCTTCATATACAGGCACAGTTATAAATGTATCCTGCCTCACATACGTGCATGTACATGCGTGTGCACGTGGCTGTGTGCGTGATGGAAATGTTCCGTCTTGGCATGCATTTAGTTTGAGCCACTGATCTTTTGATCTCGGAGAATAATAATTCTGTATTTTCTAAAGACTGCATTTGGCAAATGGGTTTCTTCCCCCCTTTCACCTTTGCGAAAAGAAAGCATAAGCTGACAATATTAGCACTAGTGGTTATAATTGTTTTACAATGACTTTTCAGAAGGGAACAATTTGCCATTTTTCAGCTATTAACAATTTTCTATTTTATTCAGGGCACTGAGAGTCCACTTCCTTCAAAACTGTTTGAATTGCGCGATATCCTCGCCGCTCTCCTGGTATGAATCATCACGCATACTGTAGAGCATTTGTAGAGGAAAGAAATAACATAAAAATCATATAAAATTCCCTTTTGTAAGGTCAAATTACCTCCACTAACTACTCATACAATTAAGTACGGCAAGGTTTGTTTCACATGAACCCAGCCTGGTTCCCTTCGCTAAGAGCATTCTTTGCTCTTCTTAAAATGCTGGAGATCGTTTGAAATGGTAGTTGAGAAGGGCTGGAGAGAAGGGACGGAGCGGCCGCCTGCCTGCCGCCCAGTTCGGAGGGCTGGGGACATCGGGGAGCCGCCTCCCTGCCCTGGCAGCCTGCTCACCAGAGGTGAGATGCCTCCCTGCCTCGGTTCGGCAGCCTGCTGGGTGGCAACGGCGAGCCCGTATGAGAGACGGGGCAGAAACAGCCCGTCCTTAACGGACAAGGGTTAATCTGAACCACGGAGGGGGAAAGCACGGTCCTGATTGCAACCAAACCTTTCCCATCCTTACCTTAGCAGCACAGCTACGCCCAAGAAAAGCAAGCGGGCCAGGCCTGTCTCTGCTGGAGCCTGGACACGTGCAAAGCCTTTGCCAAGTGCTCTTGAGAGCAGCCCAATATAATGCAACCGTGCTTCCGCTAGGGAGCAACACAAACCTTCAGAAAGGTTTGCAAAGGGATAAAAGCAGAGCACAGATGTTGTGTTGGAGGGCAGAAATGTATTCGAGACTTAAGAGAGATGCGTGGCACAGTAAGCGCGTGTTTATTGCGACACAGCTGGGTTAGCAGAAAGGCTCCACTCGGGCGGTTCAGACTCGCAGCCCAGACGCCTCCAGAGCAGACGTGCCCACGTGGCAGCACGCCAGCACCCCAGGACACTGGGGAGGTGCAGGGCACCAACATCAAACTAATGAGCCCCAACACGGGTGGGTGAAAACAGAATACGGATTGGAAAAAGGTAACGGGGAGAGGAGCCCGAGAGACAGCAGCCATGGTGGTAGCGCAGACGGGGGAGAGTACTGTCTACAAAAAACTGCGGTGTCGGGATCAGTAAAACACCCGCTGACTGTGAGTGTGGGGTGGAAGTGCTTTACCCTAGCAATCTTTTTCCTACGTGAATTTTTAATTCCTCCTCACTTAATGAAACTGCAGCCACTGGAACTTGTTTGACAACACTGGTCCCTTCTTCATGTTATTTTTTTTCTGGCAATTTTTAGCAAAAAAGCATCCAAGAACCAGCCAGGGAAGAATACAATGATATGCTGACATTCAATATTTCTGGCTCCCAATGCTTTAGAGCCAGTGAACTTGGGCATGTAAGCTTTCCTGACCTGCTCCAAAATGTTTGTGTGCTTTCCTAACATCTACCACACTTCAGGTGCTGGCTAAGCACGGTCCCACACAGAAATCTAGCTGCACACTGCTGAGTTTACTTGGAGTTCCTACTTTGTTGTATCCTGTTGTATTCCAGCACCCACACATGGGGAAATGAAAGATGACTGTCATTACTAGTAGTTATATTTATACTTAAATCCCACAGTCCTATGCTGCTGTAACTGAGCTGAAACCTGGAGCGACTTCTCTGGAAACCGCACCTCTCCAAGGATCTCGTTATCAGAGAGCAGGGACCGCTCAACCTGCCCAAGCACCTCCTCAGCCCCGAGATCTCGACTGATGTCACTGAGACAGTATAAATAGCTCCTTCCTTCCTCCAGCGCTCAGTGGTATCACTCGGAGATGATGGAGGAAGGGAAAGGCAACTCCTCTCTTATTTCCACCATAAACTCATTATTTTGGCAGCTGGACCCTCTCCGATAAGTAAACAAACCAGATCTTCTTAGGGAGAGTTGTGAAGTTCTTGTTTCTGAGCACTGACCTCCACCCCAATTTCTGGGAATCTCTACTTAATTTCAAAAGCAAGACCCAGCTGAAACATGCTTGGTTGCTACATCTTCGTCTAGACTTCAAGCATATAACACAGTTGGCAGGTTTAAGCATTCTTGCCGAGATCAATGACAACTAACCTACTGCACCACAATTCTAGAAGGATTTGGGTTTTTTTTCACAGCATGGTAAATATGAAATGCAAGTCAGGGTAGGAAATGCTGTATTGTTACTGTTCTTTCCAATATCAGCTGGCTTATTTATTTGTCATTGTTGCTTCAATCGGCTTTTAGAGGAACAAATGTAAAAGCTATTAAAGAAAGAAAAACTTAGCAAGATTTTCAGGAGTGCCAAATACCCTGACATTTTAAGCCATATTTATCAAAGACACAACCGAATGGAAAAAAAGAACATTAAATCAGTAGTATACTGAACAAAAATGTATAAATGAAACCACTAACGATTACATTAGCACATTAGCCACTCAAACAAATTAATACAGCCAATGACAGACATAAAAGGAAGCTAACTTTCTCAGTTTGTATGCAGCAATATATACAGATGTTTTATTATTTCTGGTTTTATATATTATTCTGATAGGCACAGAGTGAAACAAGGGAAAGATTAGTGAAGACCTAAACATACTGTGTGAAAAGCAAGTAAAAAAACCTATACTGAGAAGTGGGAACCTTCTGTCTGTTGCTGAAGTAGGACTGGGCACTCTTACCACCTTATCCCTCCCCCTTAGCTTGTGCAAAAGGATTCTCGATCAGTAGACTATGGGCTAGTTATTTATTTAGGTCGGCTTGGAAAAAGTCTGTGGGAGGGGAGAGAAGCTACTGACAACGGTAGCTGTCCACTCCCGCTAGCCTGTATGGCTAACAGCTGGCAGGCTCATCGTTAGCAGTCCTCTCTCACTAATGCCGTCAGTCAAAACACACATGGAGCAGTGGCCTTACGGAATAAATAGTAGTTCCTCTCAATTGCCAGTAAAATTTCCTGCATTTACCCAAGAATATTGTAATTGGTGGTTGGAGAGCTCTCCCTATAAATTCCTACGGCCGTGCCAGGCACATCTGAGAGTCTCAGCGTGGACTAACGAACCCGTCCTCCACGTGGAGCACCGCTGAAGGGCGTCTGTGGAGTGCGACCTTTTTAACGGACTGGCAGGAAAGTACATTGGGGTTGGTGGTATGCCATAGCTCATAACACCGAATGGAGGCATCAATAAATCCAACATCAGTAATAATAAAATTTTACCACTCACCTTATGTAACTTTTATTTTACACTCGATTAACTTTTATTACCAACTCCAAAGAATAAAGGCATTCTTACTGCAGAGAATTAGAAACAGCCTTTTGTGGGGGAAAAAAAAAAAGAAAAAAGACGCATTCTAATATTAGGGGCTGCATTCCCCGGCAGCTTAGAAATATCAAGAACAAATATCGTTTAAAACATACATGTCTAATTCACGGCTAACAGAGAAACAGCCTTACCTTTCTTGAGACTTGTCAAGTAACCCCATGCTTTACTAACACGCTGTGCTCTGCACTTCCCAGGGTCAAATTCAAGTGATATACTGAAGCAAGAAATCCCCGAGCTCTGTATATACAATAACTCAGTATGACAGCAACTGATTTAGCAATTATTGTTTTCTAATTGCAGCAAAAGAAGACCCAACTGCACAAAATATTTATTAAGATCACCAAGGTAGATGCATCTGAACTACATACACAAGCAACCTATTTCCCAGGAATTTGTGTTAGTAAATGAAAGAGGAAGCCACGCCTTTCTTTATTTCCTTTAACTCATTATGCTTATTTTCTGAAACTTTTATGACCGTCAATCACAAACAGACTATTCTGCACGAGCTATTGTTTGTTAAACTGGACAGTGCCCTCGGCCATCATGCCTGAGAAGTCAGGGGACTGTCTAATGTCTGTTTTTAATATGGGCCAAGTCCTTTTTCCCCTCCTGTTTAGTATAATTTTATACTGGGTGGACGTATTTAGGGCCTGAATGGTTTGACAGCAATGATTAATACCCTGCATTAGGAGATTCCAGTGAAAGTATTCAGGAGCACGCTGTGCAGTTTGGTTCTCATCAGATGGTCAGGTCTACAGGCCTATTAAAAACAGCAGGAGAGCTGCAGACTTAATCACAGAGGCTGGGCCCATGGAGGGAGGAAGAGCGAGATACAAAAAAAGGAGAGAATGAATAGAATGATAGACCAGAGGTACACAAGAGCACAGTTTAACTCACGCTCAGACCAGCGATGAAACCAGGTGAGGTTTTCTTTTTTAAAATCTGTGTCCAAAAATGATTCAAACATAGACTCTCTTTTCAAAGCCAAAGCAGGTAAGGTTAGAAGACTGTACGAGACAGCAACAAAGAGTTGAAGGTGAGAATTACTTATGGTCTAACAGCAAAAATTTTAGAAAGACAAAATAAGACCAAAAGCTGAACAGGTAACACTAGTGCTCGATATGGCAGTAGGCCCTGGAAAAATGTGTCAAAACAGTTTTTAGGAGAGAAATCAGAGAAAATAAGCCACCCAGAGAAAGGCATAGTAAGTCATTACTGCTGTTTGGTGCCTTGCTATTAGTTCATAGAGTCAGAGTCATCTCTGGATGGCTGGAAACCTCATTACAAAACACAGGCCCAACTGAGGTCCCCAGTAACTCAGCAAGAAGCATAGCAAGGCTGAATCCTGTGTAGCCTCCTGACCCTTGGCACAGCAGGACAGCGTCTTTCTTATATGTACAATCAATGACTCATGGTAAAGAACTGTAGATGATCTCCCAGGCGAGGCTAGTATCATAATCTGTGTAATTAAATATTCAGCATCCTCCATTTGAACTAATCTGGGGTGGGGGGGCGGAACACAAGGATGTCAAGCTTGGAAGTCCCTAGTGAACTCGAGACAATGTGCTTAGCAAAAAGACTGGGCATCTTTTGCCACTTCTTTCTCAGAATAAGAGCACAGGGGAAACCACAGAGACACCGAGGTAAGCACAGCAGCTCACCTGTAGAAAGGTACGTGCTCCATGCAGTGGGCAAGGAGAAGGAGAAACTGCCATAGCAGCTGCTTAGCTTAACTCAAGGGAACAGGGCTAAGACCTTGTTTTGCTCAAACGACGTTCTCCAGAAGGTGACGAAGCACTAAAGGATGGTCAGTAGTATTTCACGCAGTGCTGGAGCCTATCTGACTCCTGGTGTTCCACTTGCTAATTGTTTTCCTCTCACCCCTTTCTTCGGCGTTCAGAGGTTTCAAATATTAACAATCCTTGAAATGTTACCCTAGCCACCATTTTCCCAGTTCTCCCTATGGTTCTGTGCAGGGCTGGGGACTACAGAAGAACTTACTCTCCACCACAGAAGAAAAACCAAACCAACCACACGGAGATGCTAAGTTCATCTTACTGAAGAGTCTGGAACTTCAGGGGGTATTTATTCCATTATCCAGAAAATAGTCTTATAGACCATTAAGTAGCAGATTACATGCCTGTCTCATGAGAAACATAATGTTTCTGACAAAATAAAGCCATCACCACCAATTAAAATCCCAGGACGTTCCATACAGCCTAATCCCAGCAGCAACCCCAGCACTCACCCCCCACCTCTCAGAACTGGGAGAAGCACCGCAGCGAAAGGTGCCCGTGCAGGGCGGACATGGTATTTCAGACCCTGGCATCTGCCCTGCTGTCGAGGAGCACCTCGCCTGTCGCTGCCGTGCTCCGTGCCCTCCTGATGAAGACAAGTCAGACGGACGAGAGGGGCAGTAGCTGGAGGATCGGCAGGAGGCAGCTCTGAGCCCGAACTCATGTTTCAGGCCTGGCTTCATAATCACAAGAGTGTTGTGGGAAATGTAGCTTGTGTACTGTGAAGAAAAGCTATAAAATATCTACATGCTAAATATAAAGGTTCAATGCTGTCACTCCTTGAGACCAACTATACAAGGGAAATAGATTAATGGATTGTGACACCTTTTATGGGACCAGTTGGGCCGTTAAAATGTTACATGTTACTCACCTGGTCTGCTATAAAGTACAAAGCGTGCTAGCAAGGAGGAGGCAATGCCAGCAAAATGCTGCTCGATACCAAACGGAGTACAGATTCCTCCTTCTTTGAAGAAAATGGCTAAAATCCAGAAACATGGGCAGGTGAAGTTCTGTTCCTAGAACTATTAAGACTCCGCAATAAATTGGCTTGTTTTCAGCAGTGGTGAGCACTTAGCAGCTCCCACTGAAGGCGAAGGCAAATGTTCTGTACTTAGCACTTTTGAAAATGAAGCCTTTTAAAAACATGGCTTTTCACAGGTTGTGTAGACTCAGGGCCACACGGTAAACGTCCAGGATGTTGAGTTTTTGAGTTACTCTTACAGGCAGGAAAGCTTTATGCTCTCCTAAATTTGCAGAGCCGAAATATCCCTATTGGGAGCAGCAGCAGCTGCAGCGGCCCAGCAGACGGGAGAGCCAGGCATAAATAGCCAGAGGAGCATCCTCGGCCCTCCCCACCCCAGCACATTTCCTCTGCTTTGAAACAAAGTACCAGCAAGATACTATGACAGCTCTTACATCTTCTGTTTTACAATTTTGGCAGCGAACTTTCAGATTACACCTATTTATTTCCTTCCACGCGTACAAAATTTAAAGAGAAGTAATAAACAAGACCAAGACTTCATCTCTTCTAAGTATTCCTGCCACTAATGCGAGCCATGGATCGCAAGAAAGTGATCAATAAAAAAAAAAAGGGGGTTAACAACATGCTCGCTACAGAACTGATCTTTTAAAGAATTTAAAAGAAAGAGCTGGAGCAAGGAGAGAAGTTCTGTATTTGCTGGAATAAGTAGTACACTGATAGAGGTGAGGACGGACTTAGGACTTTATTATTATTTTTACAGTTTCTACGTTGACCTCAAAGGTAACCATCACCTCCTCCACTGAAAAGCAGTAAACTGCAAGTACTAAATTGGCACCTTCCATGGCACACCAAGCAAAGAGGCCGAGCATTGCACCGATTCTTCTGAACTTCTGTGAACTTCCACAGCCTGGCTAAGAATAAACATCCAAAAGTTCAACTATTTTCCTGAAACCTCTCCACATTTACCTAACATCTGGATTCTTCCTTCTGTATTTGAAAGCATATAAAGATGCACTCACTATTCAGTGTTCAGGTACGTGTATGAAACAAAATAGAAATTACAACTTGGTGAATACCACAGATATTTTTTCCTTAAATATTCAGTCATTTTTAATGAATTCTCCCAATGCATTTTTGTACCCCATCAGTCTAATTTCCACAAATTTTTACAAAGTCAGCATTTGTTTGCAAGAACTTTGTACAAAGCTGCATTCAAATACTGGCAAAAGCTTGCTGCATTCACATGTGTGATAGCCAACTGGAGCATTTTTTCTACAATCACCTCATTGTGGAACAAGAAAATTCAGTTTGTTACCAAAAGAACGCAGCTGAGATCACATAAATGTCTTATCAATTGCCTTCATGACTCCATATGGTTCAGAACATACGACAAAAGTATTATCAGAAGATATGGTAAAAGAAATCGATAGCATGTTGATCAACTGGCAAATACTCTATTTAGGAATGCTGGAGGCTACCAACGTGCAAAAACAGCTTGATGGAATTATGCTGTTTATTAAAAAAGGGGGAACTTCAGCTACTTTTATAGCGTTTGGTGGAAGTTTAGTTCTTAAACCCAGCTTCTGTCCTCCTAATGGAGAGGGCATACTCCTCCCACGTCCTGAGCTGGTCTTCATGCACCAGCCCTCAGGCAGATTGCTGGGGCCTCCTGGGGAAGCCTGCTCTGCTGAGGTTAAAACTGTTACGTGGGTAACTGAGGACTTTATTTGGTATGGCTGTCACCTTTCAACAGTGCTGAATTTATATTAAAAACCAAATCATCATTAGAGCCCCAACAACATACAAACGGCATATAACAAAGCCCCTGAGGTGTTCAAAGTCTGTAAATCCCCCCTTTTTTAACGTCTGAATAACAACAAACCCAAAACAATAATTAATTCTTCTCCAATGCACAGACCCAGTTCAGTAACAAGCGCTAAAAATACATCTGAACCTTAGAAACAAAAGAGGAGGCATGGAGCACTTTGAAAGTTTGCTCCAATGATTAAATAAATTAGACCTGAGCTGCTAAGAAGGGAAGGACAGAAAGTTCACTACCAGCATGACAAGATGTTGCCAGGTCTTGACTTGTTTATGAAGAGAAAAAGGGGAGAAACCAACACATTTTAACAGATTTCCAAATTCCAGGCATTTTTTATTATTAAGTGACAATATGATTTTCAAATCTATGAGATCACATGTGATTTTTGAACAAAGCAAATACAATGCCCTCTTACACGGCTCTGCCAGCTGCCAAGCAACAACCGTTGTTACTGCAAAGGGAAAAGGGACCAGCCAAGTATCCTCCATGCAGAGGAGAGACAAACAAGATGACGATGGAGCTCTCAGTTCAATGTGTCCTGAAAAGCTGCTTTTCTCCCTCCCTCCCTCCTCTGGCACTCTGGGGCATCTCCCAAGTCCGCCAAACGCTCTCCTGCTGCCAGTGATGCTGCCGGTACACCTCTGAGGCTGATGCTCCCACACCATCATTCCTGGCCCAGGAGCATACTGCCTGTGCACTGCAACGTGACCTCCGGACCCGGTCCTTCCCAGCCTCCACGTGGAGCTGCAGGGAGACTCTGTCTGCTCCTTACTAAAAATATTGTTATTGAAAGCCAGCACTTTTTTGTGAGACATGAGGAAAGTTCCCTTCATATATTTAGAATCATCAATTAAAAAGATCATTGCCTGGGGATAGGAACGCTTTTGATACATGTTTAGTGGCAGAAAGGATTTTCACTAAGCTTTAGTACATCTAAACCAAACTCCACAACCCACACACAAAGCTAACTGAAGCCCCACTTTTTCAACCATATTCAGAACTATTAACGCAATATAACAGTTCTCTTCTTAGACACGAAAAGAATGCAGGGGTCTCTACGACAGCACTCTACCAAGCCTGTGCAGAAATTTCTTGTATCCCACTGCTTTCCCATAGCTTGGACGAGCTCTGAGAGCTGCAGAAACAATGACTGTTACCCTTTTGGAAACATCGTCATTTTTTTTTGATTGGGTGCTTGAATGTGATGGACAGCAAGAGAATACGGGGACAGGACTTCTAAACACCCTACTGATATCTTCACATTATTTGGATTTGCAGGTTATCAGTGGGGCAGCAACTTCAGCTATGACCTCATTAACTAATGTGGCCACATCAGCACCTCTCCGCAGCCTTTGTCACTCATCATGTGTCATAAAGCAGCCCGTTGACACCTCATAGTGAATACCGGTTGTATCTTATCTCCTGCAGGGATAGGACCCTCGCTGGGAGACAGAGAGCATGTCTAGGAATGCAGCTAGGAGACAAGTTCGCCAGCAGCAGCTGACAGGGGATGATTTCTCAAACAAACACTGAGTGGGAAATTAATGGGCTTTGGTTTGCCACTGACAATACCGAGCAGAAATACATTAACTTCTGACTGCTATAATTTAAGAATTATTACTGTAATTTCAGACCAAAGCTACTGGGACACTTCCATCACTCTGCATCCAGAATACAGCTGCTTTACTCTCCTATCACCACCATTATGTGAGCAAGGTCCAGTATTTCACTTAAAACACAGGCTTATTCCTGGTAGCTGGACGGTGGAATTCTCTTCCCATATCTGAAAATCACAACAGTATTTTCTCCTAATTTCTTCACATAAGAATCCTTCTTCTGCATCTCACAAATTGGATGCTAGGAGAAAAAGCAGCACACCCAAAATACAGCAGCTCCCAACCAGATGGAGTGGAGATGAAAATGATGCCAGAATGTTTTACCTTGTTTTACCTGGTATTACTCTTCTAAAGATGGCTTTTAATAGGTGTATTTCGCTAGGAAAATGGCACATTTAAGTGGCAGAAGCGGTGTATTCTCCTCTTGATGTACAAGGAGTATCCAGCACGGCAGGGAGTGAAGTGCAGGGACGGGGTGGTTTCAAGCCACCAGCATACATATTTTCAGAGTCACAGGAAACCCTCTACACACTCTGTTGTTGTTGTTGTTAAAACAAAATACAGTGGGCATGCGTATTGTAATGCCCACTGCCACTCAAATGGGCCTGTTAAATGGTATTTCAAATAAAAAAATCAACAAACCCAGATGGCATGGAAAAATTCCTCAGATTTAAATGAAAGTAAACATAACATAATACACACTGCGAGCACGTTGGTTGCCACTGACTAAATCAGGAGTGCTTCATAGACCAAAATAGGCAATGGCCACAGAAAAGATCGCGCATCCTGTCAAACCTAGATAGGAACAATACCCTGCGTTCTTCGCTATCTGGGCTTGCAGCTGGCAAGCCCACTCTATTTAGAGCAATGAATAGGAAAGATGATCTGCTGCTCAAGGCATTGGACTGGGATGACAAAAAGCTCGGGCACGTGCCCTGATGTGTCACTGACACTCTGTGCAACTTCCAGAAAGTTCTGTGATTCTTTTTCTTAATGCTTCATCTATAAAATTGCATTAATAATCTTTTCTCTGATTTGATTGAGACCTCTAGCCGTTAGAAGCAATCATTCTGGAATAATTACAGGAGGTGGGTAAAACCTGAAATTCCCATTCCACAGATTGAAAACTGAAAAATACAGTTACAGTGCATAACAATTGCATAATCTCTTATCAGACACCCAGGACAACGATGGTCAATGCGAGCCCCAGACCCTGTAACCACTTTGCACCAGACAAATGCCAAATTTTGCTAAATGACCTTACCGCTTAGAGTTAAAAACAAACAAACAAGCAAAACCACCCCCCTGAGATCTGGCATCCTATTGCAAAACATCCCTCTAATGCTGCCCGTTTTCTGTCCAGCACTGGAGGTAAGCTAAACAGTTCATCAAAAATGGTTGCTGGATCGGGCAGCTGAAATCCACCTCGGGAGCGTATTCTGTCCGTGGTACTCCTTGTAAAATACAACTTACCTTAACTGGTTAGGGGGGCTTTTCTTACCACTTTGAGATCTGTGGAGTATTAAAATGTAGTCTGCATACCAACTTGAATGTTCCTTTTTTTCTAATTGTCTTTTATTCTCTACTTTTTAAAAGAGCATCTTGTTCTCAGTTACATTTTTTCTTTTGTAAATGGTCTAATGGCATAACTAGGAAAGATCAACTTGTGGGATCTAACAGTTGTAAAATTCACAAGTTTGACAATTTGGTTCCCAACAGCTACACTATGAAAAATCACTCAATCTTCCGTATTATTTTCTTATATCCAAAACCTGTTATTGAGTCTGGAGACTAAAAGATCCCTTACAATCAACACTGGGATAAAGCCTCTTCTCTATGCCTTTTCCAGACTTAAAACCAGATCTTTTATTAAACCACATTAACCTAAACATCCTCCCTTTATTTCTCCCCTGCTGGGTAACACCATGTCAGAACATGAGCCGCCA
>NW_008824410.1:751954-762050 GCF_000699105.1 Pygoscelis adeliae | reverse complement strand
GGCTGACTAAATGCACAGAACAGAAAACATAAACACATCAAGCTGACGTATTTTGCATGGATTAAACTGACCAGGAACATCATAATGACTTTGCTCAAATGATGTAAACAAAAGCAAAACCTGATAAACATTTTCCATACCCAACACGCCAGGAAAAGTCGATTTTGAAAAATAAAGTAAAATCACGCTGCTCTAAGAAGGTTCCACTTCAGCAGAAATAGATCAGTGTATCACAAAGCCCATATTGTTTAAAATCCGCACACAGTCAATGCACCTTTGTGTACTCTAGAGGCAGCATTGTCTAATGGATCCAACACAGCGACAAGGACTAGTGACCCAGCTCGCCCAGCACCTCCGGGCGGTTCGCTCAGCCCTCCCGCATTTCAGCTTTGAAAGTGGCCACTAATCATCGTCCATCTCCTTCGGGTGGTGTCATCATTAATTAATTAATCATCGTCCATCTCCTTCAGACGGTGTCATCGTTAATTGCTCATATTCAGGAAGTGCTCTGGAACTTTGAAGTGACGGTACTGACGCACATGAAGGTCGCAGAGCGCTCGCCAACGTGCCCCTGACGTGACACGCTCCAGGACACTTGGATGTTACACATCTGCCATGCTGAGCCATGACGGCTTTGTGAATTTATCTGTTGTCAGACCAAGTCACGCCAGGCCTGGCCCACCTTTGACAGCGACTCTTCCAAGGAAAAGACAGTATGAAATGCAACGCTCTTTTTTGGCCACATCTCCATTATGAAAACCCGATCCCCAAATGACATTTCACTTTGTAACAAATACAATGTTTTGTTCCAATTCCTCCTCCTTTAGACCTTCCTTTTCTTCCCAGAAAGAAAAACAAAAAGACCGAAAAAGAATATCTGACCGTTATTTTTGTATGGCCACAGAATGTAAAGTATTATGGAAGTATTACCTCAATGTGGAAGTATTTTTTCTTTTTCTTGTCACCTACATTACTACTGCAGGTATGTGGGCTTTCTGGCATTAGAACAGTTGGGGAACTTTTTAAGTCATATTTTTTCAAATGATGTCAAACGTCTCCAGGGCCTAATAAAGCCTTTATTAGAAGTCAAAATACATACATAATTACCTGATAGCCAAGCACAGTGTTATGAGACAGAGCAACAGGACAGCTCAGCAATTTCTCAACTGGTTGTACCACGAGGCTTTGCTCTCATCCAGAATTTAATATGCAGAGACACTAGCCCCTTTTGATCTAGGCCCACACCAACAAGTCTGACTGCGCGTACACCTCCCTTTCCAACCCTTGTGCGCGTGCGCACGCGCATACGTGGACGTACATCATTTGACATCAGCCTTGAGCATGGACATGTTTAAATGCGGGAAGCATGGTGTCACAAGGAGGCCTGACGAACTCTGCACAGCCTGCGAATGGAAACAGTGCCCTAAGCACTCACAGACCCTATACGGGTTTGTCCATACAGCCTCTTCCTTTTCCGTACAACTACCTTGAATTCAAATACACATTCCAATTTGCTTTTTTCATTAGCTGATGATATTCCTTTGTCCATTAAATGTAAAGGATCGTTTTGTTCTTCTAAAGACCATCCAAAAGAACATTTCCCCTGTGAATGATGACGTTTAGTTAATAATTTAGCACCGTGCTGCCTGCTGAATTTTCTGAATCAAAATATGATCAATGGGAAAACAGTTGGTTTATTGAGTTTTCTGTCAGTTTTATTTCCTGAAGACATGGAAGAGAGTGCAAAGGATACCTGCTGTGCAGAGCACACTGCTGAAAAGTTAGACTGGATCGATGCAAGTTTGCCAAAAATAATTATTCTCCCAGGGAATGTTCAAGACACTCTCTGATACACCAACCTCTTAAAGCTGAAGCTTGGGAAGTGCAAAGACTTTTGCCTGTATTGGTGTTTTCTTAGTAACTTGAGAGATTTTGCAAATAAATATCTATGCTTCAGTAGCCTGCTTTTAATTTTTATATTATCTGCACAAAAAGGATGTGGCTGGAAGAATATGAAAAAAGTAAGTTAGCAAACATACTGCGGGTGGAGACAGATAGCTCCAGAACCTCTCCTCCTCTCAAATAAATTCAAAGTACTTACTCTGTCTGCTGTATCTGCTTGCAAGTGCTAAACCTTGCAACAAGAAGATGCCCCCTTTGCACCGAGTATCTTTCCGTACCAAGCAAGGAACGCAGATTTGGTCAATAGTCCAAAGCAGAAGAAGGTATTCCGACAAAACCAAAGGTGAAAATGAGTCTTCAGCCCACAGGGGAGTTCAGCACTGCAGCAACTCGACTGGAAAGCACAGCGGGTGTATTGCTAAACGGGTGCACTGCTGATCTACCTCACAAAGAGATGATAATGAGTTCCAGCAACACAAACACCTCACCTGAAGATCAGACACCTTTCCCCCTTACTTTCCTAAGGACTAAAACATGACAAAATTTAGATCTCACCGTGATGTTATTTCTGAATCCTGTAATTGCCTTAATACTGAACCAAACAACCTCGCTGCGTAGTGTTATTTAAGGGAGTAAGAATCACCAAAAAGCGCCCTCCAGTAATGACAACAAAGAGCAGCGCAGGAAATTGATCCGAAAATGTGAATTGGATTGTTTTCTCTCACATATTCAGAGCTGCGGTTTGAATGTTCAGAAAGCGTCTCGTGTTTGCACAAGATGGGATCTTACTTTCTCTGTTCCTTTTAAGTTCCCTGTAACCTTGCAGGTGTGGGTTGATTCATTTTTTCTCTTTTTCTTTTTTTTCGTAAAGATTGATTACATGCTAAGCAGGGTTTCTTTAGCGAGCACTCACATCTCTAATTATTAGCACTGCCAACTTTTCCAACACAATGCTCAGTGTCAGATAAACGAAATCTGTTCCTGTCTGTTCTGTAACTGATACCAGCTCCATAGTGACAGTCCCTGACCTAAGGACCCCAGGCTTTGTTTAGTGCTACATCTTTACTCTGTTGAGAATGCAGTCCACACACATCAAAAAATCACCAATATTAATTAAATCACAGATAGTGTTATCACTTTACTGAATAATGGGCTTTTTCAAGCCACACTGAGTAGCCTCAGCAACGCTTTTCTACTGACAACATTCAAAATATTATACTTTCTTTCATCTTACCTGCAACCTATTTGAATTAGGGGTTATTACGTTATGATAGTCAGAAACCTGTTAAAAATCTATCTGTACACAGCACAATACTCTACAGACATGTATTTTGATTCTACGCAATTCTTTTTCTAATGGAAAAAATAGTTAACCTAATTATTAAATACGTAAATACCAGCAGTCTGCCTGCAAAATGGATATTCTGGCAATGTGGCATATTCTGGCAACATGGACATTCTGGTGGTCTGGCACAACAGGCTCCAAGTAACAGAATTTGGGGTTTCTACGTGCATATCAGGGGAACAACAGCACTACCTGGGATCAGTGTCACTCTCATTTTTAGGGATACCTCAGCATACCATAAACATTCAGTCCTAACATTTACTAAAACTCTGTCACAGACGACAAAACAGGGTATCCATCGAGGTAAGTGACTCGTATGGGCGCTGCAAGGCAGTACGGAATCCAGAAGAGAATATGGGAATCCCGTTTTATGCCTGAGTGACTTTTTTAAGCATTATATCAGAATTAGACGGGCACCTGCAAGAGCCATTTGTGGCACACGTAAGCTACTGTAGCTAAGGCAGAATACCTTTACAAGGGAATTTTTTTAAAGCATGATGCATGAATACCTGCTTTTTTTATTTTCAGTGCTGTCCAAATCTAGAGCGTATATTCAGAACGTAGACATTTTCTTCTAAAACTTCACAGCCAAGTCTAGCTGTCACAACAGTGAGAGCGATCTGGCTTGCTTTCCACTGATGACTGCAATGGGAAATTATGTAATTATTCATAAGAGGACTGGCCAATGCCAGCCAACTCCATCTACTTCTTTCAGACAATGACAGAGACGTGGAGACAGAAAAAAACTGCAAATGGGTAAATTAATAATAATAATAATAATAATAGAAATATAGCTTCCTTTCCTATCTCTACTCCACAGGCAAAAACAGTGAAAAAGAATTTTTCAATACTGCAGAATTTCTGAGGTCTAACCGACTTGTGAGTGAATCCAGCCTGAGTTTGCCATTTCTTGAACATATCCCAAATACGGAAAATACCTGACTCTGAAGAAACTTAAAACATTTCCCCTCTGCAGTCATTTGAACGTTGCTAGTTATGTAAGCCATAACACCCCCCTCTAGCAACCGCTACTCACACATGCAATCCCACTGTCTTCTTCTAAGGCAGTAACGCACATGAAAACGAATGCTCTGCGCAGAGACCTACGCTCTGAGAGCTCTCTAAGAACGTTTGAAAGCAGAAGCTGCTACTGTAGTTGAGAGTCGATTTTTAAATATTCATAATAAAACCACATCTCTAATCAATATGAAAATATCTACTATAATAATTTCAATACTTCTGTTAATTATTTCATTAGCTTTATTGGTTTGATAAATCTCTGAATTTTCAGTCCTTTGGATTTCTGTATGGATCAGAGGCAGGGGCAAAGCTGAGAGATGTTTGCCATCTGGGGGCAAGGAACTGTCTAGACAGGATGCCTTATTTTGCTTAGGTACAATCTGGAAGAACTGCAGTCCAATAAATTGAGTTATATTACAAAGGACGTGGAGTGAGATTAGAGCCTAATTTAAAGGTTGCTGAGGCAGATGTTTTAGAGTATTAACATTTCTTTAAATCTTTAAAACTGACCTGCGTTTCCCTTTTCTAAGAAGCACCTACTGTAAATAAGCAGTGAAACAACCTAACGCGACACATTCAGCAATGTGCACGGTTTTCCATTGGAATTTCCTTTGAGATTAATGTGTCCACAGATTCTTAAAGTCAAAACTTAAATGTTAAGTGCCACAGGTCTGCAGAGCTGCTTGGCTCCTGCGAAACAGCATTTATTTGGTTTTGTTGTTGAATAATTTTTAAGTGATTTGCTCACAAATGGTGGTGTGACTGAGCACCACCTTTCTCATAGACCAGTTCTCACCAAGTCTAAAGGATCATTTTACATATTCAAAGGACTTGGCACAAATATAAGAATAATTTAAGGTAAGAAAGCTAATGCAATCTTCAGACATGTTCTCCACTGCTGAGGGGACCAGGCAGGGCCAAGACTGGTCCTTGAGAGCACACTGAGCCTTTCGCGCTTCAGCTTGCTACTGCTCATCCAGGCATCCTGGAGGCTGGTGCCCCACAGCAGCGCAGGCAAAGGCCTCCGGTGCGCAGCGGAGGCTGTGTTCAAGACCACCCCTCAAATGCCACAGTCTGTGTGCTGCCATGCCTATAATGCCACCGAGGCAAACAGATTTCAAACAAAAAGATTACAGAATTTTATGCCAAGCTGATGCCACTTGAAGGAGAAACCCCATTTTCGAATGGCACACCACTATTCTGAGAAGAGTTTTCCCTATTTCCAAAGGGCCCCACAGATGGAAGAAGTACCGGTAGCAAGTGTTACTGCCTTGTCATCAGGAGAATTTAGCAAAAATATTTCCTACCCTCTCCGGTTACACCGACGGGCGACAAGAGTGCTTGGACCCAGTGTGCTCAGCAGCAGGGAACGCGTCCTCCCGCCGCGAGTCCTGCAGTGGCCACAGACCGTTTCGTGAGAGAAGCTGCACAATAAATCCCGTTTTGCTCATTGCCAGCATCACTGGGCAGGCCAGCATTAAAATGCCTGTAAAACGAAACCTTGCAGCTTATGGAGTCCCATGCACGCATCAGGCAGCAGCATCCTTCAGAGACACACAGCCTGGGACGGCTGCACAAAATATGAAAACTTTTGTCCAATTGTATACAGGGGTGGTTGTTTTGTTCACAGGCCACAATGACGCTTTATGTGAAACAGGTATGAAATGAACTGGTTTGTGGTGAGTAAGTGAATGTTTGTGTGAATGCAATGAATCCATTTACAACAGAAAACTGGAAGGGACAGACCATGCTAAAAGCTGTTGGATAAAAACGTTTTCAGAAACATCTTCCATTCAAATAGGTTTGTGTTTTAACTTTTTAACTTACTGGGAGGTCTGCAAACCTGGCATTCGCTTATTTTTACATCTCCGATAGATCACTGTGACCTGTGTGATAGGCCACAGTACAGGGGGAAACACGCCACTTTCAGACACATTCGAAACTTTGGCCCCTATGCTCCTCTTGCAAACTTGAGTTCCTTTTTTACAAAATAAATATAATTGCCCTTCACGGGCGATGAGATAATGTATTTTATGTTAATTACTAGTAAGCCAGTTTGTTTTTCAGCCTTAACCACTTCCCTTATTTGCGGAATAACAGGGATGTGGTGGTGCCTTCCCTTAGCTCAGATTCTGAATCCTTTGCCTACTAATAACATCTGACTTGTACAGTTTGGTTATTTTCTCTGTCTCTAGAAATCACTGCAGCTGAACGATAAATCAGCGTAATAGGCACTTTTTGACATCGAGAATGTTGCCCTTCCTCCCTAAACTCTTTTTCACAACTTCTTTTCATGACAGTTATTAAAGGCATGTTGATTACTTGTATAATTGACTAGTACTGCTGGTAACAACACAGCAGACTAATTGAAATGTATGAGAAACAATTACGAGTAATTGGAATCAATTAATTGATGATTTTCTGGGGAACTGCTGCTTGATGCAGGCAAATTCTAATTACATTTACACAGTCTAGGAAAAAACTGAAATCACATCATAGATTTTGAAGTAACATTGTGTTATTTTCATGAGACCAGTTTCTGTTTAAGCACGTTTGCAGCCAGAGGAGGGGAAGGAAAGCTGCCCCCGCACCGTTTCTCCTTGCCCACCAAGCAGTGACGAGCGGACAAAAACCCACCTTGCTGGGCTCTCCCCAGGGACTCATCCCAGCACGGCAGGCATCCGCAGAGTGAGTTTGGATATGTGGGTGGCTCCAGGACACCCACCCGGCACCGTGCCCTCTGCTACCCTGCAGTCCTCGAGGGCCTGGAGCTTCTGCTCAGCCCATTACTGCCTTCCCCGAGGCAGGATGGTTTTGATACTTAGAGCAATATATTACGTCTCTTCCTGAGGCACGTCAACATTCATAGCTCATTCCGCAGGGATAACTTATGGACTGATTTCTGAAACCTCCCTCTCAAACTTCTGCCTATAGTACCGGAAGTTTCGTCTTCCTTCAGACTCAAAACGTTACTAGAAAGGGAAAAAAAGGCATAAGGTGGAGAGAGGGAGACTTGGGAATTTGCAGTGCTATCACACCTAGTTGGTGGCCTGTGATAACGCTTGGGTATTCCTGACCCAGGGACCCTGGCGTGCCTGCACGGGCTGCCCACAGGGGCTCGGGAGGACTCCTCCCAGAGCATCACGCAAGCCTTCTGCAGCAAGGCAAGCGGTCAACAGAAAGGGAGAGCAAGAGGTGTGGGGGCGAGAGGAGCAGGGGTCAGCATTATTCACGCTGACAAACACTAAATGATATTATTGCTTTGATTGTAAATACACAAAACAAACTCCGGCAGGCCAGTGGCTGCCTTTCTCCTTCGCCTCTGAGTAGAGTCGCCCTGTCAGTGTTAAGTTTAGTGTCTCTTTCTTATCAGATGAGAGCAGGCTGGAGTTTCACCATCCTGACTCCTGCCATTCTCCCCACATTCATTCCGACTTCCTGCTCTCTGAAAGTCAAGCTCCCATTCACAAAAGACGGGCCTTATCTCCTTACCTCTTGACCCTGAATCATGGCTGCAAATACAGGATTTTATTTCTGCCGGGCAGCTAACAGGTGACAAAGTCCTTTGGCTCTGTGTCTTTAAAGAATAAAAGAAAAACCATCTTCCAATATATTTTTGTTGTATTGAATACAGTAAATCTCGATCTGCAAAACCCCTTTAAAACAATCTACCCTTTATAAACAGATCTTAGAAATTAGGAGGACATTTGCATTAAAATCAGAATCACCTCGAATTCTAAGTATTTTCAGCAATAAAAATGGTTGCTTTCAGTGAATTTTCTCTTTTGCTGAAGCCCAAAGTTCAAAGTGACTGTCAAACGACTAGCTTCTTCACTGAAGACGCACTACATAACAGCCCTTATCATAACGTACTTTCATACTTAGCCTGGCTTTGAAAGAGGTTTATCAAGTCTCACAGCCATAGCACTTGAGCTGAGAAGCTTCAGTGGGGAAAAGACACGAGACAATTAAGGTAACTACAACATGAGTGCCCATGAAAATTTAAAGTGGCAGAAATAGATGCATTCTGTTAATGATTTGGGAGAAAAACGATTTACTTGTGAAACAACATTTAAACTTCTGCCCTTCAAAATTAACTATTAGCCTTCAGAAGCCTAAGGATTTTTGTTTTGTTTCGTTTTACAAACCTGTATTTAAAGAATGCTTTAAGTAGCCCTGTGGGCTTTCGCTCTGCCCACAATCCCTGCCTAGCGGTAGTGCACTGTCCCTATGCGTGAGCAGACTTTTGTAATTCAGCCTGCAGCTCTACTTAATATTTTGCAAATTAAAAACATACAAAAACTCCAAACCTAATAGTAAAATTGCTTTTCATATTTATGGCTACTAATACTTTTATTACAATTTCTTCGAAAATATATCTTACTGTTAAAGTGAAACACTGACGTTAAGTCAGCACTGGTGGAAGAGGCCAGGTAAGAGGGAGCCTGCCAACGGCAAGCAGCAAACACAGCACAGGAGACACCTTAACATTCCGCAGAACTGAGACCTTCCAGCGGGTGAAGACAGGCCATCTGGGCCACATGCAGGTAGCCAGCTTGGCAATGAAGAGTCCCTGGGAGCTACTGGGACAGGCCTCCCCATGCTGGCTCTGCACCTCCGCTGCCCTGCCCGTGGCTGCCGACACTCCCGCGCTGCAGCAGGCAGCAGCCACGGCATCTTCCAACAGCAGCGCTGAGACCGGGAGTGGGAACTGCCCACAGGAGGGCACAAAGGTACGGCCCGGCTGCCTGAGGAGGCATGCAGCAGCAGCGCGGTGCTACCGCCTGCCATCGCTCTTTTGCTTTTGTGATGGCTGTAGCTATCTTTGATTTTGCAGCTGGCACACGCAGCTTAGATCCCTAACAGAAGGAACGCCTTGGTGAGATAACCATTCCTCTGGCAGTTCCAGGAGCGAAAAGTTGACCCCTGATGCCTCTGCTGCCTCAGAAAAGCAGAGAGCATCTGCTGCAGCCAGTGACTAAGGGCGGTACAGCAAGTTCCCTGTCCTGTCTTACCCAGAGTCACCCGGATAACGGGAGGAAACAGTTCCTCAAGGGAACCATCCCACAGGCTGGATGAGCTTACGGGATGGTGCAGTTCTTGCTCAGATGAGTGACCCGGTGAAACAGGACGGTACATATGCACCCGAGGAAAGCCGAGCAGGATCCCACAACTATTTATTAAAAAGAATTCAGTGCTACCTCTGTAAACTTGTCTCAGGCGTCCAGTGTCAGATAAAAGTGACATGAAAGCATTTCTCTTTACTGCATTCAGAGCTCCGCCGTGTCCCATGGCGGGACAGTGATAGCTGACAGTGTACAGTAGTCACCAAATTGTTCAGCAAACTATGTCATGTACAAGATAGCACAAAGAGCCTGCATTTAACAAAGTGTTTGTGGTCCTTTGAACTCGTGATGAGCTTTGTGTGTTTTCTCCTCTTTATTTTTGTAACTGCTCCAGACCCCGAGGCAGGTGGTGCAAAAAGATCAAGGCAGGGTTGCAAGGAGCAACAGACGCTTGGTCTGGGGGGCAAAGAGATGAACAGTTGCTACTGCAACTGATACAAGTATGATCGCATGACACAAGGATTTCAGATAGGTCCTTCTGGATGCACAGTAGAAGAAAGGAACTTCTTTGCCTGCACAGCTATTTCCTTCACTTCGATAAGAAGACAAAAAACCATAAATACTACCTCAAAAATATCTCCCCTTCCCTGAGAATCCTGCAGCAATTTGTACACATCAACAGAGAATAAAGAAAAGAGAAGTGACTTGCTTAAAATCACAGAACAAAAGAGAGAGCGAGGAACATAATGCTGAAGTCCTGACT
>NW_008824410.1:714786-751922 GCF_000699105.1 Pygoscelis adeliae | reverse complement strand
CAGGAAATTGAGTTTCCATTCATGAAGCATCACTCGTTATACTGACAAAACCTTCTTGCACTCCCTGCAAAAACCAGACTCCTCCTTTCAAAGGCTCATTGAAGTACACGTACAGGAGTTGTGAGCGGACATCCCTTTTACATTAAACATTTGGGAAGAATCAGAGTCTTTGAAGGAAGAGTTTGGAAGGATGTTTCCGGTGAGATTAATACGGCACACATTTTTCAAAATGTTGCTGTAATTAAAGCATCCCAGTTTGACTTATGAATGTTCAACTGCATCTACAGGTGATTAGCAGAAGCTTCTAGCTTCACTTTCATCCCCTCTTAATTGGTTTATCACCTTTCCAGGCAGCCTGAACAAACAGCTACTACGGTTAATCTGGAATGAATTATTCAGAAGACCTTTCTCCCCAGCCAGGAGAAAGAAAAATGTCCTAATTTCAAGACATTTTTACTAGAGGATGTAAAAGCTTTTTTAAGGTGAGATATTCTTCCTTGATGCTCCTTCTCTGCCTCTAAACACAGTCCAACTGCAGCATCCCAGATGTCGATGCAATGGATTTCACATTATCAGCAGGTAAGTCAGTGAGCTGATATATTCTGTATCAGAAACATGATCAGCCTGAAGGTCAAATAACTTATTGTCAGCATAAACAGAATTGCTATAATAGGCCCATCTAACTTTGTTGGCCCTAATTGTATATGGCCTCAATGAAAAATGATTCCTGGTGCACAAAAGGGTGTGTGGGTAAAGGCTCAAAGAAATGGGTGCAGCAGCCGATTCCTTTCATACCAAACTCAAAGACACGTGGAGTAGAGAAAATGCTTGGATTGAGACTAGTGCAAATTTACAAAAAGCTGGCCTAAAGCTATCAATTATAAGGTACTGCTGCATTCGCCATTGGTCTTGCAGAAGCCACAGTAAGTTTTGCTTTCTGTGTTTTGGGTTTGGTTTGGTTTTTTTCAGAGTGCCTGGATATTCTGGATGCCTGAGATGAAACATGAAAGGCTGTGGTTATCAGCGGGGCTGCGTGCCCCACATCTAAGAAATACGGAGGAGATGCCCCTGTGCAATGCCTCAGCAACACAGAACTTCAGCTCACAGTGAGGCAACTGGAACATACCAGAATTAAGATATGTCTGAAAGGGTGTCCTTCCCTTCTCCCTATCTCTACTTACTCATTTCAGGAGAGTGTTGCAAGGGCTAGCTCACTGATTTTTAGAGAACACTGAGTCACTGAGACTTTTCATGTTATAATCAGAAAAATTTCGAAGTCCAAATATCAGCCTCACACTCTGTCCAAGCTCATTCCAACGCAACGTTGCCTGTTACAATAAACTGAATACATACATGATGAGCTTTTCTGTCTTAAACACATCAGAATGGCATATTAAAACAAGCAGAGGCACACGCAGGCTCTGATGGTCTGTGCACCCACTGAGGGGCACTGCCGTCCTTCAATTTCCGTTTTTTCAACTTGGACAAATTTTCCTAAGGATAATATTTTACATTTTTCCCCGGAACCTGCAGAAACAGCAGCGCGAGGCAATTTAACTCCGCATTCAATCTTCCACGATAACAGGTTATCTACATAGCAGCCTGCAGGTCGGGCCTCCCATAATGAGAGATGCCTGGCAGTTGACTGAAAGCTGATTCCTGTCAGAAGCTATTTTCTCTCTGAGACAGAGGAGACATTGTGCCCCTTGGTGCTTGAGTGTGGCCTTGGCTACTGCCAAAAGACCACCTTTTTTTTTTTCTTCGCTGAGACAAAACAGAATACCCCTGCTGTCAGCTCTATCTGGAGCTGCTGAAAGGAGATGTATAAGCCCAGTAATGCTGCTGAGGAGATAACTGTCAAACAGCATGAAAAACGCTGCCTATCTACCGAGTGGAGGAACTGAAGCACCATGGAAGCTACAACTCAATGCTCAACAGTTCTTGGCATCTGTGAGGTCTCTTTCTTAGTTGCTTTTTAATACCCTGGTGAAAGAAAATACTGTATGCACCAGGGGGATTCAGAACCTGCTTCTACTCACCAAACGCTCCAGGAGCTGGTCAACCGCGTGGCTCCTGGAGATGTGGAAACAGGCATTGTTCTTCTTGAAAGGGGAGGGAAAATAGGCAGATTCTGCAGCATATGGTGTGCACGTGAACTAGATCTTCAACCTGGTTTACAGTGCTGGGCTCATCAGGACAGAAGAACAGACCCAAAGAGAACTACAAATGTGTATCAAAGTCACAAGAACAACACGCTGCGTTGCTGAGAAGTTGCATTTGTTACCAAAGGCTTTTGCCACTGTAGTTACACACAAAACCATACGCAAAGCAGTTTGCACTGACTTCAGAATAGAAACTGTAAGTGAAGCATATACAAAAATTATAGAAGTATTTTTAAAAAGATCAAATACAGTATGGATGAACATAAGAAAACAGTATACTACTATTTGTAATTATACACTAGAAACAGGTAAACTAATGTCTTCCTCCCTGGCATTAGCTGAAAGCCACAGCTGTAAGGAACCAATCCCCATGTTACTCTACCTAATAGCACCTTCTGGGGCAGTGGTTTATTAGGGTGGGCTCCAAAAGTATCTTCAACTGCCATCAGGAGCTAAGTACTCTTATGTGATCCACGTCTCTGGTTCAGAGATTGCAGCTGGTCAATCAAGGTGTTTATTCAATACCACATCTAACAAACCCTCTGCATTTCAATTACTTTGGAAGACATAAAACAATACACTGCACAAGCGAGGATGTTAGCAACAGTAGGCAATAGAAAACAAGCAAAAAACCACCCCCATCCTAATAAAAAAAGTTAAACTCCCTTCCACAGCACTGCAAGTATGAAGGTAATGAAGTTACCTAAAATATATGGAGAAAGCTCCTCATTTTTACATAGTATTCGAGAATGAAGAGAGAGCAAATTCCATCAGCGTAAGAAAAGGACTGTAATGTCCAGTCCCTTAAACTACTGAATATAACAGTAAAGTCGATTAGTCCAGGTTCGATTATGTTACCCTCCTACAAATCTCTATGCAAAATCAATGCCATTAGTGTAATGCAAAGTCAAGTTCAAAATTATTAATTGGCAGAGGGGTTTTGCTCCCAAAAGCCTTTTTTGCTCCAAAAAGCCCTTTTTGCTCCCAAGAGCTTTTGGCAGGCTTTCTTATGCAGCTTATGACCAGCATTACGAGTACTTGTCTTACTTAAGAAAGACAGACTTTTTTTCAGAATGGGGGGATTTGCACAGACTCCCGATTCTCAAATTACTCCTGGAAGTTTACTCTAACTTTTTATTCCCCACTGGGAATGTTTTGTCCGTAGCTTCTCATGAAGCTCTCACTACAGGCTCATGAAGCATCTCACTACATGATAGCCACTGTCCTAGACTGACTGTCCCCCAGTTCGGGTGGTACAGCCTTTCATGTTACCTCTTGTTGACACCATACCACTGAACAAATGAGAAAGGTATGTCTATGCCAAATTCCAGAGCACCAAATTGTAGCAGGCAAGTATTTCCTTAAAAAAAAATTTACAGAAGAAGCAGTTTTATATTATAAGTTCTCTGGGGTAAATCGTGGATCCATTACATCAAACAGTATTAATTGATTAAACCACGATTTATTTAAAATGGATGATGTGCAGGTACAACACGGAAGACACACACACAAATCAAAAGTAGTATCTGCAGTAATCCCTACCACTCTCTTAGGGCTAAACTCCATGTATTACAAAACGACTTGGCTATTCACAGTCAGCCCAATGCATCCTTGTGGATATTTTCTGAGTGAGAGCTTTGACAGAACATTAGTTAAATATTTAGGTGTCAGACAGGCATTTCAAGTGCAGTTACAGTCATAAGCACAATGTAGTCTTCACTATATAAAATGAAACATTTCTGTGACGTTATACTAAAATACAGTGAGGACTTGAGAAGCAATTAACACCACATGAAGTCTTAAGATTGCATTACGGCCGACAATTTTCTAACTCCTGAACTGACCGGTCACGAGCCTCATGGACGAGCACCAGGTCGGAGCCAAGCGGCAGAGCGCTGGACACAGCCGCGGCAGGCGGCTGGCCCTGCTCCAGCGGCACCCTGGCTGACTCCTGCGCAGCGTGTTCCTCAGCCACCACATTCCCGGAGGCGGCAACATGCACGGCTCCTGGTGCAGTGCTGGCAGAATCAGGACTGGCATTTGGGTATGGTACTCTGTGCACATTTTCCTTCGGCACACACTTGACTTTCAAATTCAGTTGCAAATCTGACCTAGGAAAATCTGTTCTGCGGCCAGCAGACTGTAGTCCTGTCACTCCAACAAGCGATGTCAAGTCTTGCGATCTCTGGTATTTGACACCCACACCCAGAACAATACCCTTACGCAACACTGTCAGTCTGAGCCCCGCAGTAATTATCATCTGTCTTGAATGTAAGAAACACTGACCCATCATCTGGTGCTGTTAATCTTGCACCTACACCTCGCTAAGCACCCCGAAGTACCTGAAGTAACTTGTCTTCCACATGTATATTTTTTAATAATACGTGAAAAGAGAAGGTTTTTTCCCCTTTTTATTTCATTACAAGGTAGAGGCAGCACGCTACACAAATAGAAAACTCTGAAACCTCAAATGCCTTTCACTGAAATTAGGCTCCCTAATGAAGGGAAGCTGAAATTCTTGCTAAGGAGCGATTAGCCACGGCCTCACCATCTTCTACCTAGACAAATGACTAGGTTTCCAGGGTTAAGGAATCTTTGGGTAGTATTATGTCCATAATATTTTTAGGCATACAAATGAGATTTTTATTCTGAGATAAAGCGTGCTACATACCTTCACATAAATACTTAATAATTGTTCCGACTCCATGACACAATCTTGACGGAGGCCAGAGTGAAATTACACAGAGGGAGCTTGTCTACCAAGCCACGTTTCTTTGCTCATATTCCTCCTCACACTTCCCCTCTGTTTTGTCACATTTTGTACTACCATTTTGTACTACCCTGTATTGTGTTCTCCAGTGGCAGCGACTTCCACAACCTGTACATATATATCCCTGTAAATACACATACATATATATGTATATGTATGCATGTATGTAAATGTGTGTGTGTGTATATATAGATTGCTCGGAGACGAGGCTCTGAGCAGCCTGATCTAGCTGAAGAAGTCCCTGCTCATTGCAGGGGGTTTGGACTAGATGACCTTTAAAGGTCCCTTCCAACCCAAACTATTCTATGATTCTATGACAAATTTTACCTTAAACTTACGTCTACATGAGCATGTATGTCTTAATGTCTACAGGCATCCTTTTTCATTAACAGAGTTTCATCGGGCTAAAAGGTTTGGGGAGGAAAGCGTCCACCAGATGTTTTACCAGCCATTGAGTCATTCGGAAACTTCCAAAAAGAAAGTGCAAATTGAAATCAGAATGTAGTGGGGACACAGCACACGATAAACTGCTGCTTAAACCATCACGATGTAGACCTCAATCCACAAAGTGATTAATCAGATACCTTCTTTTTGTTTTCATAAATGATAAGTAAATCCACTTAGTTTATATGAATCGTGCCTGCAGGGATTCCTTCTTCCTCGCCCCTGTGCTAACTCTGGGATGGCAGCAAGCCAGAAACGAGCAAATACTAGCATTTTTGAATTATGTCAACTTGTATGTTTATTTCTTTTCTCAGGGGGAAAAAAAATCAGTCTGGAAGGAATTGCTGGTTTCATTATTTAGTTCTGCTTTTCCTGCACTTAACCACAATATCATTATCAAAGCATCCCTTGATAAGTAAAATACAAACTCTTCCATCTCTAAGTTTAGCCAGTAACAGCATGGCCAAGTGTAGTAACCATTACTCTCCCCTTTACTGAACGAAAAGAACAATCTTTGCTCACAGTGTATGTCTAAGAAAGTATTTTAAACTACAGATTTTTATGCGTATACATATCTAATAGTAGAGAAGCCACTTTAGAGCTTATCAACTACAATAAAGAGAGCAGAACTTTAGGGCTTCGGTGTTAAGACTTGGATGTTAGCCATTAGAAAGCTTGGATCAGGCTAAGAAATACCTCCTTGACATCATTACGTAAGATATCACGTTGTTACATACGGTGGCAAAAGGCTGCAAATAGACTGAGAAAAGCCCCTTGTGTTTCTTCAAGGTTCCTAGAGACTTCTGAACCAGAGTTTTTACTGCCACGGATTAAGGAATGAGGACCCGCTCAGCATTAGTAACTCCAGTCCTTTCTCCATAAACACCACGTCCCCATATAACAATTATAAAAATTATCATCGAGACTCGGCTTCTAACGTCAAGACAGCTTAAATGCCAGCTCTTCTTGGTGAGCATCTAGCTCATGGGTGAGAAGTGGCAAATCGCCACTTTTAAATCGCCGCCACAACATTAAAATATGCATTGTTCCATTTAAGGCCCTCTTTCACCCTCCAGAACGCTGATAACCATCCAAAAGATTAACCCAGCTGTGGAAAGAGCCGCAGCCCACTGCATCCCATTAGCAATGAAAAAATAATAAAACGCAAATCCCTGTTGAATTAAAAAATCCCTTCAGATGTGAGACTGAAGGCAAAACTAATGAGCACTGTAGCAAGCTCAACAATTGAGCGTTTTCCTTAAAATGCAAACCTTTAGAGCAGAGAGGCCATAAATTGTACAATAATCAGAAGAATCCACTTTTTAACAGAGGCACCTCTGCCAGCCTGGGTGTCTTTGATCAGAAATATTATTGAAGAGAGGAGAAACCTGAACGTGTGAATTAATGACTCTCCGAGCTTCGTGGCCAAGTCAGGAAGCCTGCTATTCAGCTAAAGCCCCGTGATATGTATGGGGAGAGTGTTATCTAAACCACTAGGACGACTATAAAATATCTTAACAGCTTCTGCTGCTTAGCTGGAAGCAGGGCTCCCCTAGTATCTAATATGAAACAAGTGGTCCGGCCTGTGAAAGGCAGCTCTATATTCAGAGGCCACAGCGGCTGGAAGCTATGGGGTCGTCTCAGAAGCTCTCAATTGTTTTTAAATTCTGTTTTTACAAGGAGCGTGAGATTTATAGGCTCTTGAGGGGAAGAAAATGATGTAACTTGAGTAAATCAACAGGCCATTTATTCCTGGCCCTGTTTCCTCTCTGTCACTGAGCTCTGGAACTAGCCCCCAAGCACTCCCTCTTCAAAACAAGAGGCAGCCCAGACTGCAGACATCTTGCAGGGACAGTTAAAGGCACAGCTCCTTTTTCCTTTGTTGCACGGGCTGAACGCGGGGGCCAGGCCTCGGCCCGCGGCTCTGCACAGGCCCCCGCCGCGGGGGCGCAGCCCAATGCAGGCTGTGCTTCCCCCCCAGAAATCGGGGACTTGCAGCTACTTGTTGCGCTTGCGAGCTTGACATTCGCCTGCGGAGAGCTGGCACGCGCGGGTTTGCACCGTCTTGGGGACAAAGGCACACGCATTTGCAACTATTAGCGGGGTAAAAAACAACATTTTGAGTTGTCTGATGAGAACGTTTCCCAAAGCAGAGTGCTGTGAACAGGAATGAGCTCAGGAACAGAGGGGCGGGGGGGAGGAGGGCTGGAGAAGGGAGGTGGATTTCTTTCCCCACGTTTTCCCCCCTCACATTCTGGTTCTCTAATGATAATGGATTAGTTCATTATAAACAATTTCCAAACTGCTTCTAAACCTTCAGTTTAATTTAATTGCTGCTCAGTGACCACCGGCTCATGAAGTGATGTCTACTGAACAGCAACACAACTTTGGAAGCAAGGCAAAGAGGGATGATCTTCCTTCCAAAGCACCTTAATTTGGATAACATTTCTTTTTGTCTAGAGAGTCAGTGAATGACCTTCAACCACAGGGACCAGCTCAGCACAGGCACTAAGTGCCGCTGCATTCATTCGGCAGAAGGCAGTAGGGGCACGGGAGGGACAGTTCAGTTTATTCTCTGGTGGTTAGCCGATGCGTGCCTTCCCTGCATCTGGCTGAAGACGTGCACCCTTCCTTCCAGGCCATGTTCCCTTCCAAGGAGGGACGGTGCAATTCAAAGAGGTGACTCCCATCCCAGGGCCTGCTGTGATTTCCTTAGGATGCTTCTCAGGTGAAAACATGACTTTAAGGGTCTTGAAAAGTGAGAAGTGTGGGCGTGCGGCGGGTACCCACTGCAAGTAGTTCCCACAGCAAGCGTCAGCCACTGCTGAGCTAAAGCTTGCTTAGCCTGCTTCCAAGGAGGCACAGGGTGTCTAAGCGTGCTCACTACAACAAAGACCCTGGGGGAGGGTTTAATACAGAAGCATGTGTTTGATAATGACTTATTTCACAGAACAAAATCCGAACGGCCAAAAAGCCTGCTCTAAAACCAGGTATGCCTACAGGCTCCAAATTAGAAGAACATTTCAACCTTTGCACTCTTCAAATTTCAAGCCTTGTTACCATCCCCTAATCCGCTCCCTTAACCTTGACCAGAGAAGGAATTTTTTTTTTTATAAACAGCATTTGATGGATATACACTGTAAATAGAAGACCTTTACTCCCCCATCTCTTCTTTTTCAATGCTCTGCCTATTCCACAGAGCAAAAAACTTTTGTTGCCTTCAAGTTGCTGCTACAGCAAGCAGGGCAATTTTACCTCTTAGGTCAGCTAGCCAGGTTGACCCCTCACCTTTGACAGTGATCTTTATCTAGACTCCATCTTAATTTTTTATCTCAGGAAGGTCAGAAAGAAAATGCCTCTCTCAGGACCCCTACTGCTTCAGCCTGTATAACTTGTTAAAATGCAAGTGCTTTGAGGATGGTAATTCAACCAAGCCAGCCCAGAAACTGATGCATCACTTCTGTAACAATTAGGAAATGCTGATGTTTAGAAAATTACTTTCAGCTCACAACTGTCATTCTTAAACCTAGCAACTGAGAAACTTTTCTCATAAAACTGTAAGACTCAGAAGGGCCAGTAGGTCTTTGCTAATAAGAATGTAAAAGATTTTACATCGTTTTGAAATCCATTTGAAATCCATATTTTTGCCTAAAAGTTTAAAAGTTTAGCAAAGGTAAAAACCTCAGCTACAGTAACATTTAAAAACTCTCTGAAAATACAGGTAACATTTTTATAAAGAATTCTTCAGAAACTTCAGTAGTATTAAAGCTGAAAGAGCTGTAAGCGAAGTTTTTAATAAAGTTATTAAAAACGTAATACTTTGTCTTCCTTGCAATAGTATTTCACAGCATAATTTAAGAAAAGCCACACACACAATAAAAGGAAGAAAAAGGGAAAAAAAATGCTTGTAGTAAAAAACTGGGGTATAATTTTCTTCAATCAACTCCAGCTCATGACTGCAATTACCCCAAATCTTTCCGAACCTTGCTGTGATACACCAGGGACAGGTCTTGGAGCCTCTGTGGGTGGCAACCTTTCATCTGCCTCTCAAACTGTTCTTTATTGTAAGGTTTCAAATTAGTGCTAGCAGCAATGAGCAAATTTGATAATTCGATCTCAAATTAGTTAATGTAATGTGCCAGGAACCACTAACTAAGGCACTGCAAAGATGAAAATGTATCTTTCCAGACTCAGGATGCAAGGTTAACCAGTCTGACATTTCATATTTGAAAAGTTGCTTTTTATTTTAATTAAAATGAAATTTTGCTTTAAACGTCCCCCCTTGCTTTCCCCGCAGTGTATTTTTCTTATTTTGCATGGAAAAACATACTATAAATATATGAGGCACACATTCTTTTGTGATACTACATAAATTGTGTCTGACCCAGATAGCTGTGAATTGGGTGGAAATCATTAGGATCGTATGTTCTGATTGAGCCTTTGTAGATAGTAAAGTTAACTGGGGATATGTTTCCATGGCAGCTTTCAATGAAATGAGCCAGTGATTCACATTTCAGATCCTTATCTCAAGTTTACCCAAACTCATTTGTCCTGGAAATCAAGATGAAATATTTAACAAAAAAAAACAGACACGAAGTTTTCCAGTGATTCTTGGTTTTGACAGGTTGGGACTATGAAGGCACTTCATTACACCTTGGTGGTTTTGCTTTGCTTTAAAGATGAAGCCAGAGAGACCAGGTTTGATCTTTATGTACTTTTGTTTGTCTTGGAAGAACTTCTGTTCCACCTCTATACTCACTTTTTCTTTCCAGGGCAATTAAACGAGCTACAAAGTCCTCATGCATTTGCCCCCTTCTGCAACACCCATTTCACGCACCAGACTTTCCCAGCCTGTGACCCCAAGCAGCAGATGCAGCAGCAGGTCAGTTTGCCGTACGATCCGCTGACCAGGAGCACCCACCCTGCAGGACCATGGAGCCGAAGTGTCCACCTAACCTAATCTTGAGATACGCCATATATTGGGGTGCAGGCTCAGAGGGTTTTTCTTGAGGAAAAGGGCGATCTGAACGCCAGTCTCCACCATCCCTACCCCTCAAGGTGCAAGCTGTAAGGTTGCGGAGGGTAAAAGGTCACTAGCTTCTCCTCCTTTCTACATACGCTGCCCATATCCCCTCCTCCTCCATACATAGGCAGGCATTTCCATTCTACTATGTAAAAGCTGTTACCCTCCCTTCAGCCAAATAAAAACATCATTATTTAGACAGACTGAGATATTAAACAAGTCTGAGAGAGCCCCACGTGGGAGTGTCTTAAAGCCACTGGGAAGGAAAAGTATACGGGGAGAATCATGTTCAAGACCCTCCTCTGAAACCATCTGTGGATTTCTGACATTTTTAAATTCATCTTTCTTTCAGTTAAAAATATCCACTGAAATTGATCATTCTGTGATTAGTTTCAGCCTTCTGAAAACAAACTTCCTGGTGAACAAACAGTTTTTAACATTAAAAAAAAGTTGTCATAGTCTGGAGTACCAGCAGGTCTGGCTGGACTAGATGAGCACAAGCGGTATAATAAAATGTGTAAAACTTTCCAAAAACATATCACAGATGCTCTTAGTTAGGCTAGCATATGAAGCTTCAGTTCTTCCCTAGGCATTATTCTACATTAAGAGTACAGGTCACTGGCTGCACTGGATTTGTATTAACTGGCAGATTTACTCTAATACATTTATTCTAATAGTATGAATGACATTTGAATCTAGATAAAACTTGAGACAACGCAGACAAGTTGAAGATCCACCCAGGAAAACTAACTCCCCATACAAAATCTACTTCATTTGTTGTTTGGTTTACTTCCTTTTTGGTTTTGGCTAGGATGGAAAGATACTTGCTGGAGGGAAAAAAGTGAACGGACATAAAATTAATAAAATGGCACTTCTGCAAGACACTTGGGAGCAAATGCCTCCTAGGCATGACCCAGCCTACCCTGTCCCAGGGGAAAGCCTGAGTGCAGTAAAACTACCTGCAGCATTTGAATGCTGGGCAGTTCATTTTAAACTATGAGAAGCTGTGAAGCAAATTCTAGAAGTTAAAATGCAATGAAGGACTGGAAAGAGTTTGAAAAGCGTTGCTGTTGCGCCGGACTCCGCGCCTCCGTTGGAGCTGAAAGGCCTCCAGCCCGGAGCCGAGTGACAGATGATTCTCCCCTGAAATGGTTTAAAACGGAACAGAAGACGTTCTTTATCTGTGTGGTCTGAGCTCATTTACTCCAGGAGAAATCTCCCGCTCCTGCCTGACTGAAAGCCAGGTCTTGTTCTCCCATCTGATGGATGAATGGAATTTAGAAGTTTGATACTGTCCCCTGAGATGTCATTTAAATCCACAGATACATTTGGCAAGCAGGTAAAGTTATAATGTCATTCCACAGGCTCATCTCTCCGGCTCCCCACCCCCTTCCTCCCGCATATGAGCCTGTCTTCACTTTTTCTTGCTGCTCTAAATCACAGCACCTCTAAAGGAATTATCACATTCTCTTTCTTTGGAGATGTCTGTCTGGTTTTGTATGTTTTGCTGTGAAACGATAAAAAAGAAAAGCAAGCTCACACACACACAGCTTCTTAACCACCTGTCTGCTAAAACTAGCTACAAAAACTGATTTCTTTGTTATTTTTAAGCTAGATAAGCAAAGAAGGGCAAGTAAGAGTTACTGCCACTTCTCATGGCGAAGCTGTACAGCTGCAAGCTACAGAGTGTCAGCTTTCCCGATTACTTCTGCAAGGTGGGAAAAATACTATTCAGTCAATACTGAAGACTGGCAGAAACAGCATTCCTTTATGACAAACTTACCCATCTTCTTGAAATTCAAACATAAATCCCAAGCTCTATCCTAATCTTTTGCAAAGTGTTTATGGCACTTTGATTTATTTTGCCTGTTCTGCTGCTGCTGTAGATTCAAAACTTTGAAAGCAAAAGAATGCAGCAAAGCAGCAGCAAAACAGAAGCAAGTCCCTTTTTTTGGAGCAAATGACTCATTTGCTATATTGACATCCACATAGATTCTTCTCCAGAACAGACCGCGCTCTAGGGTAACTGCTGCTGAACTTGACATAAAAGAAATTCTTCCCAGTATAGCAACATACAGAACATGAGGGGCTACTGCATCTGATTACCCACCAAAGATGGGTGCTCATTCAGTCCATCCCAAATCAGATAGCATTAGCCTGCACATTTCTCCATGTCTGTGAGGTTACCTTCGCTTTATCACAAAAAGGGCTCCAAGACACTTGGAGCTGCTACTGTTGTAATCCATCCAAGATGAATAGTAGTAAAGCCTGAAATAAAACCCAAGCTTCCTGTCCCATGTGTCTGCCAGACTGCTGGTAAAAGGTCAGGGGCATCCTCACTCCAGACTGGTAATTGCAAAAAACGAAGGAGGTGAACCCTAACCAGCAGATCAAAGGAGGAGAGGAAAGGAGAGGATTTTACAGGGAACAGGCTGACTACAGGGGCAAAACATTAGGGGGAAAAAAAATATCTTGGAACAGAAAAAAGCCAGTATAATTAGCATTGCCTCCATGAATCAGTCAGATACCAAGTAAAACTTAGCAGATAACTAAATATAATGATCACTGGCCAACCGTTTATTCCTATTGAAGTAAAACATGTTGATGTTTTATTTAAGTAAACATTCTCTGTAAGTCGCAGTAGCCAGTCACGTACAAGTGCTGGAAAACTTACTTTTCATTTATGGGGAAAAAACAAAACCGCAGTAAGATCAGAATCTTCAGAGCCCTCAGAATATTTAGTGCACACAAGATTTGAGAGACCAACAGTGTGCTAGGACATCCCAGGCAACTGTCGCAGTGTCGACCCTAAAACAACACTGTCTGAACCCGGCCTTGCCACTGACTTCGCCCAAGCAGCCTTGTTCTCTGCTGTGCATTATTTGGAGCCAGGGAAGGAATGAGATAGCCGGTTTCACCCGCAATGTGCACAGATGCATAAACCAGAATTTGAACTTAAGAGACCGTGCCAAACATGGCACACTCCTTTCAGTCCTTCCCTGCCTCCCATCAAGACCCATAGCTCCTGCAGTGCCTGGTCCCTCCGATGCCGCTCTGACGGTGCACACGTACAGCATCCCCACGTGGCACGGCCAGAGGACTCTGTACCTACCACCTTCAGTCCAAACTCTCTTCCACTTTCATTCCTTTTAAAAACGCTCCGAAATTTCTTCTAAGCAGAAAAATTAATGCTTTCTCTCTCTCAAAGCAGGTACAGTATGGCTGTAAATGCTAACACTGCAAAGACAGTGCAAAGTGCCTGCCTGCCTGCTCAGGCTATACGTTAAAAGCCATGCCCTCACTTTCAGATCTGTGTATTTATTAAACTAGTCCATTAATGACATTTCCTATTTAAATGAACAAGATTATGCAACTAAACAATATTCTGCAACCAAAATGGATAATAAATCATGCCTTTGGAAGTGCTAATGGTGCTCACATTTATTCCTATTAATGCTTCCTGGTTTTGAAAGCTGGGCCAATTCCAGAGATAATGTATTACAAACTTTCCCGCTGAAGGATTTGGGTTCCTCTAGGCTTGATTCCAGTTATAACTGGCAGCTAATACTTTCACACATTCACAAATCCCTAACTCCTCCCCAAGAGCAGAAGAGAGTGGAGAGGTTTTGGCTTGGGTCAGCAGATTTCGGAGTGTTACAGAAATGAATGGGAAGTGATGCAGGCCTCTTTAAACATTAGGCTCTAACAGTGAGAGCTCTTCATAAATGTATGTTCGTTACGTTATATGCTCAGATATATAGGCGTACACATCTGCACACCTATGTAATGCCCTGCAAAAAAAAACCCTAAAATTCATGTCCAGAAATGCAGCATTACAAATTTTCTTTCAGTCCTAGAGAAGTACCACTATATGACTCCAAATAATACGCTTCTGTAAAAACTAACCAAGCCGTTTGCAAAAATCACAACCGCATAGCATTCAAGAAATGTTTGCAACAGACACAAGTATGAATTTGAAATGGGCATAGACTGGAATTTCATTTTTCCTGAGCCCAAACTACCTGGTTCCAGTCAAACCCAATTAGAGAAACCCCCAAACGCTGGGTAGTATGGCAAGGGGAAAGGAATCCCTTGGTATCCAAAATCAAAGTAAGAAGTACAGCTTCTGTTTTCAGAGAACAGAACTAGAGTCCAGCATTGGGTGACGTTAGTGGTAGTTTTATCGTCTTCTAACAGAACCCAGATCACACAAGAAGGATCCAGGAGAATGCAAGACACCATAAAGAAACGGCTGAATGCTTTAGTAGCTTGCTGTGTGTTCACATGCAGCTGTTGAAGTTCATCCCTCAGTAACCCCTGTACATGGGCACTGCTCAGTAAATGGGAGAAGCAGGATTACCTAACGGGCTGAAGAGGAGAGACTGCAACCCAGGGGCACCTCAGAACGGCACAGCTTGGAGTTTTACCACTGACTTCCCACTCTGGCCTTAAGCCAGTCACTGAATCTCTCAGAGTTTCAGTTTACTACCTGTAAGAAGCGAGGCTAATACTTGGGATTGTGACAGGGGTGACATGGGAATTAGTTGACGTCTATACAGTCCCTTGAAAATGGAAAGAGCCAAATACGCCACTAGGTTGAGGACAGAAAAGAATTTGTTGATTCCTATATTGCTAGTCAATTAAATACCACACGATACCTTAACTCTAACCCCAAAAGAAAGCTTCACAGACAGCATCCTAATCATCGCGTATACGCTACCAAGCATATTCAGAAGAAACTCAAAACTCTAAGCATCAGTCAGGATATTGTTTCATAATGGCTCACAAGAAATTTCTTGAAAAAACTATCTCAGTTTCCCAAATGCACTCCTTACTTTTCAAAATACATGTTAGTATACATTGTGCATTGTAAAATACTTCTTCACTGTATCTGACAACACCTATATCCAAGACCCTCGAGCACCTTTCAGAAGTTATTTCTGGAAATGTTGAATCTCATAACAGCAATAAAAGGAAAATATTGTTATAGCCAAAATAAATGTCTATTTGGAACATGTTTAAAAAGCGCTGGAATATTTGTGTAAGTTTGAAATACTAGCCTTCACAGAAGAACAGCTTAACTGTTGAGAGATATCAAGGAGCAGGATAAATTTATAAAGACCTCAGAGTTGATTTGTCTATTTAAAGGAAATGCTCAGTAAGATAAAAGTCTGAATTCTGATTCTTTTGCAGTCAAATCAGAATCCTGTTCTATCCTCTCACAAATCAGTTACAAAGCATGAAATCTAAACCAACAGCTAAAAAAAAGCCTCAGCACTGCATATTTTGATCAGGTTGCTAAAGACCAAGTTTATGTTGCTCACAAGGTCAGCTAGCTGAAAGCACACAAAAGCCTTCACGTGTCATCCAAGAAACACAGGCACAAGAGATGTGAGATCCCAACAAGGACGTGTAAAAATATTCGCAATTCAAGCAAAAGTGTGTGAGAAAACTGTATTTTCAAGGTTCCACTAAAACTAGACTGGGTTTAAACTTGGTTTTTTTACTGGAGGCAGGGGGGGAGGAATCTCTGTCACAGTTGTAGTCACTTTACAGCTGCCTAATGAGACCAGAAACAAGTGTTTTGGTCCGTGCAAGGGCCAATGAGATCCAGGTCCAGAAAAACTCTAGTCTTTCATCCTAAATCTGACAGTCCGACTGTGCACTACGAAGTAAATATTTCTTAGGTCAAGCCTCCCTTTTGGTGCATAGTCTGGTATGTAAGTGAAGCTCATAGACAGTAAGGAATGGGGCAGATAGCAGGAGAACAATGTTTGCTTAACCAAGTGAAACACACTCCCTCTGTAAACAGCCCTTATACACATCCCCCCCCCCCCCCCCCCCCCACCTCCCCCCCCCCCCCCCGCAAAGGGATCCGAGATACGCATTTAAGACTCTAACTAGTGTAATTTCAGTTATTTTGTCTGAACTAATTTACACTAGGACCTGGACCAATGGCACTGCAAACTCCCTCCCTTTTTCTTTCGCTTTGAGACTCAGCACTCAGACCTGGCAAACCTTTTTACTTCATTTTTTCCTTTTCCAGAAAGAAAACCAGACGATAAAATAGATCAACTCTAGAAATATAATGTATGGGTTCAGGGTTTTTTCTAATAGAAACAACGATAATGCTTCTCTCAAGCTAGGAACGGTATCTAGGAACAGTGGAATGATTGTTGTAGGAGTGAATCTGGTTTTCATTAGAGGGAAGTGATGGGTCCAATTTCTGCTGGGGACTGTTTGCTTGCATCTCTTGTTTGTGTTCTGCGTTGGCAGTTAACCCTTTAATTGAGGAGTAGCGGAGCCTGCCATCCGGGTCCCGCCCACTCCCGGCACTGCATACCCAGGGGTAACCGGCTCACGTCGGGCCCTGAAGTCTACACAGAACAGTACAAAATTACTCCAGGTAATGTTTGTAGCCAAGCTTAGCGGATAGGGAAGCTTTTGTCTTTGGCCTCAAGCTGGAAGGAATTTAGAAATCGATTACGGGCTGGAGAGACTGTTCTACACAAAAAGAAAAAAAAAAATCTATACACACATATATATATACACACACGCTCACATCTATAAATTGGCTAAAGTTGCATGCATACAAATTAAGACCGGGTTGACTTTTGCATGACCAGGTGGCCCTCCAGGTGAATTTGGCACTTGTGAAAGCTGCCATGAAGGGATTCACCGAGCAGGTTCAGAACCATCACAGCCACAGACAACCTCCAGTCTACTACCTCCTGCCAGGACAGGACAGAAGGGACGTCCTTCTCTGCGCTGCCTTCATATCCCAAGAAACATTAGAAAGTAACGAGTTAATTATTAGGGAGCTACAAACTCAAAGCCAGCAGCGAAAAGTTCTGAATTGCTAACTTCTATTTTAATACACCAATTTAAATTACGTATTTACTAATTTCATACTACTTAGGTTATTGGCATACACTAATTTCACCAGTAAACTGTTATGCTGTATTCAGTCCAAGTTTCACATTCTCCCGATATAATAAAGTCCCACAGTTACACAATGGTAATGAATTACTGGATTAATTTAACTTCTTTTTCTATTCACAAGTTTCTATGAATTAACTGTCAAACTTTGTAATGTATTCACTACTCAGAGCTACTGGCTTTGCGCATGTTTGTGAATACTACTTGATTTACAGATGCTTTGCAAGCCGCTCATCTCAAATTTAGTTCTTATTCCTTACGTTGATAAAAACTCCCGTATCTGACTGGCTAAAAATGAATGTCTCCATTAAATTTCCACAAGACAAAAATGCAAGTATTGAAATTTTCTCTTTTTATGAGTTAATGCATCAATATCAATACCATCATTTACATTATTTATTAATTAAAATGGGATAAATGAATGGGTATAAACGCAGTCAGCAAAAGATATTTAAAAGTATAATTCAATTTTTAAGGTGGTTTTTTTAATATATATATCACTGAAGAGAATCTGGCCCAATATTTGCAAACCTTCGTATTACTAAACTGTCTTTCCACGTATTTGTTCTCCGGTCGGGAATGGGAGAGGTGGCACTATTCGAGTCTAACAGCTGAACACACTCCCACCTCCTCGACTGCAGCGGCGCCAGCCGCTCAGGCAGCCTGCTCTCTGCATGGGAAGGCTCCAGGCTCCTGCTGGACCACGAGTGGCTGCCTTGTGCCCTGCGGCTCGGGCCCAGCAGACTCTGCCCTGGACGGCGCTCCCGAGCTGAGCCACGCTCATCCGCCCCCTCTGCAGCAAGCACTGCCCAAACACCACACAAAGGTCTTGGATTTCAAAGGTAGAAAGATTTTTCTAGGCATGCTCAGGGTTGCTTTGCAAGATGTGGACTTAAGTATTCCGCCGTTGTTTTTAACGCGTTAAAAGCAAGTCAGCCCAGGGACCACACACAGCAAGGCCTGCAAAATTCATACTGAATAGGCCAAAGAGGCGTAGTACACATCAGGCCCTGAAGGGAGGTATACAATCTCATTAAAAAATGGTAATTGGGTACTAGCACACTTTCAACCCAAGGATTTTTCAAAATGCATCCATTTTGCAGGTTAAACCACAACACCAGCCCAAATGAATGCGGTTATATGTGGCAATGTTTTCGTATGTTTTTTGGATTTCAGGGTAACGTAAGCAAATCAGATCACCTGCAGCTGGTTACAAAGCCCTAAAACTTTCCTCATGGTAGTTTTATAAATAATATCCTACCTTTATATAGCACTGTTCACACCATACCCTCCCCAAACAGACCAGTGCAAAATTTGTGTTTTGAAACATGAAACTCATGGTTTCATTTCCTTTACAGACCTTGAATCCAGCGCAAATCGGCTGAAAAGTTTGCAAGCTCCAGCAGGGCACTAGGGAAAGCTGCGGTGTTGATCTCAGAGTTAATTCTTACGGCTTATCATCTGTCTCATCACTGTGCTTGGAAAGCTCTGAGCCAGAGTCAGTTCCATTGTTCTGGGTGCTCTTCACAGACGCAAGCAAGCACAGTCTCTGCCAAGAGGAATTTATAGTCAAAGCCCCTTATTCTGCAGCAAATTCATTGTACACCCACACAGCATCCCACTGCAACACTGAAGTATTCTCAAGATGAGAAAAAATGTGGGTGAGATACATGGAGCAAATGTGGAAAGAGGGTAAGATTATCAGTGACAGACTGATCTGATGCTACAGGCTTCATGTACACAATATGAGAGACCCAAAAGAAAGTTGCAGTCAGTGTCTGGCCCTAAGTATCAGAATTAGACACAACATGTACATAGCGTCCAAGCTCTATTTATTAGGTTTGATTCACCTCCAGATTACATGGGATGGAAAAGCTAAGCAGACTGCACTAGGAGAAAATGTTTGCTTGAAATGAGATTTCCTGGCCTCTCCTCTTTTCTCAACAAGCCATCACCCCTACCAATCCCAATGCCCTGAACTGGGAAGGCATCATTCACAAAACTACTCACAGACTAGGTTATAGATATAAAATTATAATCTCACACAGTTCAACGACCGCCTCCACTAATCTTTAACCTGCTCTGAACAGATTTGCCCTGTTGCATTGCCCTCAGCTCTGTTCCTGTCCGTGAAAAACAGAGGAACTCCCCCCCCAAGCCTCTGACCCCTCCCAATGTCACCACCATCACACCCTCAGAGCACAAATCTTAATGAATAAGGGGAAAAAATTACTCTGCCAAAAGGCTTCTTGGTTAGATAAATCCAAAGATACTGTTAGTCAGCCACTAAAGTAATACCTGCAGAACATAGAGAAGATTAAAAGAAACTGTCACCACCTATTGCTAAAATTGTTTTCTACCCTCCTGTTTCAGCCAGTCTGCATGTCACTCGTTCTTGGGAAGAAGTTATCCTGGAAGGAAGATCCTGCTCTTCCTTTCATTGGAGGGAAACCTCTTAGACACCCTCCCCCCCTTCGATATTGAACACATTCTTGTAGACATATGCCACAAAAGAGCACCAAGACTGCAACAGCGAAAGAGGCTTTCATTCGTGTTCTTGCCCTTAGCCCAATCCCCAGCTAATGTTTAGCATAACCACAGTATGTCAGGTCGTAAAGTATTTATGGTAGCATGTATAAGGTAGCATTTCCCCCTCTTTGCCCTCTGCCAACACATTTCAGACTCTTCAAAGCAATGTATTGTATGCCTTTTTTCTGTTCAGATAATTCCTTGAATTAGTTCAAAGATCTTTTGCTGCACTCCATACATTTATTATAAACTAGGCATCTTAAGCCAAAACATTAATTGCATCTTCTATAAAGGAAAAAAAACAACTACATTTAGTAATGTATTCATTAAGTGACTGATTGACACAGCCAGAAACAGGGTTTTAAATTCGAACTGTAGAGGAGGACAGAGTGCTGGGAGTTTCTAGTATTCAGCTTCACTAATCTCACCTCTCTGTGGTTCATCTCTGCAAGTCGGATAATTTATCCTCCTCATGGCAAGACAAAAAGGGAACTTGGCAGAGGGGGCAAGACAAAAGTAGACATTTTGTAACTGCTAAGTGCTAACGTTTCTGAAGATAATTTTTGCAAAAGGTTTCTAAACAGCCCCTGTCAGCCAAGTTGTATTTTGTTATTTCAAAGTGACTGTGGGAGTCTAATCCAGTTCAAACCCTTTGTAAATTTTAATGGAAATGTTCATACACAAAGGATGAAAAAATGCTTAGCTGCTGTTAGATATTCAGGAAATCTAAATCTAATTTGCACTCCTAATCATTGCTACAATCTCTGCAATGCCTGTTGTTTCTCTGTTTTCCTACTGCAATTTCAACTGCAGGATCTATTTTATATCAATATACAGTTCTATATACAGCCATATATACAATTCTATATACAAATCAAAATACAGGTTTAATTAATCACAAGAAAAAAAGGGTATGTTTTTTTTAAAAAAAAAACAAACAAAACAATGGTATATTGCTCTAACTTACAAGTGTGTGGAAGCGCAGAGTAAAAAAAAAGATTACACCCATCAAAGACGAAGTGGGCTTCTTTTTTTTTTACACTTAGGGAAGATGATATCCTCGTGCATATTAAAGGCAGGGTTTTCCTGAAGTAGGTCTGCAAAGTACCTTTCTCAGTCAAAAAGGAGGAGCGAGAGCTGACTGATTCTGCCCGGGAAAGAAAAGGACATGGGAGCTGTGACAGAGCTCCCCTGACACCGAGACACCTACACCGAGGGGACATCATGTTGCTCTGGCCCACGCTGTCCCATCAATGGAAAGCCATGCTTCCCAACAGCAGCTAATAAAGACCAGAAGAAATCCTAGGAAAGAAATGTGAATGCTCAATGCTTAAACGGAATCAAATGCTTAGAGGTATGAGTTAAAAGAAATTATGTTGCTGAAAGACAGACAGAAAGCTACCGTTCCCGTTTTGCAGATAGTGAACTGAGGTGCAGAGAAGGACCGCGGCCGATCAGTGTCAGGAAACCGAACAGTCTTGACCTACAGTACTTTGCCCTAACTGCCGAATTTGAGTCTTCAGAAATTTTGGGCCTCACTAATTATGGATAATCCTACAAAAAATGAAGTTCATCAGGAACAAACAGAGGACCTCCTTCATCGCCCAGCTTGGAAGGCTAAGGAGACCGCAATATGTACCAGAAGACCATGTAATAAGGCATTCCTTTCCTATTCAATGTTTTAATACATTACTAGCTTTACGTTACCACAGTTATTTCTAGTTTGCTACATTTTTGCCAGCAACAGAGCAAACTTAAGCAGTAGCTGTAATATTACTAAAATTGCAATTTATTAAAATAATCCCACAGTAGGAAAGCAACCTAATGGATAAGGTCTGAACATGGCCAGCCAAATTCAAGCAGCTGTTCAGAGACCCCAAAGTTAGAACTAAACTTGGACAACAGCTCTGCTCGATCCATGAAGCCCTCTAGTATTTTCTCCCTTCTTCATTTTGCTATAGGGCTCAAAGCCCTAGAAAACAGCGCTCTGTTATGCACAGTAAGAAATTCCTACTTATATTGAACAGCTGAAGCATGCTTTATAGATTTCCGCTGACTTGAGCTGGAGATGATAGAAAGTAAGATTAATCTTTGTATTAAAATGTTGGCTTACATTTTGGAACAAAAATACATTTTAAAGCAGAATTTGTTTTTTCATTATGAACAGGGCAAATGTAAATGCATCAATTCTACAACCTTAAAAACACTTGTAAAGTGAGAAATTCATTCATATTATCTCCCCCAGGAATTTATTTTAACAAATTCCTAATAAAACAGCGTAGGTTGTTTCAGCATCCTAGGCTGGTTCCAATCTCAGACACCCTCCCACGGAGAGCTACAAAGCACCATTAGGGAAGAGCTTGCCGAGTACTTTGGAGCCGAGTTCTATGTTGCTCCCCATTCTGCAGAGACATATGTACACAGACATGCTTAAAATGGAGCTATCATTTGCAATACTGAGACTGAAGTGTTATGGTATGAAAATGAATATGTATTTTAAATAAATATTTATATATAAACCTATACACAAAACAGACTTATTTTGCACAGTCCCCCCCCCAAGCCTCTGACCCCTCCCAATGTCACCACCATCACACCCTCAGAGCACAAATCGTAATAAAAAAGGGGAAAAAATTACTCTGCCAAAAGGCTTCTTGGTTAGATAAATCCAAAGATACTGTTAGTCAGCCACTAAAGTAATACCTGCAGAACATAGAGAAGATTAAAAGAAACTGTCACCACCTATTGCTAAAATTGTTTTCTACCCTCCTGTTTCAGCCAGTCTGCATGTCACTCGTTCTTGGGAAGAAGTTATCCTGGAAGGAAGATCCTGCTCTTCCTTTCATTGGAGGGAAACCTCTTAGACACCCTCCCCCCCTTCGATATTGAACACATTCTTGTAGACATATGCCACAAAAGAGCACCAAGACTGCAACAGCAAAAGAGGCTTTCATTCGTGTTCTTGCCCTTAGCCCAATCCCCAGCTAATGTTTAGCATAACCACAGTATGTCAGGTCGTAAAGTATTTATGGTAGCATGTATAAGGTAGCATTTCCCCCTCTTTGCCCTCTGCCAACACATTTCAGACTCTTCAAAGCAATGTATTGTATGCCTTTTTTCTGTTCAGATAATTCCTTGAATTAGTTCAAAGATCTTTTGCTGCACTCCATACATTTATTATAAACTAGGCATCTTAAGCCAAAACATTAATTGCATCTTCTATAAAGGAAAAAAAACAACTACATTTAGTAATGTATTCATTAAGTGACTGATTGACACAGCCAGAAACAGGGTTTTAAATTCGAACTGTAGAGGAGGACAGAGTGCTGGGAGTTTCTAGTATTCAGCTTCACTAATCTCACCTCTCTGTGGTTCATCTCTGCAAGTCGGATAATTTATCCTCCTCATGGCAAGACAAAAAGGGAACTTGGCAGAGGGGGCAAGACAAAAGTAGACATTTTGTAACTGCTAAGTGCTAACGTTTCTGAAGATAATTTTTGCAAAAGGTTTCTAAACAGCCCCTGTCAGCCAAGTTGTATTTTGTTATTTCAAAGTGACTGTGGGAGTCTAATCCAGTTCAAACCCTTTGTAAATTTTAATGGAAATGTTCATACACAAAGGATGAAAAAATGCTTAGCTGCTGTTAGATATTCAGGAAATCTAAATCTAATTTGCACTCCTAATCATTGCTACAATCTCTGCAATGCCTGTTGTTTCTCTGTTTTCCTACTGCAATTTCAACTGCAGGATCTATTTTATATCAATATACAGTTCTATATACAGCCATATATACAATTCTATATACAAATCAAAATACAGGTTTAATTAATCACAAGAAAAAAAGGGTATGTTTTTTTAAAAAAAAAAAACAAACAAAACAATGGTATATTGCTCTAACTTACAAGTGTGTGGAAGCGCAGAGTAAAAAAAAAGATTACACCCATCAAAGACGAAGTGGGCTTCTTTTTTTTTTACACTTAGGGAAGATGATATCCTCGTGCATATTAAAGGCACGGTTTTCCTGAAGTAGGTCTGCAAAGTACCTTTCTCAGTCAAAAAGGAGGAGCGAGAGCTGACTGATTCTGCCCGGGAAAGAAAAGGACATGGGAGCTGTGACAGAGCTCCCCTGACACCGAGACACCTACACCGAGGGGACATCATGTTGCTCTGGCCCACGCTGTCCCATCAATGGAAAGCCATGCTTCCCAACAGCAGCTAATAAAGACCAGAAGAAATCCTAGGAAAGAAATGTGAATGCTCAATGCTTAAACGGAATCAAATGCTTAGAGGTATGAATTAAATGCAATTATGTTGCTGAAAGACAGACAGAAAGCTACCGTTCCCGTTTTGCAGATAGTGAACTGAGGTGCAGAGAAGGACCGCGGCCGATCAGTGTCAGGAAACCGAACAGTCTTGACCTACAGTACTTTGCCCTAACTGCCGAATTTGAGTCTTCAGAAATTTTGGGCCTCACTAATTATGGATAATCCTACAAAAAATGAAGTTCATCAGGAACAAACAGAGGACCTCCTTCATCGCCCAGCTTGGAAGGCTAAGGAGACCGCAATATGTACCAGAAGACCATGTAATAAGGCATTCCTTTCCTATTCAATGTTTTAATACATTACTAGCTTTACGTTACCACAGTTATTTCTAGTTTGCTACATTTTTGCCAGCAACAGAGCAAACTTAAGCAGTAGCTGTAATATTACTAAAATTGCAATTTATTAAAATAATCCCACAGTAGGAAAGCAACCTAATGGATAAGGTCTGAACATGGCCAGCCAAATTCAAGCAGCTGTTCAGAGACCCCAAAGTTAGAACTAAACTTGGACAACAGCTCTGCTCGATCCATGAAGCCCTCTAGTATTTTCTCCCTTCTTCATTTTGTTATAGGGCTCAAAGCCCTAGAAAACAGCGCTCTGTTATGCACAGTAAGAAATTCCTACTTATATTGAACAGCTGAAGCATGCTTTATAGATTTCCGCTGACTTGAGCTGGAGATGATAGAAAGTAAGATTAATCTTTGTATTAAAATGTTGGCTTACATTTTGGAACAAAAATACATTTTAAAGCAGAATTTGTTTTTTCATTATGAACAGGGCAAATGTAAATGCATCAATTCTACAACCTTAAAAACACTTGTAAAGTGAGAAATTCATTCATATTATCTCCCCCAGGAATTTATTTTAACAAATTCCTAATAAAACAGCGTAGGTTGTTTCAGCATCCTAGGCTGGTTCCAATCTCAGACACCCTCCCACGGAGAGCTACGAAGCACCATTAGGGAAGAGCTTGCCGAGTACTTTGGAGCCGAGTTCTATGTTGCTCCCCATTCTGCAGAGACATATGTACACAGACATGCTTAAAATGGAGCTATCATTTGCAATACTGAGACTGAAGTGTTATGGTATGAAAATGAATATGTATTTTAAATAAATATTTATATATAAACCTATACACAAAACAGACTTATTTTGCACAGTCCTTGCAACAGACAGAAACATTTCAGGACTTTGTCCTGCTGCATTTTGGGAAAACAGCCACATTTCTTAGGGCTATCTGAAAAAGGTAACGTGTAGGGGGAGTTCAGGGTTAAATTATTGTATGTGAAATGCTTTAAGAGATACATTAACACCTGCTTGCAAGTTGATTCTTAGCGAACATAAAGGTTGTGCTCCAAAGATGGGACAACCCCTTTGGATGACGCAGCAGGCTGCCCAGTGCGGTCAATGACAACCTGCCCTGAGGAGAAACAGGAACTTTGCCACATAGGGATTTATTGAGTCACCGCTGGCTCCCCTCATACTGACTTCTGCCTACAGAGCTCTAGAGGAAAAAGAAAGCCTAAAAACCAAACACAGTCCAGACTAAACAAAAGGAAGAAGGGGAAAGTCCTAGCACATTTCTCTAGGAAGCGGGACAACTGTATTTGCTGGAAGGAAAGGCTACACAGTTCCTCCCATTTTGGGGAAACCTTTTCCCTGTGAAAATAAAGATCCAGACGCTCCGGAAAATAAGTATGGAGTATATGTTGTGTTTTGCTCTAATGCATGGATGTATATAATCTTTCCAGAAATATTAAAGAATCTATTAGCTGCACACCTTGTATTGGGATCCCACAAGAATATGCTAAATGGAAAACCTGCTCAGCAGCAACTCTGAGCTCACCGACTGTCCCTTCTAGGAGTTGGGAATATTTGCGGGGAATGCCTGTTTGCCAAGCAGTGCAGAGGAAGGCTCTCTTTGATTGAGCAGCGGGATTTTGATAAAGCCAAAAGGCACAGGATGGCTAAGCTCCCTGGCCAATAAGCTGCACTGTTGAACAGTCACGCACCGAAAGCCACAAGGCATCCTTTCAGACAGCTGATGGGAAGGCAACTCCAGGAGTCATGCCCAGATGAGAGGTAAGAATTAATCCCAAGGGTCCCGTTGCTCCCCTGAGAGACCGGCTGTGAAGGGTTTACAACTAGATCCCCGTGTAACTCTGCCTCATCAGCCTTGGGAGACCCAGTGCCTCGCCGCCTCTCACTGGGGTTTTGCGCAACCCAGCAGCCCCTATATAAATGGTGTAAATCAGGATGATTTATTTCACTGTTGGTTTAATTATTTTCCGATTCTTTCCTGTTATGAAAGATCCCATTTCAAAATGAGTAGTTTTGCTTTAAAGATGCCTGGTATCTTTTTATTTTATTTTCTCCCTCTCTCCTTTACTTGATGCAAAATTGCTAGCTCCACAGTCACACTTGTTATTTTTCTGCACTTCTTTGCACATCCAGCAATGTTAGTTTACAAATACCCAAAAGGTGTTACGAGTAAGTGGGGAACTAAATGTACTGTCAGGTGAAACTATCAGACAATAGAACCCCTGATGGAAATCGAAGAGGACCGTATTTTTTGTCTTATAAAACTAGAGGGGACAAAACACTAAAAACCAATCACTTAGGAACGTTAACAAATGGAGTGGAAGAGATCAAGTCACTCCTTCCCACCTCTTGGCACAGTGATACTGACCTAATATTCCTTAAAGAAAATATATCCGAGCAAAGTTGATACAGCACTGATACGTTCACATGTCTGGAAAAGTTCTCTGCTGATTGAGTGGCTGGCCAGGAAGCTACCTTGATAGAAAATATATCTGTGCATGTTTTCCCAAGCACTTGTGCGTGCTATGGATAAGCAACATACACGTTCGAGTAGAGCAAATAGCTAAGGAGTAAACGTTTGGGGAGTTCTCTTCGTTGTGGGAATAGATTTTATTATTCAAGTAAGCACAAGTTAGAAACCGCAGCTGAAGATGGGATTGCCTTTGGTTGGGTTTTAGTTTGGGTTAATAGTTAAGATTTCACAGTAAAAAAAGGCCCATAAGAAATAATCACAGCTCCTAAAGGAAAGGAAATAGATGAGAAAGATGGATGGAGAATCTAAAGCAACTGGTACTCTGCGTGGCCAAGCTCCGTATGCACAGAATTGCTCAAAAACCTATTCAACAAACTCTTTGAAAACCAGTCTGTAATATCACTTGAGACAAACAGTTCCCCAAACCAAATACTATTCATGAATTTACCTAAACTGCATTCCCATGTAATCACCAGCTCACGGCCTACATGCCTTAATCTCTTTATTTATGAAGTAGTAATGGAATTATATTTAAAGTGCAGAATCAAAGTTCAGCGCCTTTGATAAGTTTGCACTCTAACTCTGCCCCTGGCAATACTACGCCTCTTATTAATGCCTTGTCCTGGTTCATAGACGGATGAATCGCTACAGATATCAATACAGTTTTAGCCAGATACTATTATCAAAACCAGTGTCCATGGCGAGTCTAGAAGGTTTCATTACAATGCCGTCTGCAGGTGTGGGGCTGAGATGCAAATGTTTATGCTGATTATCATCTCTCAGATCCCCGAACGTTTTCAGCTGTAACTGTTGTAATATGGATGACAAAGTATTCGCGGAGAATCTCGAGGTCCGCCCAGGTACCGGGCTGCACCTACCCCACAGCTGAGCTCGGGCACTGGGCACTCACTGCACAAGCTCCAGTACTGCGACAGGAGAAATAAACCCACAAACTGTACTCGGGAGCGCCCCTGATCGTGTCAGTGCTTCTTGATTAAAGGTTCTGCCAAGCATGTGATGTTATTGGTGGGTTTTTTAATGCAGATTTTTGCAATTCTCTAAATATCAGCCTTCAAAAAGACGTTTTTAAAAATCTTAAAAATGCATTTATGAAAGTCTGAAAAATTCCCTAAAAAGCTCTGCAATAGGAACACATAGAAAGAAAATACACCAAGCTTATTCACAGCGTAAATACAACCATATGCTGTGGATTCCTGTAATTTAAACAAAAATGTTTAGAACAGTGAAAAACCTTGAGAAATGCTGTTGAATGTATCTAAAAGGATTATGAAATTGTTTTTAAGAATATATAACTGATAATGACTATCTTTCAACCGTTTGTGTTCGTTTAAAACTATTTCAATATACTAGTGTGCAGCGTCTTTCTTCAGTGGGAGACTGAAATTCTAGATTATACGTTTACCCTCCACAGAAACGGCTTAGTTTTAAAAATTACGAACACTTTCTTTGAAAAAATGATTCTTTTAAGCTGTCTCATGACAAGAAAACTCTCCCTCTGCCCCCAGCGGAGGACACAAGATTACTAGATCAGATTATTTAAATACTGAGACTGAGATTTCCAAATGGCTCCAGAGGAATTAGGCATGCAATTCCTACCGGCTCGACCCTTGACTGGGCACGCAATTCCTTCATACGCGATTTGAAATCTCCACCTGAGTTCCATACAGAGGACCGCACAAACAAACCTTCGTGGGACTACTATAATGAAACCCACGTTCGCACCCAGAAATACTTCAGTTGTGCAAACACTTAGGAGTTTTTACTACTCAACACCATCACGCCACCAGATCTCAAATTCCTTTCCTCAGATGCTTCACTTCTGCTTCACGAGGGGCCGGGGCTGCCCACCGCCACAGTGCAGCCCTCTTTGGAGGAAAATCAGCTACGGGTACATAAGCACGTAACATGACAAAACTCAGGAACAAGCTGTCCAACCCAGCCCACACGGCACCCAGCTCGCACAGGCTCCACGCTGCAGCACGAAAACTAAAGCCGATACAGGCAACTCGCTACGACACAGCAAAAGTGCCAGGATGTAAATCCGATCGTTTGACCACACAATCTCAGGACAAGTGCAACGGGAATACTCATTCATTTCTCCATCCCCTGTTATCATGAGAAAATGTCGTATAAAGTAGCTCTTGTTCGTGTCCTTTATCCTCAAATTTATAACTGTCTCAGACAGTGCAGTCAAGGGTGAAGGTTATTTGTGTCATACTTGCCAAGAAAGTGCCCCTTTCAACACTTAAGGAGCACAGGCAAACTACAGATAAAGAAGCAGACAAAAAAGATTCTGTCTTTTTCAAGTATTATTTATCTCCTCTATGTTCTTTGTTTCCCTTATGGTGGAGATACTAGCTACAGTAAGATGCACGGACTTAAATCCTTGAACCCGAGTGTGTAATTTAATTTTCTTTCATTTCAAACTAACATCAGATGGGAATATCAAGGGTCAAACTTGAAGCTCACCCTTCTGAAACACTAAGGCGTTCTTTTTCCTAAGAAATAGGTCTCAAGCTGATACTCAAAAAATTGTTTGATAAAACTAAGGGCAAAGCTTAATGCAAAATTCCCTATGGGAAGCTCAGCTGGGCCAAATATTATTGGTTTTTCCCTAGTTAGGTAAAGTTTATCAATAAGTAAAGAGACATCATGATAACTCCCAGTGTATTAAATACCGTATTTACAGACACAGCCTATGAGTTCAGGGCACTTGCCCATTTACAGCCATCACCATTCCAAGCAAGCACCAGCCTCGCAGAACTACAGGCACCAGGCACGAGAACGGCCTCAGCCGGCCAGTGTGATTAACCAGAGCCCTCTCAAAGTTCCCACCCTTTAAGCTAGTCCCACGCCAACCCTCTTTGGACGGAAGGATGGCCAGAAGGCCCCAAGGTGCTCATGGAGGAGTAGAAGGAGCTCGTCCTCAGGATTAAGTCTCACCTCCGTCACTCTGCGTGAGGTTCTCTGGCACAACAGGGCGTTGCTTAAGTTTATGTGAAGATTAGATCATTTTTTCCCTCACAGTCGTTTAGAAAACAATTCCCACTGTGAGCAAGCGGCCGAGATGCAGGAGGGAAGCCAGCGGTGCTGGTTCGGGAGAGGTGGCCTTCTGCCCCGCTGCCCCGCTCGGGGGCCGGGCCCTCTCCTAATAACACTGGTAAGACAGTTAATAAGACTCCCGATGAATGATTAGTATGGATTTCTGCACTGCTAATTTCCGTAACTATCACTCTTTGAAAGACAGCTCCAGGGATTTTGGGTCCGGGGTGCCTCTGTCTCTCCAAACACAGAGCTGCATTATTTGACACAGTTCAAATTGGCGTATCCCGTTTCACTGATCCAATGTGCGCTGCACTTTAAAATGATACAATATTTTGAAACATGCAACTACTTTACTGATACTGTCTGTGCCTAAAAGCCTTAGTGCAGCTCCAACAATGGCTCGTATCTTACTCTTTTGAAAGTAATACAAAGCCTTGGCATGCGCTTGATACTTTTTTATCTGTTGCTTTGAGACTCCATATGAAGATCTGCTTCCACAAGGAGAGCGGGCCCTTCCTCCCAGCTCCGAACACGCGCTCCCACAGCCCCAAGAGCGGGTTTCTCGGTCGTGGCTGCATCGCTGTTACAGCAGGGTTGTGTTCAATTGTCACACTGCTAAAAACACCAAACAGTTTCTACCTAACTCTTTGCACAAGGAAATTGCGGCCTGTTGACTCTGAAATGGGCACCCAGGAGCACACACGGGTTTTGAGCTGTCCTCAGGATCCAGGCACATGCCCAAACAAGGAGGAAAGCATCTGGAACATTTTCTTAAAAAATTATTCTCCGCGATGCAGAGCAATCTGGGATGACAAACTCCATCCACAGCAGCAAAGCAGGGAACAGAAACTCTGTGTTAATGCAAAGCAAGAGAGAGAAGTCCCATGTTCTTTCACACACACATACTCATGCCAGGGCCCCCGACCCCTCCTCAGTAAAAAGGTCATATTTAGGCCAAAGCAGACATTTTGACACAGTTCAATTCTGCAAACAACGTGTTGGACAGGTTTCTCATTCATTCTATCGTAAAACAAGAAAAACAACCATTTGAATGATTTTTTTCTCCATCCGTCTATTCATAGTCATACGTACAGACACCCTCACTCAACTCTGATTTTAGAAGCAGCAAAGCTGAATCGGTCCCGTAAGTTTTCCTTTTTGCAGAAGATCTTTCCTATGCTGGTGACCTCTTTGAAGCAGCATTTTCTGTAGTGGTCATCAATCCCAGAATTATTATTAGGAATTTAACCTGGGATTCTGGAGGCAAACCAAAAAAAAAAAAAACCCCCCCAAACACCAAAAATATTAATTATTCAAAAAAGCTACTGCTGGGGGTTTCAACCACCCCGCCTGAATCCTAGTAAGAATTCAAGATTAAAGCACAAAGTCAAACTTGAAGGGGTATTTATGCATCTAGACTACACTACACGCAAACTACTTATATATTATATTCAAAAAAAAAAACCAACCCCAAAGCCAACAAATGTATTAATTATTCAAAACTGCTACTGCTGGGTTTAACCAACCCGCCTGAATCCTAGTAAGAATTCAAGATTAAAGCACAAAGTCAAACTTGAAGGGGTATTTATGCATCTAGATTACACTACACGCAAACTACTTATATATTATACTAAACAAAGTGTATTTTCATAAATTACTTATTGCCATTTTCGTACTCAGCCTCAAGAGTACTCTGTATTGGAACATGGCAGTGAAAATACCTGAAAGCTTGAGACAATGTCCAAGTTCCTGTCAGAATGGAATGTAATTAGTGCCAATTAAGCAGCATCCTGAAAAGGAGGAGGTCAGAGAGAACTGGCAGGGTCGAACTGGGTCATTACCAAGCATTTTTATAGTGAGGCAAGCAGGAGGGATACCGAGTTACCTATTGCCACTATAGTCTGAACTCTGGCTCTGCGTCCCAGACCTGCTTCTCCACACAGAATGGGACTGGGATCCATCAATTTTATCAGCAGCAGCCAAAGAGCCACTGACTAAAACTACAAAAAATCAACACAGTTGTTCTTTTCTTCTCCTTTTAGATTTTGCTTTTTAAAATTGGAGAAAACAAAGTGGACTCATCAAAGCCCCATGGACTGTTACATTTTCGTGCTTGGTTTTGTGACATTAGATGGCTCGGGAGGAAAAGACTTAAAGCCTATTTATCCACAAATGGGTATGTTCAAGTAAGGTACCGCAAATCTACTCTAAAACGTCCACCATTTGCCTCGCCTGCAGGCTTGAAAAAGATGCCCTTCTTAGGCCATTTCAGTCTCGTGAGTAGTCCTTGATCTGTGTTCAAAGATTTCCAAAACTTTACTTCACAGATGACATCTGAATATGAGGCTAGAATTAACCGATTTTATAGATACATATGCGTATGCATACACACTTGCACTCAGGTATGGATACATATATATCTAGGGAGAGACGTATATCGGTGCTGGCTATGGGAGATTAACCTTGCAGATAGGTATCAGTTGTCGGCCATCCCAGCCTTCTGGGTTAGAAATCCTATGAGAACAGGCTCTGTCCTGCTGTGTTTGCATAAGAGGGATTTTTCACAACGTACTTTGCAGCCATGAACTTGAATTGCTAGGTGCCTCGAACAACATTTCTTTATAATAATTCAGACTCTAATGAGTTACAACCGCAAAGTGGTAGGTGTTGTAAGATTATCCTCTCGAGCATTTACTACCATTTTTAAGTCATTTGCTCTAACGAAACTATTCCAAATTGCTGTTAGTGCAGTAAAACTCAGAGTTTTGTCTATTCAGTGAACACGGAGCTTCTCACCGGCAGAAAAGCACTTCCCATGCCTGAGAGCCTGCAGACGAGATTGTAACGGACCTTCCACAGAACAAACGTCCCAGAAGAAAATCTGCACTGTGCGGAGGTTTTGAAAAGGTACGCAGTGCATTAGGCATCCAACTCTGACCAAAAGGCAGTGGGATAGGAAGCCTATCATCCTCCCGAGCCAATGTGAAATTTCTGGCAAAATCGCCAGTGGTAGCTGTACTGGCTGAACTGGTGGCTGTATGCTTTTTGAATGCAACTGAAATAATTTTGACGTGTAATGCTGAAAAGGGCCTTCATGGTGCATAAGCTCCCTGGCTGCTTTCTGTATAAGAAGCACGAACGCCAGTCTCTTCTCACAGACCAAAGACAGCTTCTGTAAATTACTTCTTTCTGTCATACTGGAATTTTACATACCAGAAAAAGCTGCAGGGTGTGGGGGTTGAAGGTGACAAAGATAACTCTGAGTAGGTCACACACTGTTTTAGGTGAGCTTTTCATGCATTTCTACTCAGTAGCTGCATAGGCCGAGATCTCAATGGTATAGACTTTCTCTTGTGTCTGACAAAACACTAGAAAACCCCTCCAGCATGACAACAAAAAATAAATATCAAAAGAACATTTGAAGAGCTCAATAAATTGATCATATTCTGCTGAACATTCACCCTTGTAACGATAGTACCATTTAAATGCTAATGTCATTTTTAAAAAAGTCAATTACAGGAGTTTTAAAGTAATGGAGTCAGCAGTCTTGATGTAAATCTGTTATATTAATCTGCTCTGTACACTGTATCCATGGGCACTGATGCATTCACCCCCTTTTCCCTGGAGGTAATGTTCCCTCACAGTGGTACCAGTAATTGAATCAAGCTGATACAGACACCAAAAATATTGTAAGTCTTGTAGGTAATGAAAAGCATATGTTGATAAAGCCAGTTGCTGTATTTTTGGACAGAAGAGCACTGACATTTGGGAAGTTCAAAATTAGAATTAACCCTTTGATGATTAAGTCACCTGAAATTGTCTTTACAAACTCTGCTAATTCCACTGAGAAAAACTGCTTGAAATCTGCCTTGAGACAGCTGAGATCCTTTGCCTCCCATTTTCCCTGCTTATTTCCAATTAAATTCACTTCCACAAAGCATGATTTTTTTCAAAATTTTATCAAACTGGTTCAGACGAAGCCTAAGAGGATCAGAAAATAAACATCGCTCAGGTTCAAATCAATTTCTGCGCCTTTTCTTCAGGCCTAACTGAAGCTGGAAAGTCACACTAAAAGAGATGTTTGGATTGTGCTTTCCATGTGCAAGTAAAATGGATGCAGCAGAAACCTCCAGGGGCCAGCCCCTACTCGGCAGATTTTGGGTGCAGTTCTAAACTGAATACGCTCAGATACCGGCATCTGCAACCAGAGGTTTGTCACCTCTCAAACCAACTGTTACAGGTGTATTAAAATAAAAATAGCCCAAGAATGTCTCATAATTAATGGAAAGCAAGCTGACAATGCAAGAAAATGAGAATATATTCCTCCCGTTGTGCTATATTGCAATACACTGTACTGTATTCGAATTGAACTCAATGCACTCTCTCATACTGGAAGCCTGTTATCTGTAACTGTCTGTAAAGCATGGTATACACAAATGGTGTTTAGAATAATAAAATAAATCCAAACCAGAACAAACATATATGGAACATTTGAAAAGGGACTTTTAGTTGGGAACAAACTTGGATAAAGCCCAATATTTTGCAAGTCCTCAGTCCATGTTAGCCCATAATGAACCATTCAAGTTATTTACATTAAAACAGAAGTGGCTCTTTTGCACACAATGTACCGTAACTAAGGGTTTTTACATCCAAGGTTTCCTGGCCACGCTCAGAATCCCTTCACTCACATAAGTGATCAGTGATGATGCACACCCCCCGCTGAACTACCCCAGGGTTTACGATGTCACCGAGTCACAAATCACTGTTTTAGGAACATGTACTGGCAATATGCATCAGCCATTAATAACTTTTAAATCCATCGCATCCATGCGAAGACTAAAGGGTTAACAGTAATCAGCAGTAGAAGATTGCCACTTTGTGATCTGCCATCTTCCACTTCAGCAGAAATACGGGGCCCGATTCCCCCGTGCCTGCTGCCCTGTTAAGCCAGCCTGTTGTGCAAATGTTCCAACTACTCTTCCCGTTTGGGGAACTGGGGCCAGAGGAGCGAAGTGCAGAAGGTGGACGGCGCTCAGGCTTCTGCCCAGAAGCTTGCAGTGGGGTCCAAATGGATCCACAGACGTGCAGCTTTCCCTGCTCCCACTACTCGTAAAAGCCGAAACGCCCCTCACGTTAAACAAGATCAGTTTTGGTTCATGAAAACAGGAGATTATCAACGTTGGGAGAGAGGCTGACCTCCCTGACTGATGACTTGGAAGTATGATAAATATCTACACATACCTCTGCGTTTGCCTACATACGTGCACATGTGTATAAAGTATTATCATTTATGACGGAAGATAGAGCCTTCGGCATATTTCCAGACGGTAAGAGTTATAAAAACCAAAAGACTAAACAAACATATTTTTGTAAGCAGTAACAATAAGAGAATTGCGTTCACCATTACCCTGAAACAGGAAGAGTACTTCCAGATAAAGAAAATTGTCATTGAATACATTCAACTTGTTATATAAACATGTGGCTGGTTTTGCTGTTAAGAAGGGGTTGATTAACGGTTCATCAAGATTTTCCTGCTTCTGCCCTTTGTGAATTAATTTTCAAGTGTAGGTCTAATAAAATTTTAGCAAATGTCACACACACATGCCGTAGAAATATTTCCAGTACCATTATAAATCTGAACAATTTGGAACAGGGCACTCACAGCTATTTTGTTAGCTTAGGGCCTTAGTCTGCTATGGTTCAGGGGTTAAAGGGATCCACGTAGTATTAAAACAAGGTTCAGGCAGCTCCAAGTTAACCACAAATTCAGAACATGTCTAACAACATTTCAACATTCTCAAAACCTGGAACTTTTCCCAAAATACTGCAGGCTCTAATATCTCAAGAAATCAATCTAGAATTTAAAAAAAGTTTTGTTACTACCGAAGCCGCTTGATATCTGTATTACAGCCTTTCCCCTCCGCGTCCCCATTCCACACAGGGCGGATGGAGCAGGGGGCTGGCATCCTCTGGCCTGGCTCCCATAGCGGGGCAGACTAACATCACGGTACCATCCCTCCTCTCGGGAGACACCCCCAAATCCAACAAGGAATATATAATCACACAACAAAGCAAAAAATTCCACGTTAGTGAGGCTGCCAGATTCTTCGCGTTGGTATGCAAAAAGCGGTATTTTTTCAACAGTGTTTGGAATAATTTAATAAACTGACTTAGGAGGCAACATTTAGCTACTTCCAGAGAAATCTTCTAGTTAAATCTTTTGCTGTTTTGGCAAAATTGAAAATCGCCATTCTGGCACATAACTAAAGTATTTTAGTACTAAAAGCATCATAGGGCTTTTGGGGGTTTTGTTCGCCTGTTTGTTTTAGCGCTTGTTTTTAAACGTGGATAAACGAACTTCTAAGCTGCATCCCATCTCTAACAAGTCTTCCCACACAGCTCTGCTCTCGAGGCCCTGGAAGTCGTGTATCCAGGAACAGCTTAGTTTATTGGAATAATAATATCCAGAAAAGCGCTGTCATTTTTGATGTAGTGTTCACAGATCCACTATTAGGAACAGAACCACAATCCTTAAGGACTTGATAGAGACATAAACTACTACACGGTTCCTTTGAAACCAAACCCTCCTAGAAGCTGACACTTTGAAACAAAAGAGCGTATTTGTTGAAGCAAATTCTTCTCCCACTTAGACCAATGTAAGAGGCAACAACTCTTCCAATAAAAGAAATAACCTGCATAATCGAGACCAGAATTTAGTCACACATCATCCTTTCATAACGGTATCTCTGACCAGACCTGCAAAAGTTAAGTGAAAAATCGGGGACTTTCCCTTTTCCGAAGGACAACTTTGAAATAAAGTTACACGGACCATAACGTTGGGAACGTCAACCTTTGCGTTTGCCAAGAGGCACTGGCTACCTTTCATTGCGGTTTTGCTTGAAGCCAAAGGCCAGCAGTTAAAAAAGAGAAGTTACCTCAGGGTTCAGGTCTGGAGCAAAGCGTATTTTGCTTGAGAGGAGACCGGCTTCGAAGCGAGACTCAGTCCCCTCCTACGGTCTCCCTCCATCCCCTCGGAGAACACTCCTCGGGCGGCTCCCAGCAAGGCCCGCGCCCTCGGCCAGCG
>NW_008824410.1:714434-714762 GCF_000699105.1 Pygoscelis adeliae | reverse complement strand
GCCCCCGCCTCAGCTGCCCCGGGACCCGGCGCAGAGGAGGACGGGCTCGGCGCCCACGGTGACACGCAAACTAGGAGAAGTCCCGACACCTTTGACGTCAGCGGGCGTCTCTGCGCCGACTTCGCCAGTCTCTCGGGAAGGAGACCCGGGGGGTGAGGGAGAGGGAGCGAAACTCGGAGCCGCCGAGCGGCCCTGCCGGGCTGGGCGGGAGCGCCAAGGGAGGGTGACGCTGCGCTCCGGCAAGCGCCGAGAACGACAGCGCAGTTCCAGCCGCCCCGGCCGCCCCTCCGCCAGGTAAGCGGTTTACTAGGAGACCCGACGCCGAGGA
>NW_008824410.1:713322-713558 GCF_000699105.1 Pygoscelis adeliae | reverse complement strand
GCCCGTCCGTCCGGGCCGCCCGACGGCGGCCACGGAGAAACGCGCCTTCTGCGAGGAGCCATTCGCAAGGGCGGTACCGACCAAACAAAACCATTCAAAAACAGCGCTGAGAGACAATGAAATCCAAACTGTCTCAGAAGAAGAAATGAGGTGAAGTGGCCTGCAGGGATGACACGCACTTCGGAGTCCTCCAGCTAATTTCCCGTGGGTTTACGATGACACTTCCCTGTCACGCA
>NW_008824410.1:616621-713257 GCF_000699105.1 Pygoscelis adeliae | reverse complement strand
AACTGCATGAAACTGGAAAAATACAAACAAATCGGAAGGAAAGCCTTTTTGTTTGTTTATCATTCTTTTCTTCCTTTTCATTTTGTTTGTAAGTTTGTTTAAAATTCTTTTTTCCTTTTAAATTTGTTTGGAAAGTAATGAGTAAAACCAAATGCAGACTGTACCGTCTTGCAGCCTGTCATTTTTTCTGCCTCGGGTCTGCTCTAGCAGAGAATGGTTTTCAACTGTTTCAAGTGTTTTGCCTGGCACAGCAACATCCATCTTTCGTCAGCAGAAACCGCTTTTAAACCGGGGTTTAAGAAATTATGAAATGGGACCTGGGAGAAAGGGGTAACCACTTCAATCTTTCTGACTCAAACAAAGAAAAACAAAAACCAGAAAAGGAGCCATCCTGAATTCCTACCACAGCCCTCGCCCGAATCACCTTATTAACATTTAAGAAGTTGTTACCGTCTTGTGTTTTGATTTGATTTTTGCACCTCTTTTTCCTGTTTTGATATGAAACCAAGGCCACAAAAATATTCCTAAAATACCTGCGTAGATCAGGGCAGAGAAAGGGTATGAAGCAGGACTGACATACCTGTGCCAGCAAAAACCCTTACGTAGACACAGCCTTTCTAGCAAAGAGCGCTTACCTGCGTGGCGTGTTTGACTCACCGATGGTCAGCTCTCGTACACTAGTACCATGCTTTGCTGATAAAGTTGCAACCAAACTGCAATTACTTTGCTGTAAATTAGTATTTCTAGTGTTTTTCAGTGGCTCCACAGGCACACACAGCCAAAGAAACGTGGTAAGAAAACCCAATCCTGTGGTATTTTTGTCAGCGTAACACCGGGTACGACGGCTCTTGTGAAAATGCTTCCTCTTGAGACAGATGCACAGGCCTTCCAGACATGCTGGCTTAGCTAACCGTACCAAAATCCCAATCCCACTGAAATCCACGTGAAAACACCGCTGCACATTGCTTGGGCCACCATTTTGCACCTGAATTTTTGGATCGAAGTCCAACAAGCCCTTTAGCCCTTTGTGTCACTGATGCAGGTGCAGCAACAGGGTAAGGGTGGTTATTTTAAAATGAAAGTCTTTGCGAGCCTACATCTAGTGGACCAAATGCTCCGAGTTTCCCTGCAAATGTGAGGATTTCTTAACTTCTCTCATCAAAAAAGAGAGTTCTTTTCCAATTGAAACTTGGATATATTTGCTCGTAGCAGCACATTTTAGAGTTCAAAAATTTAAAAAACAAATGGTTCAGACATTTTTATAGGCATAAAAACGAAAGCCAAGCTGGTTAGTGGTTTCAGATGCTTTTTATTTGCAAATCAAAAAGAGCTTCATTTATAAATTGAAATTGTACTGGCTGCTAATCCCGAAGGCAGACTAAGGCCTTTGGCTCTACTTGAAGAAGTAGAAAAAAATGCATTTTAAAGACAAATTACTTCATTTGCAAAAATGAGTGCTGTGGTTGGACAGTACATTTATTTTTTCACAAAACTCATATAAAGTCTTTTAGATTACAGTTATACAGCTTTAACTGCGTTGCATTGCAGGGACACTACCACATCACTATGAACCCATGGCGCATCGTGCCGTGTAATCTCTGTACTAAAGCAGGCATTCTGCGCCATACTCGAACTCCTTTACCATGACCTCGTTCACAAAGGCATAACTCAGGAACTTCAGGGGGGATAATTATTACTTTCGTATTGCAGCAGCACTCTCGGAGCACCAGGCTCTTTATGCAAGGTGCTGTACCACCACGTTGCTGAGGAAGCTTCCAGTCCTCCACCTCCTGAAGACAAAGTCTAGCTTTCCCCTGTTTTGAGAACAGGAACTGATGAACTGAGACGATGAAGCAAGCTGCTCAAGCAGTCAGAGCTAATCTCTGCCAGGGTAAGAAATGGACCCAAATCCCCAGCCTTGGACTACAGGCTACCTTTCTCTCATGCACTAACTACCCAAACTTAAGAAGCTCTCCCCTTTCTGAAGCACCGGTAATAACTTTTTTATTAGGTAAAACGATTATTCTTGTCATTGAGCATGCTAAGGTACGTTGCTTAAGATCGGATATTAGCATTCTAGTATCGGTGCACATTTTGATATAGTAAGGGTTATATTTCTGGACAAGACGTGCAAAATGGTAAACTTTTAAAAGGTGAGTTCAGAAGGGAGGGATAAATGAAATAGGACTGAATTATCTTTCTACACCTAAGGAAAGGCTGGACACTAGTTTCTCCCTTTCTTCCTTACCTAATTTCCCTCGTCCTGATGCACTCACCACAAGATGAGTCTGCTACCTGCTGAGCTCAGTTCACTCATTCATCGTCCTGCAGAGAGTATGAAAACTAGCAGACACAATGCCAGCTTTGCACCCAGCTATTCACACAACTGTAAATGCTTATACAATAAGCAGTGTAACCACTTAACAGACCCAGAACATCTTGTTTCTGTCTTCAGCACTTCACGCCTGCCTCACAAAAAATAACTGTATTTCCAGTGAGAAGCTCCTCCAGCATTCCTAAGTACACTGTCATAGCACCTAGGAAACTCAGTCAAGGACTGGCACCTTGTAGTAAAGGCCAAGTAGTCAAGTGACAAAGAAAATAGGTCCTGTTTCAAGGAATTCGTACGTCAAGAATGAAGCAAGACATAAAAGTCAGATGCAACAAAGAAACGAGGAGGGAAGAGATGAACCAGCCATTCCAGGTCATTGTGGGTTTGCTGGTTCGCTCCCGAGCGCATCACGTACAATTTCCTGATAGGCAATCACACCCAGTAGATTCCCAGGGATCAAGGCAAACTCACAGACTTAGGAGTTGATCAGAAAAAATGCCAATGGGTACAAGGACGAATGCGGCACAAAACTAACAGCACTTTGAAACGACAGGCAAAACTTAAACCTGCCTCTAGCAAACAGTTTGCTAGACAGATACATGAAACGCACAAAATACTTGCTCCTATTCTCGGTGGGTTTCCCAGCAAAACACAGAATGTATTCGTCCGAGTACCAATTCCAGTATTTTAATTCCCTGAAACAATTACTGGCACTCTCTCTGGTTTATGGCTTCTAGTATCCAATCTCATCCTCCTTTGCCTTCTGTTTAAATTTCTCCCTCTCTGATGGAAAAGAAAATCTCTGGTACTGGTGGACTGTCTCCCCCTCAGCTTCCCTCGCTGAGATCATGGCTTGTTATCACACTAAGGCAGCACTGTTAGCTGTCTCCTGGAATTGAGCTGGTATAAGCATCAGCAATTTCACTGTGGTACAGCATCACGAGCTGGCTGAAGGTATTTCAAGTAGAGGTGTACAGTGGCTGTAACCTCACACTCACAGAACGGCCCAACAGTTTCACCTCTTCCACCTATTGCCTTGGGCTAGTGCTCCCCATCATAATCACTTTATAGCAATCTAGTAATTTGTTCCAATACAAGGCTACAGAGCAGGGATATAGTAAGATGTTAAATCTGCACAAAAGGGAGAGAGAAGAGAGCTAAGCCTAGAACGTGAATTCCTGGCATCATGTGAAGGCCTTCCTAGAAAACATTTAATTTAGCAAATCAGTGCTATAATATATACAAGCAATGTTTAAGCCAGAATCAATACATCATATATTATCTTCTCAAGGTAATTATTCCATTACATTTGTAGAAGGGAGGAGTATTTAGGCCAGAACACTTATTAAGCTAGGGAAAATGTCACTATCTCATCTGAAGAAGAAAAAAAACCCCCACAAACCTATGAAGGACTCAGCATACTGTTTTTTAAAATCTTTTTTTTTTTGGGGGGGGGGGGGGGGCAGTGTTTTGTGATTTATAGCAAAATAAGAATGATTTCTTGTAACAGAAACCATTCTGTTATTACACAGAGTTCTTACTTAGCTGCATTTAAAGAGCTGAGGAAAAGCTGTTTGCTTGCTCGTATATAGGAGGAGATGGACAGCAGATCTAACCATACGACTTTTTTTTCTTAACACCTTCCATATGCCACATATCAATCCTTAACTTCCTATAAATGATAAGTAACACTCATTTTGATTATTCGCAGTTGTTTGGGGAGTTCATACGTGATAGGCTTCTCTCTCAGCCTCTCACCTCCTCCCCCAGACCGTCTGCAGCTACTCTGTACCAACCCTGGGAGAGGGACCAGGTTGTTTTTCTGTTCAGCGCAGACGGTGCCTTTAGACACCGTAGAGCACAGACGTAAAGCTGGTGTGTTCCCAGCACTCACCACAACGGTTACCACAATCGGGTATTACATACAGTTGTCTGCCAGACTCCTCATAGGCCAGGCTCGATGTTAAGCGACAGCTATGACAGGCAGGCCACCAGGCAGCTGTGCGCATCCTGTGTGCCAGCTGAAAGCACTACGGAGGCTGACTTAGTTTTTTAATACCCAAAAACTGTGTCCCAAAATTTCATTTCCCCATTTGCAAAAGAGTCTTTCCTACTCCGTCCCTCCCAGGAAGAGACAAGATTTCAGCCACGCTCCGTAAGCACCAGGTGCCCTGTCACTGCTCACTCCCAGTAAAAGGCTGCTGGTTTTTTTTTTTCCTTTTCTCCTCCTCTGCGCTGGGAAAAATCCCCGTTTGGGCCTCACTTCTTTTGGACAATTCGCCCCCACGAACGCCATCCTCGGAGCAGGCATCCTCCAGAAGAGGATGGAGCTCCGCAGCGTGTGTGCTGGCTCTGTAGGGCCTGTGCTGAAAGCACAGAGCGCCTCAATGTTTCCCTCTCGCTGTGAGGGCCGGCGCGGCTCCCCTCACTCGCAGGCAGGGCTCATTACCCGCCGGTGAGAGCTACCTTCAGAGCTGCCGGCAGCTAACCACAGCTGTGGGCTGAACAGTATCGCCCCTTATTCTCCAACGTGTCCATGACCTCCTGTCATCTGAATGTCTTGTTCTTTTCAAACGCTTTGATCTGACCACATTTACCCAAAAAAACAACTGCTTCTTGGGGGCCCCGACCTCAGACTGCGTCAGTATCACAAAACGACGTTTTATTCGCTTCCATATCCTATAAACGTACGGGAGATCAGCAGCTGTCTTCGCCGTTCAAGGAGAAAAGCTTTACGCGCCTACGTAAAATCACCATCGACCCGGTTCAGCCAGCCACTGTCCATGCATCTATGCGGCAAACTTCCCTATTATCCTTGATCCTTTAATAAAGGAGCCAAGCACAAAATTCCCAGGGTGACTTATTTGTTTTTAAAACACTTCAGAGCCTAGTCCACAAGTAAGTCCACCACCACTCAGGTGAAATTGTATTTTCAGGAAAAAAAAGTTGCATTTTGGTAAGTTTCTAAAAATGGCCCCAGATGAAATTTAGAATATTGATCCACTGAGAAGGCATGGACACAAACAAGAACTTTTACTCCATCACCTTTGCCTCAGGAGCTAAGGTAATGAAACCGAGATCTAGCACCCTGCTGTAGATTTCTCTGTACAAGGCCAAACCTGAAAAACAAGCAGAAGCAGACCAGGATTTAAAAGCAGCTTGTCTCAGAGTTTTCCAGCTTATAGCCATCTCCAAGGATGTTTTAAAAATTCCAGTAAAACAAGGGACCAAAGAAGAACTCTTGATTAAACAGAAGAGAACCTGACCTATTTTTTTTAATTCTCAAAAACCTGAAGAGTTTTTAAACCCTCAAAAGTGCGTTAACATGAGCTTAATGGTTTACTGACAGTTTTGCTTTTATGCTATTTTCTTATAACCACACATATGTTTTCTACAGATATAGAAGTGCCAAGAAAACCTAAAACCTGGTCATGAGGTACTTCTTGTTCATTTCTAACTACGAAGGATTAATAATCTAACAAGTCTGGAGTATTGCAACTCTTTGGTGTTTCAGAACAACCTCAGAGTCCTCAGCACTTCCCAGGAGCAGGTTCTGGGGCTAAAAGCTGATGGTACACGATTTGCAACCTGATTTTTGAAGACATTGCAGATGTAGCTGAATTGTGAACACTGCTTTGTTAGAAGCCTCTGCCATCCGTTCAATTTAAGGAGATAGCCATATACATTTTGTGCTAAAATACAAAATCTATCAATTCATTAATATCTGGGCAAGGCTTTATTCTAGGGGCTCTTTACAGTAGCTGCAGGGTTTTTTCACTCACGGTTGAGTGTCCAAAGCCACAGAAAAAACCATGAATCTCGCAGGATTCTTGTAATGGCTTTTAAACCTTACATTCTGGGCTGTTTATGGCACAGTTGCATTTGCTTCAGAGATTTGTTTTAATGTTGTTGGTGTTATTTAGAGAGATATTAAATTCAAACAGCTTTATGGTTGCTAACAAACATCTATTACCATTACAGACATTCTGATATAAAAGCCTCATACAGGTGCTTTCTCTGAACTATGCAGATTTGATTGATTAGGCCACAGTAGTTTATTTTACACTTCAGTGGTCACTAAATCTATCGTTAAGATTAAAAATTGCAGTTTGTGCAGTCTGGGAATAACTTCACACTCAAGCTGTAAAATAAAAGTCACTTTACCAAAATTCTGTGGGAAAAAAACACAACACACAGAGCAGGTTAAAAGAAGAAAAGTTTTGTAACACCTTGTTCAGCTCTGTTCAGAAGATGAATTTCTTCCTCGAATGTGCATCACACATACTGTCAAGCCAAAGATGTCCAGAAAAGCAAGATACGTGGAAAGATTTTCTTAAAGCACTTGGAAACCCTACGTACTGGGGGGCTCTGGGGGGATACAAGCATCACTAAAGCAAGCATGACATACAACACAGTGAAAACTCAGGTTCTGAACCAGCAGAGAACTTAAGCGTGTGTTACCTCAAAGCATGTAAGCACTTCCACTGGAGTCAAATTAAGCATGTGATTAAACACCTTTCTAGATCAAGAATGATCTTATAAAATATGCATTTTAGTGCAAAGTCAGCTTCCCACTGTTTTTATTCCTGCAATGCAGACATTCTCTTGCAAGACACAAGAATTTCTAGTGAATAAGGAACATCATTCAGTCTGGGTCTTGCAGAGTAAGGCAATAAACGAGGAATCTGCAATATTTTAATATATCCAAATTTTTTGCAATAAAAAAGGTATTATTCAAGATTGCGGCAAGGCCTGCTGCAAGGAGATTAAGTCGAGCATGTTTAACAGACTGTACTGAGTAGGTATTAGAAAAACTTTTTTCCAAAGATTTATACTGAGGGTGCTGCTTTGATATAGTTTATTTCTAGCTTATTCTAGCTTTATTTCCATTTAACATGGAACAAACCAGAACCGGGCAGGATTTGTGGGACCCAGCCACTGAGCTTCTACAGTTGCACCACGGGGGAAGAGCTTCCACTCTTTTCTTTGTGCACAAAAGTAAATATAGGCTGCGCTAGTACGTCATAGTCCCGTGGCTCATCCAGGTAATGCGGCACCTATAGGACGTACGTAACGTAATCTCTTCAGCTAAGGGACAGAGCAGAGAAACAGGACAGGTGTAGGAGCAGCCACGAAAGGGAACTGTGGATTTCTCCAGTCATGTTTCATTCTGAAGTTCTAACTAAAGGGATTCTTCAACTCCTGCATCAAATTTAATCAAGGCCTAATTAAAATATAGGCAATACAGGCCTGCAGCTCATCTTGAAGTCATGGAATTGAATTCTTGTTCTTTTTCCCATTCCCTTTCTAAGCTTGTTGCTGAGGGTACAATGGGTGATTTCCCGAATAATTCTTCATGTATGAAAGAACTGACCAGACCATGGATTGGTAAAAAGATGCTTTGCAACTTACTAAAAAAAGAAAGGAAAAAGTCATCATTTCAACTGTTGCTGTTGTTTCTTTAAGCCTCTGCCTGAAGGTAACGCAAGGCTGGTTACTGAGTCTTCCTAATACCTGCAGTAACAGTTCCAAGAGTTGTTACAATGCTCAAGATCCTTGGGACCTCCAGCTAGCACAGCAGAAGTGTAAAGGTTTAAGATCCATGAGTGCAAAAATCCCAGCTCTCCCAATGCCCAGCTATGAAAAGGAGGCCTGCTGCTCTTCCCAAGGGTGGGATCTGCTGCTACTTTCTAAGCAACAGTGCAGGGAAGAGATACGTGACCGTACTGTACTGCATTGGAGGCCCTGCACCACTTTCTTCCACCCCCGGATTTTAAGAAAATAAAAACGTAAGTGAAGAATATCTGCATAACAGTTTTAAGGTGGTGTGTGTCTTTTTTTTCCCCCCCCTTTTTCTACATATACACACAGTCTGTAAAATCCTGAGGCATGCAAAGCTTTAACTAAAATGAGTTTGTTATAGTCAGTATTCTGGAGAGCAGAGAGAGAATCATCACCTTGTGGTACAGGAAAGGCATCTCATCATTTCTTGTGAAGCTGTTCTTTCCTTGTGCTGATAGTTTTGACCTGCTCCCACTTGGAGCAGGACCATTCAGCTGAGGAAACAGCACAGTCTGACGTGCATCTGAAGGAGCAGCTTTTAGAAAAGGAACTTGGTAGACTTTAAGCATGACATTTGCACTAACAATTTTGATTCAAATACAGTGTCATTTATTACTGTCTCTTGTATTAGCTGCACCACCATGCCCACTGGCTCCGATTCTATCCCCCCCGTACTGCCGCAGAAGTCTAGCTTGCCTGCCTGCCTAACAGTGTTCAGACAGTGACCACCAGGGAGAAGGTTGATAAATGGCCAGTTTATAATGCTGTCATGCCAATTTTGTCCTATGGGAAATGTGTGTCTCTCTCAAAACAGCTTATTACCAACCTGTGGCTGAGGCAATGATCAATCAAACTGATCAGATATGGCAAACATGGTAACTGATATAAAGAAGATTTCTTACTACACAGTTTGAGGTTAACATGACAAATGATAGAGTGAGAAAGAATAACTTACAGGGGAAAAAAATAGCCCATTAAACACTGAACTTGAAAGTAGCTTTGGGAAGCGGAGTTAACGACAATTCCTTTTAACATGCACTCATATTCCCTGTTCATTAAGGTAACCCTGAATGCGTTCCCTTGCAAACTCCTTGTATAATCCAGAAGGAACGTTTTTTTAACCATAGTGTCTGATCGTAAAGAGAAATTTAAACCACCTATGCACATCTTACTACTCAGGTATGATGTGATGGTTCACAATGCAGGTAATGCGTCGTTTCACAACTCATTTTCTGTCGCATGTGGCAGCCAGTGTATCAGGTGAGACTGTGATTCAGTTGTCTAAAATGTGAAGAGTGGCCAATGTCCAGCTTTACATCAAAGTTCTGTATAAACCATTACATAAAATGGCAAAATCTGTATTAAGATAGGTGCTCAGGTGCCAAGAAAGACAGAAAACTGTTCTGTCCTCGGAGACTGAGCTCTGTCATGCACTGAGGTTTGGAGTCTTAACATGCTTATAGCCAGCAGAGTAGTCTACAAACAACTTCAAATTTGCCTTTTCTTAAATTTTCAGGGGGGAAGTAGCATGACAGGGCATTGGATTGGAACTCAGGGAAAGAAACCCTGCATTTTACTCCCCGCTCAGCTGTTGCCTGATCGGTTCAGTCTCGAACAGCCTTTTCACAGCTTGCGCTTTGGTTTCTCCATCAGCCAAATGGAGACGAAGGACCTCTTTTTTTACAGTGGATTCCGTCCCTTCCACTGACTGCACCAGGTACCAGGACTGTGGGGCATGCTACAGAGCACACTCATCCCACAGCTCAGAGGCAACCTGTATGTGGCCTTAGGCAGACCATCTCCCTGAAATTTTCTCATGCGCTTCCGTTGTAAGAGGTTTGGACTGTCACTTATGAAGACTGCCTAACACGATAAGGCCTTGATCCCGAGTGAGTATTTTGCTGCAGCTTAAATAATAAAGGTCATATTGTCTAAATTAGCTGCTCTGCCACTGCTGACAGCAATGGAGAGATTTCAGATGAAAAGCCTAGAGCAGAGATAGATCACATCTTGTCAAAATCCCAAAATCTTTGGAGATATGCTACTATCAGTCAGAGCAGAGCTATCTGAGAATGATACTCTTCCCAGAACTTCATCTTTTTGCCTTCAAAACCACGGAGAAACAGTGGTGAAATTCTCTCTGTTGTACATAACCTAACTGTAATGCAATGGCTTTTCTGAAACATGCACATAGAAATATACTTTGTGAAACAAGATCTAACTATGGCTCAGTTTTGTCCCTTTTTCATTAGCAGGCTTTCTCTGAATGGTCAGATTATTAAATGCCCTTTCAGCTTCACTGGTCACACAGTTCTGAGATCAAGTCTGGCAGAACTGGGCGTAGAATTTGACCCGTTGTCTTTTGGGGTCTGGAACAGGGAGCATCCCTCGCAATATCAGCACACGTTATCCGTAGTTCTGACTGTTGGAGAATTGTTACAGTGGCTGTTGAGCCTCTGGCAAACATCTGATATTATTCACTTGACTGAGTTTGTGGAAACGAAGCCTTATTTGCTAGCAAAATTAATGAGAAAAGAGTCTTCGATGAGACAATAATTTATGGCTTCCACAGCAGCTAGCGTGTACAGTGAAATTCATCTGACTATTCTTCACAGTAAAGGCAAATAATAGGGAAGAAAGGTGTGGCTTTATTTTCAGAAACATTGTCTGTTATTTCAAAATCAGGTTCTTAACTGGGTTTTTTATTTTATGAAATCCTTCCAAATTTGATGAAGGTTTAAATAAATGGTCCTTTGTCCCCCTCACCGTACCATTGCATTTAATGACAGTGAAATAAAATTCTACTCTATCGCGACACGCCAGAGATTAGATGATGCGAACAACTCACAACGTATTTTAAATTTTGTGTTACACTGAAAATTGAGAGACATTCAATTACATTTAGAAATGTATACATTCAACATTATCTATCGTTACTTCACAGAAAAGTGAGAGCTGCAAAAAACATATCCTTTTCCTTGAAACTCAGATCTCTAATCTGGCCATAAACACCAACTCTTTGCCTTTCAAACACGGAAAACTGCGAACAGAAAAGCCAGAAATGCATCAGACAATCAAAATACATATAATGGCTACCAAACTCAGTTCTTCTCCCCCCCTCCTTTTTTTAACAGATAGGTTTTAGACTCTATAATAATCATGCAGCTAAGATACAAGGTCTCTTGTTGGCAATAACCTACATGACATGACTTAGAAGGCAGGTGTTACTGTAATTAGCTATTGTTTGACTATCAAAAGTCAGAGCTGATTAAAGCCACTAAGTACAAGTGCACTATTTTATTTCAAAGAATATTATGAACTGCATGCTGGGACTCTTTCACTGCGGACCTACCTTCCGGAGTCTGCTAAGAGCCCATGCCAGCAGTAATCAAAACTAAAATCTGCATAAACCTTCAGGGTTTTAATTCAAGCAGAGCCCTTTCATTAGAAATATGTTACTTTATGAAATCTGGTCGCCAGCAAGGGGAGAAAAATGTGACTTCTTAAGAAAAGTGAATGGCATCTCTTTAGTGATTAACCCAAGATTAATGGAGGCTCCTACTGCTAGGCCTAAGTCCATTTTATTGCTAATTCATTTAGGTACTATTTCAGATGTACTTGATGAAAGTCACCTGCTAAGAAGTCATGTTTTGGCAAGCAAGGATAGCCATTATGGTCAAATCCCAAACAGAATTTTTATTAAAGAAGCTTTGAAAAGTGTCTTGTATTAGTCTTTCAGAGACATACTATTTAGTGTACTCAATTAGTTAAAAATTTGGGGCCCAAGTCACTAATCAAACATTCATAAAGCTTTTTTTATTTTTTTGTCTACATGCATCCTTAATGTTCCAGGTAGGATGAACACTGTACTGAACAGGGACATTTATATACAGACAAAAGAAACAATACTAAGACTTACCAAGAAGTGGGTGGGATTTGGGATAAGTGCACGGCTGGATACATGAAATGTTGGCTTGGCTGAGCATCTCTTTGTTCTCCGTGATACTGTGAGGAGTGGGGACTTATGCAAATCACATGTTCTTAAACTGTACATAATCATTCGGCTTTGGCTTGTGTGTACATTTATAATGTGGGGTTTGATTTCCTAACACAAATCATTTTAGTTTTAGACTTTTCTGCAGTTTGTTCTTTTTATAAATGAGAGTTTAGGAGATTTAATGATTAGAGAGCACAGAAAACTGCTCTGTCATGTATACTATGTATGCGAGAGACATTCTGCACAGACAAACCACCTCCATATCCCATCCAAAGTTCAGACCTTGTTTGCAGGCTGGCTGCGGTTTGGGCAAGCTTTAGCTTGATTCATGGACAATTCTATGTGCTGTCATCACATCTTTGTTACGTTTTTATACTCCTCCTGAGACATTGGCTACTGGTTACTCTGAAACCCATGATGCTCCATCAGCTAGACCTTAGCTCTGATGGGGTGAGCTTTTCTTCCCTGTACAATGTGTTTAGATGCGAACATCCTGACAGCCAGCCCAGAAACACTCGCTCTATAGAGACAAAAAGCATACTCCAGAGGTACTTCTGATGATCACAGACAGCTTGACCTTTACATGTAATTGGGCCCTTCTTTTTCAAAAAATGGACGTAAGTCCAAAGGGGGGGGAAATAATCACAGGTGAGAAAGATGCATGCTCCTCTTGCTCAGCTCCTCACTAGCCAGGCACGCTCAGCGATACAGTGATTCCTAAAAACTACAGTTATTGAATTATTGATAACCATTACTGATAACCATCACTTATCTAAGCTGTTCCCACCATTCTGGGTGCAAGTTACTTGCTCATGAAGCAAGACACAGGCCTGAGAAATCCCACTCAATAGCCTGCATGGCCCTGCTTTGTAATTGCGAAGAATGAGACCGTTTTAGTGGCAGAAAGTGGCAAATCAATCCAATGCCTGGTTTGGGTATTTCAGCTTGTTTGGGCTGAGCTAGTTCCACACTGGGGGTGATGACTTACTTCGTAAGCAGCTGCTGGGACCCAACAGCACGCACGTGACCCAAACTCGACAAATCACACTTTGCTTTTTCACAAGAAGTTCGCAAATTCCTGAGCTTTGGTTGCAATCGCTGTGCAGGCAGGCAAACACTGCACTGCTTTCCTCAAGCTGCCCGGAGCCGCAAAAGGAAAGCAGATTGTTTATTGCTCATCTGCCTTTCCGAGGGGTCAGCTTTAACTGCCGATGACTGAGCTATCCCAGAAATCACACGGGATGACAGCTATGGATCAACTCGTGCCCTGTTCATTACACTCATGGCTTCTCTTGGGGGATGCAAATTAGCGGGTATCTTGCACAGCCAAATTCCCTCTCTGCTAGGCTCAGACAGACCACCGCAGGGGGCCCTACTTTGGGTAACTGTGGCAGAGAGAAGGGTCAATCAGATCCACTAACTATATTGGTAAAGTGGGACCACGTTCAGTTTGGGACATTTGAAAAAGGTCGCTTCATGTTACTTTCAGCAGTGATGATTTAGCAGAAGCCAGTAATGGACTGATTTTACCTAGGGCAGGGAAATGATCTCAGATTTCCCTTCGGTACAAGGCTGTAATTTTAAGGAGGATCTCCCAAGATTCCTTTCCTAGCAGACTGCTTCTTCGCAATATTTATCGGGTTCACAACTTTTATTGGGTTCATTAGCGATATGCTAACTTCTACCCTCACAATCTTCCACACTTGTCCTAAGTGCTTACTACAGCCAAGAATATCATAATCTGCTTCTTTTCAGTGACCAGCTATAGGTTATTTGGGTGTACCAAAAACCTGAGAAATTCCCACGCTCTGGATGTGAGTGGAGTCCCTCCTCCTCCGTGCCCCAGGGACGGCATCGGGGAGTTCCATGGCAGCCTGGGTCCTACAAGCAGCCTTCTCTGGCCGTATACAAATGGTACACACCTACATAGGCACATGTGAAAGAACATAGAAGGATTTTTTTTAAATCTACTCTATTTTCTTCAGAAATTTATTGGAAGTTTCAATTTAAACAGATGTCTCAGCATGGAGATGAAGGGAGGGAAAAATATTCGTGTGTCTGTGATGTTACAAAGTTGAAGATCTCCTAATGCATGGAAAGTCTGAGGTGACGTAAGATTTCCTCTGTGCCTCCTGGAAATACAGAACACTTCTAAACGTAACAATCTGGTTCCTAAACTTTTTTCTTTTAACGACCGATAGTTTCCAAAATATTTACTGGAATTGTTAGAATTAGTAAGAGCAACAAAACCAGAGAGATGTGTGCAAGATGCAGCAAAACAGCCTTGCTCGGGTACTTACTGTGACACCCCCCCAGCCCTTATCATTCTGTTACGTTCTGCATCCCTGGTGCTGATGGGTGGCTGTCAACATTCGTATCAAGGAGAGCAAGAAGATTTCCAACACTCTGTTAGCAATATTCAGAATTATTAGAAATGGCAACACATTCTGTGCCAGAATTCTTCTCTGTGGAGACTGTACAAAAATCAGCGTGGACTTTTAAAATACTTTACTGAAGGGAATGTACTACTAAAAGAGCCGCCTACATGTGATAACAAAGTTAACCTAATCTGTTCCCTCTTGTGTGCTGGGGCACTCATACATGCAAATCTTGTCTTGTTCAACTGTGTTTGTTCACCTCCATAGTCCTTCGGTGATTCAAATCTGTGTCTTACTATCCTATAATACCCTTGTCTAACAGTTCTTTTTAAATGCATGTGTTAATTATCTTGCCACTGCTGTAATTTCTCCCTGTAGTCCATTAATTAAGAGGTCACAATCTAAGAGCATGTTTACCCAATAAGCTTTCTTTTTTAATTATCCTAATTGCTTGGATACTGACAAAGACTCTACCCCTCCCCTTTCTCTGAGTGGATTAGAAAACGACATTTCAAAGCCCCACACAATGATGGGTTTGTAAAACACACATGCGCGCGCGCACACACACATATATATATGTTTTTATAGCTCCACAACATTCAAACATCAAAGGTCAACAAGACACAAGATATTACATTTGCATAGCTATATAAAATGAAGATACAAATTGCTCTTCATTAATTTATCTATTAGTCTAGAATGTTATATTGGTCAGGAAAAATATAAGCAAAACTTTCAAACCTTCAGTACTAGGAACAGGAACAGCTAGATGTATACAACTTGTTCTATTCTGGAGACCATCAGAGTCTCTTACAGAAGTGCATCTCTCCCTGCACCTACCTGGCTGCCTTTGGATAAAAGCAAACAGGAAAAAAGAAAGACAGAAAGACAGACAGAAAGACAGAAAGACAGACAGACAGACAGAAAGACAGAAAGGAAAGAAGAAAGAAAGAAAGGCAGGCAATAAGCTTTTACTGCGGCAAAGATAAATTATTATTTCCCCACCCCCAAAATATTGCCTTCCCGGAGGTCACATCTTGGCAAGCTGGTCCAAATACTTTTTTTACTGACTTAGCAAAATTCAACAGACAAAATCTCTACCACTTAAAAATTTTAAACCCCTCCTTTTGTCAAGCTTTTAAAAGGGAAAAGTAGCTATTTGAATTCCAGATAGGATTTTAACACAACAATTAGTAGAGGTTATGTCCAGAAAAATTACTACTTTGTCAGAATGTGAAACAACATTTGATATGTCAACTAAAGTAAATTTTTTTGTTTTAATAAAGCAAATGTCTCGTTCAGACTAGTCATCTCAGGAACCATATAACAGAAGTATAATTACTTAGAAATTGCTTAGGTAAGCGTGATTGATGCACGGTAAATAGATGTTTCCAGCACTTATTGTTTCTTCCTGATGGATTAGGAAGAGTTGTTTAACAGTTCATTTGACCAGTCTCTCCTGGTGTTTCTTGAGTCTGGCTGTGCCAGTCAGCACCAGCAGTTCCTGGTAGTTTAAGTCTCTTTATTAAAGATTAAGATGTCAGAGGTCCTGCATTGCACAAAATCCCAATTTTATTAACTTCTCATTATCAGCTGAAATATGAAGTGCATTTCTTTTCATCTAAAGTAAGGCACTTTTCTCAAGGGAAAGAACAGATATATAATATACATTTATGATGATTAAGGGTGGGTTTGTTCCAACCTTGACTGATGCTGGTGAACATTTTCTCACATGATAGGTACCAGATACATTCATATTTCTCCCCCAGAACGCGTTCAAGTATTTCACAACTGTGAACCGTCACAACATATTAGTACGTTGGCAGTGGTGAACCATGTGGTTGAATACTTACACTACAGCACTTAAGTCAAAAGTGTTTTCATTAAAGAGCATCGACACGCAATGTACCAGGCAGAAATACTGACCCTCAAAAGTCACTCAGCCGGTACGAGTAAAACATTGGCACTGGTTACACTCAGTCAATGTTCCCCTCTTCACACTCTGCAGCTCTAGGAAGACAACAGAGTAATAGCACAAAGACTACACGACACACATTAAAACAGATCACAGAAGCATTCGAAGTCCACTCTCTGACCAGAAATGCAGATAAGTTCTAATACCATCTACGTGAACTTAGGCAGCAACTGATAAACTTAAATTGCTGAAGGCAGCAGCACTGCACAGCACCTGAATACCGTCACTTTTGAGAGACTTCTTTTTAATCCCGTATGTATTAAAATCAGACTCTCACTCACACCACATCGCTACAGGGCAATGATACATAAACAGACACTTAAGGAGGTCCTTTCCCTGTGCGATCCTCAGAGCCGTACTTCTAAGGGATTTTTGAAAGCTGACGAATTTATGTATTTTGCATATTTTAAGGAAAGCCTTTGACGTACTTCTTGTTTTCAACCCTGTCTATTGCAGGAAGGAAAGCGCTGGCACTGTGTGTACTTTCCCAGAACAGGATGACTCTTGCTGGAAACTACCCCACGGAAAGAGTTAAGAGGTAGAAACGGGTCTTCTAGTGTAACACACTGCACTAAGGGATCAAAACTATACACAGCTTTACAGTGCAGCTCTTGTGAGGGTTAAGCTCTATTACTTCTGGTCTCTGACACTGCTAATGGCACTCTCAAACTAATTGTATTTCTATACCTACACATACGTCTAGGCAACAAATAAGCCCTTTAATCGAACAGCTTCGTCTACTTCTAATTAATTCCGTTTCTATGCCTTTTTACGAGTACAGGAGCACACAAAGATACAGATGATGGAGTACATTCTGCTGCCCCTTGGCAGCTTCTACTCTGCTCAAGCTTCCCTCATGACTAAGACTAGTTCTATGTGCCACTACCTGACAGCTTTAGTACTTCTGCTGCTTGAGACTCAGCAGATTCATGCCAAAGACCAAAGGTAACAAGCGGTGGCTGTGTGGAATTAGGTACAATTACCTCAGTGAATTGCTTTTGCATTTGCTTACAGATTTAGATCACTTTTTGTTTTCATCAGAAATTGTATTCATCTTGTCTTTTGAGTGGATACAACTACGCAGTAAGAGAAGACTATGGCATCAGCTGAGCAAACAGAGGGTTGTTGTTTGCATATCCAGACCTAACGTAAAGTCTACAATTTGAGGGCCACCAACTTTGAAGGAAATGCTGATTCCTCTTCTACATTTACTTCTTTGATAAAACAGGTCAATGTATCAGGAAAAAAAATCACCCCATCAGTATTTAGGAAAGAGAAATACATATGCCATAAGCTGTCTATTTCAAAGGTATGTATGCACGAAAGGCATGATAAGTGGGTGCTGAATAGTTAGGAGTGGCAATTATCAGTTACACGTAACATTATAGTCTCTCCACTTTTCAATAGCACAGAGTTCCTAATACCATGTTTACTAGATCAGGTAAAAGGGGACTCTTAATACTGTGCAAATATGACTTACCGAAGGACTTTGCTTTCTCACCTATTCTTGGGCTTTTCAAATCAACATTATTAATTGGCTGGCTTATCGGTAAGTGCTGTCTGGCAGTTAAAGGATGTTTCCACCCATTGCAACGATACATAGAAACTAAGCAATGTCAGCCCCAAGGACAAATAACTTCCATGTTGAAACAGAAAAATATTTTGACACCTTAAATCTTCTTTATAAAAGCATTATGCATTTCAGCACTAATTTGCTATCCTTTATTGCATCAGTTATCCCATATTCTATCATCCTTGTTTTTCCTTATTATATTAATTCAGAACTCTGGCTTACAGTTGCAAGTACTGGAGCTTTTTTTTTTGCCTTTTCTTCTTCTTTCTTTTCTTTTTCTCTGGTTTTCTGTTATTCAGGTGTGTATAAATAGATGTTTTTAGAATCTGGATCAACTAGTTTCCGTACTAGGAAACTCAACTACACAGGAGTTTAGGAGGTAACTTTCAGCCCTTCAGGTCAACTTTCTCTTAACCTGCCAGCTCTCCTGAGCACCAAATCCACTTGACAATGGAAACAAATGTTTGGCTTGATAAGGAATACTGAAAACAAAGAGCACAAAACTTACCAGGCACCATTAAAGAAAAGCAAAAAAGTCTAAAATAAGAAGAAAAGCATTCACTGCCCCCATCTCACATTTTTCAGTATGCTTCAGCCTGCACGTGCAGCCTACCTAGAAAATGAAAGGACAGGTTCAGCCTCCCTGCCTCGTTCACTCCACAGCTTGCTTCCACGCTGATTAACAAGATAAACTTATAAGCACCATAAAAAACCGTGAGGCTGGAAAGGATCTCAGGAAGTCATCTAGGCTATCCCTTACTCTAATGCAGGATTGTGTGTATCTGGTCCAGCCTGGCAGGTATTTGTCTAAACCTCTTAAGAGCCTTCAGTGGCAGATATTTTATCTCCTCCCTAGAGGTCTACTCAGGTACTAAACTATTCTACTGTTCCATTTTTCTTAACATCTAACCCAAATCTTTCTTGCTAGAAGGCTGGCTTCTTCTCATCTTATTCTGATGGATGTGTGATACAGATGATCACCTTTTAGGTTAATGCAGAATATGAATTTTAGCTTCAGCTGTTTATTTTACAGAATGACACCTGTTTATCTTAACAAAATTTTCCAGTAGAAGCACAACCAGACCAAATTTATTTATTTAAAGTATTTCTGTTTCTTTTAAAGAGGGTTTCCCTCTGCCACCATACTGGCTTCGCAGTTGTGACCCATGACTTAAGAAGCTCAGCAGGCTTTTTTTTCCTTTTTTTTAAAAGGAAATGGTTATTCATTTAGGTAGATATTTAAAGAAAAATCAAATAAATATTTGATGGCTGTGTTAGCATGAAAAGGGGGAGCACTGTGTAAGCACAGTAAATGCAGGTGGACTGTTTTACATGAGTGAAAACAAACTGGTGGAAGAAGGGCTACTAACAAAGGTAAATCATGGCTGTATAAATACAGAGAGAGCGGTATGGTTATTCACAAATGGGAAAGACAGTAACCAAACACATGGCTATTATAACTCAGTGTTTGACATTATTTAAGCATCATAGAAAAAGAGTACAAAGAGCACGAGACTAACAGAACAAGCAGAGATACAGGATGACATGGTAAATGAGATCAACAGAATTTTTCTTCCTACCCAAAGAGAGTCCAGCACATTTTCTGATTGACACTAAATATTAATTTAACCACGTATCTGAGAAATATATTCTCCCTCTTCAAAGCCTAAAAATGTGAAGGGTTTTCCTCTGGCATAATATTACCACAGTAAAAGCAATTGTTTCCAGTCATTCAAACAGACCTGCGCAGGACTGCATCCATCTGAAGGCAGTGTGAGGCGGGAGCCAAATCTACCAGTGTTGCAATGAGGCATTTTTTGGTTATTCGTCCCTTTTTGGAATAAATCACTGGCATACGAGTTTGTTATTAGTGATATTTACCACTCGCTTACTATCTAGTCTTCTTCTAAAATCTGCTTATTATGCCAACCTTATCTACGTTTGTGGTTCTCCTTTGTCATGGAACAATCCATTTAGACATACTAAAAGAAAAAGTCCTTGCTCTTTAATTCTACTAAACCTCTGCAAGAAGGAAAACACAAACTCAAAGCCTTGTCCAGCTCTAAGGCACTTCTGAACTTTCAGTGAAAAAGAAAAAAATCCATTAGCGTCTTTTCTCATTATTTATGTAGGTAAGCTTCTAGCACTTTAAGGCTTCGGCTGGCATTGCAAACAGAACAGAGAAAACACAACAAGGAAACCTATTTCTTTGGTATTTCCAGCCCAGTTAGTGGGAGGAATTAGAAGAAATTAAGTTTAAAAAAAAGTCATGTGCAAGGTTTTCATCAACGTTTTTCAGACCAAAGGGGTTCTGATGAATTTCAGAGATGCATCCAAACTTCTGAGCAAGTTTCCAAACCAAACAGACTGCAAACTCTGACATTCATCAGTGACTTGTTTGCCAACCTTCCTGTCATAAAGCAAAAAGGGCCATTTAAAATCGTCTCAGAATAATCTGCTTTCACGGTCATGGTCATTTTACTAGCCTCCGTCTGTGTGACACTTTTAAGTCACAAGAACACAAACTTTCATATAGCAAATGGCTAAAGCCTTGGTCTAGGTTCAGAAATAACATAGACATATACCAGGATTAAATAATAAACCTTGTTTTTCTGACTTCATTACTCTGAAAAAATCTTGTTATCTGGATAATAATAATAAAAATGTCTACTTCTTAATATTATGACTTCTTTTCTTGGATTTAAGTAACTTTAAAAAGCAAAATTCATCATACAGCTGTGTGAATAGCCATCTGGGCACAAAGTAGTGAAGTCCTTTGCCTAAAGTCATCCCAGCCACAGGATGAGGATGGGCTTTTGCTGGAGGCTGCTACTGCAGACACATCAACCAATACAACAATGCCTTGGAAAAATGAGTATGATCTTAAAGCCTAACATTTCCGTACGTCAGTGTTGCCCAGTTTTTACCAAGGGCGGTACAGATAAACTGAGGTTTGCTTAGCAGAAGACACAACGCTGTCTGCAGTAAGCCTATCAAAGCAAAGAACAAATAAGCATATGGTGAACATCAGAACTGGAATGGAAGATGGGATACCATTCAAATTAGAAGTTTTTATTGGCAAAAGGACCAGCAAATATAAACTGCCAGGAATAAATTTACGTTGGAACTTAAAAGACATGTTCTAGTCATCAGAGGACAAAAAGCCTGAAAGAAATTATCTTACTTAAGGGGGGGCACAATTGACTTATGAAAGATTGTACCTCCTTACTGCATGCAATCGTAGGAAATTAAACAAAATAACCCAACAGGATTGCTCCAGACCTCTGTTCCTAACAGGAATTAAGGTGAAAAAGAAACAACCACCCATATTAAGCATATGAGCTAACAGAAAAGGAATTATGTCAGAATAATGACCATTATAACTCGAGACAGACTGAAGTAGAGCTGAGCCTCTCAGAAGATTGACAGTGTTTTTCTTAGTGTATAGATTTACATGGCAACCTGGGCCGCATCACATCTGAACTCTTTCCACAAGTTTTTCAGGATTCACCTTTTTTAAGATTCCCATGACAAAATTATTAATCTCCCTTTCAAGGAAGCAGTAGCTGAGTAAGAGACTACTTGAATTTGCCAGTATAACTCAGCAGGTAGCCCCAAGCTATTTCTGGGGGTAACTACCTTGATGCAATAGCATTTATGTAAACTGCCAGAGTTCCCACCAGACTGCATCTAAGGAACAACTAGTTGTCTTCTGGGTGATGCAAGCCAAAGCTTAAGACTGAAATTCCAGTGGAAATCAAGAGAAACAATTCCTTTAGGACTTGTGTTTTATTCTTCTGGAACAGAAGGAATTATTGCACCAACCAGGGTCTAAAATGTTCTGACAGCAGATATGCATAACTCTCTCTCCAGTAATTATTAATGATCCGGAAAAATGCTCAGTAGCAAGCTAAACTCACTCTTCTCTGAGGCCAGCATTCATTGCAACAAATCCTTAAAATAATCAGCTAACTCTTGAAGATTAGGAGATAGGATGCCTCGATATGACAGAAGATTTCTTAATTTCAATTACTTGTAGGACACATTAAGCCTAAATAGAAGCATGAGGAAAGTGTCTTACTCCAAAGTTTATAAACTAGTTTATAATCTATTCCACAGCGTTCTATACTTTTCTATACCTCTGTATTGTGCTTTAAAATGAGGGGGGAAAAAGAACCCAAACCAGAAAAAAAAAGTTGGGTACTTTTACCTACTTACTTGGATAGCCAAGTAAGGATTTGAGCACTTAATTTAGGTTCCTCTACTTCTACTACTACTACTATTATTCTCATCATTATTATATTTTTTTTATGTGCCTCCTTTCTGTGTGCATTAACAGCTGGTCAAATAGTACATGCAGAACTGTAATTTTCAAAGAAAAGTAACCAGACTTCAAACCCCTACAGCTGCCCAACCGGACAGAAACTGTCACAAAAAAACCCTCTGCAGCGTTGAGAGAGAGATAATGTTCGTTCTTCTCGGCTCAGGAATTTAATCAGGGGATTTTCAACACTTAACATCAAGCTAAAGCTGGAAATTCAGTGAAAGTTACTGAAGTCATAACTGAAGACGGAAGCATAAAGTTCACATTTCATGCTATTTTTTCCATTATCTTATCTTTAGGGTTATGTGTCTGTCAGAAAGAAGTTGCTGCTAATTCAATAAAGGTAAAAGCAAAGGCAACAAGATCGAGAATTACAAACTGCGGAGCGCTGCTAACAATCGCAAGGACAGCGTGCAGGGCTGCGAAGCTTTGCAGGCGACGGCGCGCCCCTCGTCCGCGTGTGGGCAAAGCCCTGTGGGCCTCAGCGAGGTTCTAGAGGACCTGAGCGGTTACCACCAGCTGCTCAGCCTCTGCGCAGGGGCTCACGTCAGCCCCGCTCCGTTCTTACTGGTGACAAATCCTGCAATGAGCTGCTAAATTCAGAAACTGCTGATCAGCTAGCTGGGAGAAGAAAAATAAAATACATATCTGACTTCCAGGTTGCAATCAAATAAGTAACTCCTAGGTCATCTTTAACAACTTTGAGGTAATTAGCATTAGTTTTTTTCAGACTTTGTACCTCTTCTCACTATTACTCTGAGAAATACCCATGCACATGAAGGAATACTCAGATCTGCCAAAGTCGATCCATGCAAGTAGAGGCTACATCCTATTTTTCCGGATGCTACGCAATCTAGGTCGTCAGCTGTGGCTCACAGCCCAGGGCAGAACAGATTACTACCCCAGCAAGCACGGACTAACACTGACTGAATTGGTAGGTCTGAAAATGAATGATGCCAGCGTCAGATCTTGGACATGTTGCCATTTCCTCAACTGCTGCTTTATCGCCTCCTTGGGAAGGACAAAATCAGCCCTGCAAGCTCCTATGTCTCTGAATTAGCATGTGGGGGATTTTGGACTCTGAACTTGGCACGTCCTCGTGAGTTTAAGTACTACATAAATGCTCACTGCTCTTGTAGATATAAATTAAAGCTAAGACTAGAATTGATTGTACATTTCCCAACCCAAAACTACTTTGTTGAAAAGTTACAATTTGATTAAATCAAAGTACTCACAGAAATTAAAATTTATCGGAAGTTAAAGGAAATAATCTGAAAGTATAACTCAATTAGGTTAAAGTGAAATATTTTTGGCCCAACTCAAAATGAAATAAAGTTTTGAAAGCTCGCGATGTTGTGAAAAGAAACATCCATATTGAGTAAAAAAAAATCTGAGGACAATCATTAAGATGTGGAGCCAAAATTTTCTCATTACCCTCAGATAACTCTGGTTTTGCATTGCAGGTTTGAGCATACAGCACTCACTCACGCAACTACTGTATTACTACAAAGAGCAAAGGGAATGAACTTAATTTGCTGATGAAGTGCTGCTATTGAATGCTGAAATTTCCATGGGTAAAGCTGGAAGGTACTACTGAACATCACTGAATAGTTGACTTCTAGTAATTATTTTTCTCTCAAAACTGCCCTATGAAAAATAAATTTTGGGTTTTTTTCAGAACACATAGTTTATAATCTCATAAAACCTCATCTAATCTAAAACTCCATCTAACTGGCATCATCAAAATATACTGCACTCCTGGATCGTGCATGGGACAACAGTCATATCTTTACTGCTTGGTAAACCCTTGATATATTTCTAGAGCAAAATGGGGGAGGGGGGGAACAAAAGCATTTTTTGTTTTGCCATGATATATATATTTAATTATAGGTCACTGGCATCCACTTCCCTGCTTTGGGCTTTTTTTCCTTTTTAAAGCAGCACCATAGGTGCTAGGAGCCAACTTCAAGTCACTCTCCCTGCTATTCCCCACCGCCTCCCCCTTTTCTTTCCTCCCCAATTACTGTCCAGGTTTTTCTTTTTAGCTAGCGAGCTCTAATAGGCCTCCTACCTGATATATATTCTCTTTAATAGCTGCACAATGTGATTAACCGAATACTGCAAACACCTCAAGATCACAGATTATATTAATAGAACCATCTGGCTTCTATAATGTATGTAATGTATACAATAAATCCCGATTCCAAATTTCACTCTGGAACAGAAACCTGTCCTACTCAGTGCAATCTATTCTTGCAACACTGATGTATATTCCCAGTACTGCGTAAAAAACTGGTGGCAACACACACACACAGGCACGCATGCCTGCAGCTCCCTCCTTCGCTGCAGTATCGGTTACAGCCTTCTCGTGCTCCCAGTCCATCCCACGTGTGGTTCTGAATCCAGACGTAATTCCAGGAATACCTCCTGGCACGCTCGCCCTCTGCATCCAAGGAGGAACTGCAGAGCGGACTGAGGTGGGGGTTACCTTCGAAGTTAACATACAGTTTTGAAATCCCAGAGGCTATCATTCCAAAATTTGTGATGTTTTGTCTACTCTGGTGATTTAAGGTTTGTCAGAAAATGTCAGAAAGGCCACGAGGCCAAGGGCTTCCTGATGACTGAGGATTTTCTTTCACATGACCTTCCTGAAGTTGATTTTGGGCTCCAGACAGTGCTGCCTTCAGCTCTGACAGGGGCCGGCTGGCAGCAGATTCATGGGGATCTCTGGGGCATTCTGGCATTTTTAAACTGAGTAGAGGCTGTAATACCTCCTAATCATCCAGAATATTATTTCACTAGTAATCGTCTTACAGGCAGTACGTAAATGCCAGCCTTTCAGTTTGCAGTTCATTTTGTTAGCAGAAAAGAGAGTATGTGCTCAAACGTATGCAAACAATTAAAAATGTATCTTGATTCAAATGAATAAACACGTATGTAGAGTATTTTTAATTTCACATACGATATTACATGAGTTTTTTCAACAAGGAACCATTAATTATATATACACGTAGAGATAAGCAGGACTGTGAGAAAAGTGTTAAAACTGTTAATGCGTGCTCGTGACCGTTTTCACAAACACAAAGTAAAGATATGTGGGTTTCGCACAACTTAGGAAGCTCTTAGCTATAAAAAAGTTTATAAATCTTAAGTTTGCGTATATCTTTAGCATAACCGATCACACGGCCAAAATGTCTTAACAAGTCTCCTTTATTCGCATTGTTCTGCAGAATGGCCTGACCTTGCCAGCCACGCAGACAGCTTCGGGAAATGCAGTCCTCCAGATGAGTTAGCCAACCACAGAGCACGACCGAGAAAGGTAAATAACGTCAGGCCGAAAGATAGTTGACCATGCTATCCCTATGAATACTCATCAACAGAATGTAAGGTATTTTGAACTACTTACAAAAAAGAGGAACAGAATTAATTACTTGACCAGCTAGCTAATGAATTACCATTTCTGCCCTAATGAAATGAGGTTGTGTTGATGCTGAAATATGACTCTGACACTTACCATAAATTACTAGTGGAGCGGGTTTGGCTTTTTTCCCCCTCAAGCAGATCACTGGTCGGGCACAGGGGTTAAACAAGACAGCAATTCGGACTTGACTCTCCTCTCCTGCTCAACACTTCCTACTCAGGGATGCAGCAGATCACCAATTCAAACCAACGTGAGTGGGCTGGTTTGTTTTGTCAAGGGAACAGCCTCCTGCCTTCTCACTTCCAAACAAGCGTAGCTGGTTTTGTTCATAACTTGAGGCCACCATAAAGTCTGTGTGTTTATGTTTGAGATGCATTATACAAAGACAAGGTGACCTCTCATAACTGTCTATGCCTGAACTTAAACGGACACTTTTATCTTAAGAGCTACTGCTCAACAGAGATGCATGTCGTTTGGAAAAATGTGTATAAATAGCTCAGCAATACATTTCGGACACTTCCCTCTCAGCTGCAGCAATTCACTTATTCAAGAAAGTAAGACACCAGGTTATAAATTAGTGCTAAAAGAACAAACCAACGTCATTGCTCTTTGGTTTACACCGGTGGTTGTAGTGATTTAAGTATGAACTCACCTAGAGCAGAAGGCAGGAAAAGGACCAACTTAATTTACAAAAAGGTCTTAATTTAAAATTGTATGAGGCCTTCACACCATATCCACACTTTGCATTAACGTGCCAACAGAGAACATGGTAAATTGCCATTAACCACCCTGATCACCTGTGCTACGGAAACTACTGGAAACAGAGCCCTGTGCTGAGGCACGCTGTTTACATCTTGTTGTGATGCATGTGGCTATAGTTGACTCGAATGTACTGGAGATATGGAGAGAGCAAACTTAACCATTGCTAGTCTTCTTAACTTGGCCTGATTTATGGGTTCAAAACCCCCAGAGACCTCTTTACGGAATCATTTGTCATACACACATGCACACTATACAATCAAGCCCAAACATCTGCATCACAGAAATTAAACGTACAATGTTATTCCTGCAAAATAATCTAACCATCACTTTCTTCGCCGACTTCTCTGTGCCAGCCTTACACCTTTTTTTCACTTCACATGCTTCATTTCAGCAAAATCAAGGATGCAAACTTCTTAGAAGTACTTAGTTTCCATGGAAACCTAAGCTGACCGCAACATTATTGTTCTCAAGAGGGAACTGACTTTACTATATGTTCATTCACTGAATTAATGGACTCCTGGTTCTTTTATTAGCAGCTCTCTAACAATGGAAAGAGAGAAATGTTATAAAAAAGACTCTCAGACAACTGTCCACTCTTTTGTCCAGGGCTTATTGGAATGACGCAAGCCTATTCAAGAAAAGATTATAAAAATCAACTCAAAGCTGCCTCTGTTTGCAGCAGCTAAACATACCTTTACTTCATAAAGATACAACCTATAAAACAAGCAAATTAAAGCTCTTTCTGAAATAGTAACTGCAAGGCAGTGATCATGTTGAAACTGGACTTTAACTATGATAACTGGGTATTGTTACACGATCTCACAGGGTTTTGTGAAGCATCATTAACCTCCGGTTTTGGTCACTGCCTTCGAGCTCGCAATAGTCTGGTACATTTTATAAGAACACGCTCTCCTTTTTTAAGCCAAATTTAAGCACATAAAAGTAGGTGATATTCTAAAAATAATTCAGTCTGGTTAATAGCGTAAATTCTTAGGAAGTATGAAGACTGTTTTAAAACCACTGAAACTAGCGGTTTGATTCTTCACTATAGAGAACTGCAAGATGAAGAAGTATCACTGAAATTTTGATTTTTAAATCTTTATCAACAGTTTTAGAACACCTTTTATTAGCTACAGATAAGAAATATCTTCATAATATATATTAAATGCAGAAATGCAAATGTATTTTGTGCCAAGTGCTGCAAATCCAGGAACTTTAAACAGCTCAAGTTAAAATCTCGAAGTCAATCTCTCTCTGCATGTATAATATTATGACAGACTGTGCTTAGGAGGCCTGAGGGCGTATGGCCCAGCTAGTAATTGCTCCACAAAAGACAGTTAACAGTTCCCTTGCTCTTCTCTAACTACCTTCCTGACTGCTTATTGAAGTCTGATTTCTTACTCCTCTGGGTCATCATTCATCAGTCCTACAGATCCCACTGGGAGAGACCGACCAGACCTTTCCATATCCCTTGTTGCCAGAGGCCATTTCTGACGGCCCATGATATAGAAAATGTCTTCACAGCAATCCAGTGGGACAAACTATGGTTATAATACCCAAATAATCATTTTGCAAATTATCATAATTATCAATCAATCATCTTGTGTGAACAATGTGTTTCTGAAGTATCAGATGGTTCCTGTGACCTGTAGCATTTTGTATATAATAATAAACCTAGAGAGATTTATGGCCCTATCCCGCTTCGCATCTGCAGTAACAAAACATTAGTTGGTTTTTACTTTTCTTTTAGGAATAAACGCTTTCCATCTCCCTAGGTTTCTTGTTTACTACTCGATGCTTTCTAAGAGGTCGAGATTTCTAATCTCACCCAGTTTTCTAACAGTAACTTTATTTTTAAAAAACCTATGCAATTTGGGAGAATAAATTACTGTGCTGCATAAACTACTTTTAGTTTATAGTGTCATCAGCATTATATTACCAGCTTCTAGTATTTTGCAACGTAGGTATGAAGTCAGCCAAAGTAGGGAAAAAAATTGCTTTTGTCTTCAGTTTTTGTTGTTGTGTTTTGTACAATACCAGATTGAATCCAACTCTTTTGAAGCTGATAGCATCTCCCGCTCCCTGTGTAGTACATTCTTGTTAATGGATAAATTCAAGCTCTCGAGAAAGTCAAAGAATAAATTTAAAGCCTTTTGCCAAATGCCTATCCTATTGGATTTTGATAAGACGGCTATTGAGCTTTAATAATGTCTTCTATCCTTTTTCAGCTGGCCCTTAACATGTCTCTTTATTTGTCCCTAAAGCCTCTTCAGCGATGCCTTTTTATTACAAGTCTCTCAGCTTGCTCTCAAGGGAGACAGGGTCGACAAGAGTGATAGATAGATAACTCTATAGATTATCTCCCACAGATGTTTTCTCTCCAGTAGCCCCTCAGGCTATTCCCTCTAAGTAAACAGAAACTAAATAGAGAGTCTACTGAAGAGAGAAGTCCCTGAGGTCTCTTGTCACCACAGTCAGAAAAACAGCCCATCCAGAGGAGGCTGGCTAGGAGCTCTATACACAGAGCCTCCTTCAATATGATTCTCAAACCATCATCCAAAGTGACTTTTAGAGGAGAGATAAATACACCTAGCATTGCTCCTTGGGAAAAAAGGTGTCTTGTAATGGACACTGGCCTTGTTTCCTGCCGGAGGAAGTCTAAATCTTTCATCTCCCTCTCAAAGTTAAATCAAAATGACAATGAAGATAATGATAACAAGCCATTTTTTCAATGTATTAAATGCAGTGGAGAAGCTTAGAAAATTCAGAGCAAGAGAACATGTAAGCCACTCTCTAAGCAAAATAAACAGACTGCAGGAAGATGGGTTGGAAAAAAGACGCTTGGGAATACGGGACAATATACCCACAGGTATAACTTACGTATTTGTGCACATCTGTGAATGTATGCATTTAGTCCACTAAAAAAGTGAATCTCCTATTTTAGCGTTACTTTCACAATCGATTATTTGCAATTAAACAGGATGAGGAGCTGATGTGTATTTGTGCAAGCTAAACTAAATATCAGCAAGCAAAGCAGATGAAAGAAAAACTTGGTAGGAGTACACCGCATTTTAGTCTATGGCACAGCACATTTCCAGATACAGAAAAATGATCCCGGATACAGGCCCTTTAATAATATTGCTAGAAATCTTAATTCTTGTGAGACAACCACTAACAAACAAATCAGCTTTCTGGTGTTAGTGGTCCCCGCAGAAATAACAGTAATACAAACTGAAAAATACTGGACATAGTGGGAAAATACTTCTTATTTTGCTCCAAGCCAAAAAAGGGCCGGCTTTATTATACAATAGAGTAGTGTCTGCTATGCTGCATCTTCAGACTTTTCACTGCCTTTCAGTTTATGAAAAGTTACGCAAGAGCTCGTTTTTTCTTCTGGCAGCTTAACAGCAGAAATAATACTGGGGTCAATTTTTAAGCAGAGATTGCTTCCTGTGCATCTTCCTATACCTCTCACTGCTACCATGCTTCCCTTCCCTGCTCTATTTTTTTACTGTTTTTACAGCTTTTCTCTGCATTCTAGAGATTTTTTCCTCCTCCTAGTCCTTGTTACTAGCCAATTCTGAACCTGTGATACAGCAGTCAGTCAAATGACCCACTGAAAATTACGGTCCCTCTGTTTGCCTCTGACTTCCTTCTCTCCTAGTTTAAATCAGCCCACCCACTACAGTTACATTTGTCTTCAGTCACCTTCTCACCACCGACTTATCTCTGAAGGAATAGGAATAAATTGAAGTCAAATCTCAACTATTGTGTCTTCAGGGATATGACAACCGAATGATTTAGAGAGGCTGGAAAAGGAAGTCTTCTCCCGAGAGGGGTTTGTCCACTGGAGCAAAATGCTGGAGTACTACTTACAAACAATTTTAAGATACTACAAAAATTGTACAGAATGATTTTTCATTCTTGATTTTTCATTTTCTTCCGACTGAAAAGCTGTCTAGCAGTAGTCTTTTCACAAGCCATAAAGTTTAGACTTGAACTCTTTACCTTACTGCTTTGACCTTTTTTACCCTAGCTGTAAAACCCTACTGCCCATCCTTCAATAAATTTATCACCTCATAAACTCCCACTAGTGCTCCTCTACAATGCATTTAAAAGACAGAAGTGGAAGGCCAGTCCTTCCCCCCTTGTCAAATATCATAATTGTCCAGTTTTATACCTGCTGTACAGGAAAACATTTAAGGACACAGTATTTTTCAAAGACCTGTAGTTTTTGCAACATTCTCCTTTGAAATACAAGTAATGAAGTTTAAATACAAAATCATGTATTAAACATGTAAAGCTGCCAGTCTAACGTTTCCTTCTACCCTTGTTTCATACAAAGCCTGCTCTCTTTAGGGTAATGTAGATTCTGCGAGGTAGGGATGTAGAATTTATTTGTGATATTGTAAAGACTGAGAAAGAAATATCTGAGCAGTCCTGAGCCATGGAGAATTTACTCCATCCTTGTGATAAGTACGTTGTGATAATAAGAACCTGCCACCTTGTCACCATGTCTGTTCAGACAAAAGGATCCCACAGAGGCAGAGACAAACACCAAATGAGTTATGGAGATGAACAAGGTAAAAAGTTCAGCAGTATTGCGATAGGTCCTTTGCAAGGTCACTGGATGGTCAAAGGACGTTTCATATCGGTAGCCTGGCTTTCTAAAATAAAAGCGTATTTTTCTCGACATGGTAAGAATAGAACGGTCCATACCGGACATGTGTCTAAATATCTTTTCCCAAACTAACTTTGGAGCCTGACAAGTATTATATTTCACTTTGTTTGGCAGAGTGAAACAAGTGTTTCCTTTTAGCTTTCAGAGTTAAGAAACGGTATTGAAGCTCGCCTACATGGTGAATAAAAATGGCAGTTGTTGCAAGTTCCAATTTAAAATATTTTCCACTTTCAAAAACTCATATTTTATGAATAGGACTGTGAATACCCATTATACGACAATTGCATATGAAAAGAATTACGGCTAGCTCATTATTTCAACAAGGACACACTACCTCTAGCCATCTAGAGAGGCTATAATCAAATATGACTTGTAACACTTTACTTTAGTAAAGCCGTTAACCAAAAGATAGCCATGGAAAGAATGTCATTTTAGTGTCACTGAGAATAACCCCAACCAAAATAGTAGACTGGCTACTGAAATATGTAGCATTGAGGCTGCCTCACAGCTACTATGAAGACATTTATACAGCTGGGCTGTATTTGGAACACATTTTTCTCTGGTCAGTATTATAGTTTAAGCACCACAATGTGATGAAAAGCACCGGTAATACATCATGTGAGTTAAATTTTATCCTTTCATATATCTATTCCTTTTCCCTTGGACTTCACATAAGCCACATTTACATGGTGAAGTGACCTCTAAAAATTTAGCACTTTTAACAAAGGACCAACATTTTCTTTTACTGGAAAAGAGGTAAATTGAGGTTTTTCGATTTGGACTGGTAGCTGTTTATATTGTAGCTGAATCAAGGAACACTTCAAACTATTATTTTCTTTTTCATAAATACTGGAATCACAAAAAGGCAGAAAAATATGCCAACAGAACCACAATACTTAATACAAAAAAGCAACAGCAAATATTGGAAAACTTTTACGACACTTTTGCAATACACACCTTTGTTCAAAAGTAAGAAGGGAAAAAAGTGTCTAGGTGTATTTCAAAGCCAGACAGTAAAACAACTTGCACAAGATTGATCCATATCCTACCTTTTTTATATTGCCCTCTTGGGAGGCCACCTCAGGATCAGTCAGTATTTGCTAAGAAAAAAACAAAATAGAAAAAAAAATAAGTTGAATTGCAACTAAGAATGTTAAAAATAATACAGATTTTTTTTCTTCTTTTGCAAAGGCCAAAACTCTCAACTGCAACAGAGCGACACAGATATTTTGGACGTTAGATGGAAGGCTTGTACCAGAACTAGTATTATATTCTCCCGCACATTTCAAGGTTTTCTGTAGCTTCTATAAATAATTTCTGTAGATTTGGCGAGAACGTGTTTCTTTTCCAAATGGCAGGTGATGTAGAACACAGGCACTAAGAGGGATGGAGACCTGTGGGCTCTCCAAAAGCGAGTGCCTGCGGCGCGGCGACCAAAGCCAGCTGCCAGCGCCACGGCTCGCCCTGCCGCCAGGCCAAGTCAGAGGAACGGTGACGGGGGTCAGGCCTGATGACAGCTGCGCTCCCAGCATCCCCGTGTGACACTGGAGACATCTTTCACCTCACAAACACGAACGCTCTCCCCTCCTGTAGCCAGGTGCTCAGCCAAGAACTTCACAGCACACCAGGAGCTGTATCCCAACGGCAGGGACTGACGGTGGGGTCGGGGGCGTGGGATGCTTCCGTACCTCAGCGCTTCCAGCAGCTGCGCGGGAAGCTCTTTAATTCCTCCTCCAACAGAGGTGTGGTGGTACAAGTCATTAAAACGCTGCTGTGTTCTACCTGAGATTAGATCTATGATCTACGATGAATGTCAGCAGGCATTCAGGGAGGTCAAGGACCTAAACTTTGTATCACACTGGATAGCCCCATCAGGATAAACATACTCTACAAGGACTTGATCGAGCAGCCGGTCTCCAAGTATTTAAGTCGTTTCACTGACCTCAGTGGGATCTCGGATGTCTAAGGTTAAACGTATGCTCAAGTGCTAGGGTGGGGTCAAGGTACTCGGGACTTCCGGGCCCAGGCAATGTATTTTGGCTACCAAAGAAGAGCAGAAAAAAGCTCCAAGGAACAGAGATCAAAATGCGAGGAAACCCAAGATAAAATGAGAATGGCTGCACATTGCAAAGGAACCTTACAAAAAAAAAAAAAAAAAAAAAAAAGGGCCAAGGAGGCAGCTGAGGGTTTAGCACAAAGTTCTCGGACCCCTTTGGCCATGCCCAGGTGGGACTGACCAATTTACAAGTTTCAAAAATGTTGGCAAGTACCTCCAAGCTCAGCTGTAATAACAACGCATCATTTTTTAAATAGTAAGAATCCTAAACCATTCTGTATTTTACAACAGCTCTAATAGATACTGAAATTGCGGTTTAGAAAGTAGCTGAAAGCAAATAGGGCCAAAGAGGTGAATACCAGAGCAATAAAAATCCGTGTGTTCCTGCACTTGTGTGTGCACATACACATGCTGAAATCTCACCCGGAATTACTGAAAGTGAAATATCTGTCGTGCCCCGTTAGAAGCACGTGTCACCAAGTTGCTGGGGAATTGCTGACTGTTCTCAAGTGCAGAGCCCTCACTGCTCCCATTACTTTCACTGGGAACTGGCGACCCTCAAAAGCCTTTTGAGAATTAGGCCATGAAACTTTCAGAGCTGTAATACAAATATCCCTATGCTAAATGACTGAAAAGCCTTCATGGAACACTGCTGCTTCCAAATGAAGACACTTAACTATAATTATTATATGCAAAAAATCTTTAAATACAATTGGTTAAGTATGTGCATTCAGAGTGCATAATCCACCCGTTCAACATGACCATAAACGTAGAGGGGAAAAAAAAATCAAAATGAAGTGCAAATTGGGCTGTGGTATAGTCCTATATAAACAGGCTTAAGAGTCAGGAATTCCTGAGTCTGAATCTAAATGCCAACACAAGCTTCCTTTTGTTGGTTTGGATAGATCTGCGCTCAAGGGGCAAGTTCTGTTTCTCAAACCGTATTTATTTTTTTTTCCCCTTCAATTCATCGCAGATCCCAAATTTCAAAATTCTTAGAGAACAGAATTTCTGTAAAAAGTATTTCATACATATTCAAAAATGGTACTTCTACAGAAAAGCATCAGTGGCTGTTTATCTAACTGTTCATTCAGAATATTTCAAACAGGCTGATTTTTGACAAGGTGTCTTTCTATTACAGAACTTCTGGGGAAACAAACCCCGATTTCATGATGGATTTTAGTTTTGATGGAACCATCACCACCCTCAAACTATCAGAACGTTTACGTGTGGGACAAGGTATTGTAGCAGTAGTAGGAGATTAGGAACTCTTTTTAGATGGTATTTTCCATCCTTCCTTTACACCGGACTTCAAGAAAGAAAGACGATTATGTCCAAAATGCAACAGTATGGGACTAAGTTCTGCCACAGACTCTCCGCATTAGCTTGGACATGGCCCATAACCTGAATGTGCCTAAATTTCCTATTTGCCCACGTCAGTAGAACAGGGTGACAGCTTGATGTTGAAATGGTCTTGGTATTTGGCAGGGTGTGGTGTGCATTGTGTGTAGGGGCAGAGGACAGAAACCAAAACCTCCTGCTGCCAAACCATTGCCAGGGCTCTGGCAAAGCCTGCAGAAACCTTCCCAGGCTGTGGAGGAAATTTCAAAATTCTTCTGCATTCCCAGCTTGGAATGAAAACTGTCTGACACCACCCTTCTGGACAGATAGAAATTTAACAGCTAGATCAGGTACGTTTGCATACTGTAATCTCTGAGGGGCAAAGACTGTCCTGTGAGATTGTTCTCCGCAGCAAAAGAACTTGACAGCAATACTGGGATGTAAAGAGTACCTCCTAACTGAATGGGAAAGGGAGAAAGCAGGAAAGTAAGTACCAGATACGATGTTTATTAATAAGAATAACAAAAGATACTTTGAAAATCTACTTGTTGGGTAATTTTAGCTCAGGCTGGACTTCATCTTATGCGAATGCCGTAAGACTAAATGTAGCGCTTGATGTGTACAGTGGGCTGCACTTTTGCAGTTAACACATATGTTCTTAAATGTACTCAAAATTTACACCATATGCTTTTTCTATCAACTGATATGTTGATTTTAGCCAAAAGAAAGACAACATGTCAGCAGCAGCCACGTCAGAAAAACTTGCATTTTAGGAATCTGGTTAGAGGTGTATCTCCTCCAACTGTTGATGAATTTCACTGCATTTAATTTCCTGGATTGAGCGAACTGGTGGCAACAGAATCCCAACTTAGTTACATTAGTTAGGGATGTGCTATAATTTTTGCAAAGCCTCCTGAATGTATACTAAACATGTCAAGTAACACCATGTGATTCTTTTTGAAAAACAGTTTACAAGCTGGCATTCTCCAGCTGCAGTTAACCCTAATTTGATTACATTACCGAGACAGATCACAATGAGCTTGTGTAAATAGTAACGTTATCCATTCATTCTGTGAGCTCAGATAAGCTGTCATTTAAAAAAAAACCCACAAAACAAACCCCAAACTTAAACAGGCATGGCTTGATGCGTTCAGCAAAATCTAACGGCAAAGAAGATGACAGACTAGAACGTGCCCCTCTTGTATCACCGTGAATCTTGATTTTTAAGAAGTATTTCCATGTCTGCTCCAAGTTGGAAACAGAAGAGAACACCCAGTAATTCCACAGAGGTTGGTATGCAGATAACGGCAGTTTTTTCAATAACTTGTTCTTCATTATCATCTGATTCTTTAGTAAGACCTCAATACATCACCGTTGAAGTCAGTAAGACTTAAAGCTAAGTGAGCACTTCAGTGTTTAAATCAGTGCCCAGGTATCTGCTCTTGAAGCCCGCACTTCCCCAGCGGTCCTGCTCTATGCCCACTCTGTAGAGCCCCTTGCACCCCCCATCCCTGGTCAGCCCAGGTCAGCATTACGGGGACATCACTTTCAACTCTGGAAGCCAGGTTGTGCCGCCTGCGCTGTCTTAAACCTGCCTCTTCTTCAGGGAACACCATGCAGCCGGATCATAAAAAAAAAGGATCTTGAAAACACTTACTTTGCCTTAAATTATCTGAGGGACTCTGATTCTTACTTGCACACAAGTTCACGTTAATACTTCAGATGAAATCACAGGCTATGCCCCTACTGGGCCTAATTTGCTGTCGGTAATAGGTAAGTTACCCTGCTTGACTGAGATGCGATGACTATACTGTCTGCATGATCACCTGGTGCACATGTGAACAATATGACATGCAGAGCAAACATTTTCTTCTAGCCAGCTCGTTACGGGCTTTAAAAAACATCTCAGCTCTGCTCCATTCATACCAGCACAGCAATCATACCAACCTGATACTGTGCATCCTAATCCTGAGCGGTATCTGCCACCTCCAGGACATGGTCTCTAAGTAGGTAAAACCGTTTGACCAGCTGCCATATGCTCCAGTTAAAACACAACTTCATATTTCCACGGAGCTACCTCTCCTGCCCAACACACAGACAGCAGCTCAAGTATTCACACGCTTCACCTACTTTCTGCACCTCTATTCCAATTCAGCTCAGAAGAGAACACTGTTATTAAGCAACAAATCTTGTGCTTCATAATTTCCGTTAATTATTCCTTTAAAAGTTTTATCCTGCAAAGTCCTGAGAGTGCTGGCCCTGACCCAGCTAGGGATTTAAGCGAGGAGCATCAGTGAAATTAACAGAAACAGAAATGTTTGCATATATAAGTGCTTTTCTGGACGGAGGCCAGGAGCACAAAGCACCTTGTGGGATGCAGCCCTCCAGCACAGAGTATCAGAACTCCTCTCAGGTATTCGGCAGACATTCCCACCTCCAGGCGCCTTGCACTGTGCTGCAGCACCTCAGTCTCCACAGAGAACTGACAGTGTTCAGGACACTCCCCTTGTAGCAGTTCCAGCAGAGTTAGCGTTGGGATATGGAGGTTTTGGTACGAAAAAACGAATCTTCTTTTCAACTGTCTGCTAGTACGTGTTGGCTCACTTGGCTCTAACACATACAGACATTCTTTAAGACTTTATGCCTGTCTCCATCTGGCTTTAGCAAATATCACATTAACGTTCTCACTCCCTGGTGCCCAAGGACAATTTTACAAAAAAAAAAAAAAAAAAGCACGTGAAGTATTTTTCATTGTTACTATTTGCCTGAGACATGAAAAGCCATTACTCATTATATTGACAAATGCTGTTGCTGCAGCAGTAAAGAGCTAATCAACTCTGCCATTAACAGCTCTGTAGATTGCAAATAGCCAATGCACAAGCAGGAAAGGGTTTGTTTATTTATTAACTATTTGCCAGTTTTGAAGTGAAACCAAAAAGCTGATTTGTGCAAACTGTAACGCTGTCACAACAGCTGTTGCTTTTCTAGTTCTTCCATGAAGTCTGGCATTATATATAAAAGTCTTCTATAGTATATAGCCATGTTATCAAAAATGCACTGCTGCTTTGCAGCAACTCCTTCTATCACATAGTCTAGATACATCAGTAACCAAATACGAACATTATCCTGGATACCACAGAACTTCAGAACGGCACACAGAACCCATACAAAATCCATTGAACTAATCTGCAAACAATCCTTACGTAATTATAAAAAATTAAACAGTAAATTTTGTAAGCTCTGAACTCTCTGTGGAAGGAAAATATCTATTTGAAAAGCCTATAAATTGAGGTCCGAAGACTGAGTTGCCTGAAGTTACATGGTAAATCAGTGGCAAAATTCTCAACCTTTTGCCCTTGCTAACAGACTATGGAGCCTCCCAACTGAATAAACTGGAATAATTAATAACCTGATCTATTGTCACCAAAGCTATCAAGTCCTGAAATACGAATGGAACTATCAGTTCTCTTCTCTGCATGATGCGGATGGCCAAATGGTGCTTCATGAGCTACAATAGCTTGCGCAAAAAGCATTAAGGGTGTTAATCCTGTTCGTGATGTTATTTGAGTATTGGCAGGGAATGAGCTGGCTTAATACTAATTTTAATCCAGATGCTTTCTGTGTAAACATTTTCACCTGTAGTTTGCGTATCTGTTTTTACTTTCCAGCACAAAGAGAGACTCTTCATCTGAACTTCCTGAGGTTCCTTAAACACTGTAATGATTAATGCCCATTTTTGATACTTGATGCTTTTATCTTCATAAATATAACATCACTCAGCTAGGAAAGCCTTGAATGCCTTTAAAACACGATCATCCCAAGACCCCCCAAGGTGGAGCTATGGAAAAGGTCAGAAATTATATATGCTGATGTAGGCCAAATGAGTTGATTAAAAAGCACTATGATGCTATTTGGGCATACAAGATTAACTCTGTTGGTAACAGACCTCGAAGGAATGTGGGTTCATGAGGACAGAAGAACTGTATGAGCATGGTATTAAAGAAAATACATATAAAATACACATAAACCTAATCTGGGATTGCCAGGTTTACATTGTGTTCTTTATCGTCATTTGGTTTTCCACTGGGAAGCTGTCCCATCACTGCACAAACTGCTAAAGAATAAGCCTATTCAAACCCTTCAACCTCCTTTGCAGTTCGGAGCAAGGAGGATGAGCAAGACAAGCGTTTGAAAACTGCAAATAGCATGGCATGGGCTCACCCTGGTGATGACTGTAAGCGCGTTGTTAAACTTTGCATTCAGGAGCTGGGACAGTCCTTTAAAACACACCAGCTAACAACCCCACAATAGCTAAGTCACCGAGATGATGTTCTTTCATAGTAAAGCCAGAGGGAGAAGGAACCCAAAGAAAACCATTTCGGCACTTAAGAATTTTTTCTATTAGCCGTATTTTTAAAATACAGGGATTTTATAGCACTTTCTGGCTGACAATTTACCAAAATTTTACATTTTCTACAATAAGTAAATTTGTGAAGCCCTATTAACTTGAGGAAATTTTCAATATCCTGCCTTGGGAATTTGAAACGAATGTGCCTGGAATTACGAGGAAAGGGAGGAAAGCTCTTGCCTGAGAGGAAGAATTTCCTTTCCTGGCTGGTGAGTGAAGGAGGATGAACAGCGCTACTCTGACTGGCAAGAGACAAGCCAAGGGCTGAAAAGAGTATAAAGAATAAACCAACCATTCACTGCTAAGGGCAACCCCAGCACAATTGGGAACACTGTAGAGCAGCCAAACTGTGGTTTGTGGACCAGTAACAGTCTGCAAAGCTGTGGTATGCACTCCACAGACCATTTTATAACCATTTATTTTTCAGTTGAAAGTCTGAACAAAAAGGTGGTACAGTGCTGCATGAAAAATGTTCAAAATTAGGAGGGATCCATGGCCCAAAATTTCTGGTAATCTGCCGCAGGGAACACCTCTGCACTTGCTCATGCCTTGTCCTGTATGGCTTTACAGAGGAATTTTTGCTGTTTGCCGACTTTCAGGAGAACAAAATGCAGTTCACAGAGGTGAACCATTACAGGTTATTCCAAAGGGTGTTCAAAAGAAAGGAACATCCTAAGTCATCTTTTAGTAAGAAACAGCACCTTCTTATCACATGAAACAAACTTCTGTGCATCCAGAAAGGTGCAGGAAAATGTCTGGGGTAGTTAATGTTAAGAAGAACGAATGTCAAACATTAAGAAACTGTTTAAGAACAAAGACTGCAAGAAAGAAAATAAACATGCAATTTACATACATGGTATCGTGATTTCTGTATCACTTTTTAAAGACATAACTCCTCCATGATATTGTGATCAAGTTCAACAGCAAATACCAGGAAGTTAAACAGAATCTAATGGAGAGCATTTGTAATAACTTCAATAAGCTGAGGACTTGAGACTTTCAGCCAAGACAAATAAGAGAGGGTACTGATTAGTAAATGTCACCGTTTCTCTTGCCAAGCACTCAGGGACTGGTGATAGGAGAGTATTAAATATAATCTCACAGTCTTTAGGGGCTCTTTGATTTTATATTGCATTCTTATCGGGTTCTTAAAGTCCAGTGTTAATGAGCATGAGAAATGCGCTTGATAGTTTGGCAGTTTTGCTAAAAGAAAACGTATTTCATTCATTACACATGTTCCTTGGATCCAAGTTAGAGATGCATTTCCCTTTCATATGGTGCCACACCTAACCTCCTCCTATTTTTTTTTCTCCATTTCAGCAATCCAACATCACCTTTAGCAACCATCTATTTATTATTACTATTCGAAGAAAATAGGTTTTACCAACTACAGAGAATGAGATCTTTAAGGACCCTGGAGCGGAGACAAAACATTTACATAGGAAGTCACACCCGTTGCATCCCTCTGTTGCAACATATAGTGATTCTTGACAGTAGAGTAAGTCCCAATTAATAATGTAAGCCTATAAGCCTTTTGTCTAGTATTTTGCTCACTTCTTGAAACACCTTCCAGAAAAAAAATAGGTAACAGTACACACGAGAAAAAAAAAAACAGTTTAAATTAATTATTATTTTCTTTTTAAAATACCCTTACAAATATTATCTTGAACTCCCTTTTTCCTGAAGGGAAATTCCATTATAAAACTGAATTCTGAAAAGATAGAAGGGACTCTTCTCTCTCTGTCTAGCGCTGAGCCACATGTACAGTCTAAGGATTAAAACAGAAGTTGTAAGTATTGAATTGTATCTGTTTTAACTCAGTTTGTTCATCTTCAAACCTGGGATCATGCCTAGAAGACTTTTAGGCTAAATAAAATATGAGATCCTCTGACACAATGTGCTTCTGAACTGCAAACCAGTTACATCTTCACTCTAACCATAGAGAAAATAGTAGTAGAGTGGAAGCTTAGGGTCATCAACTCTAAATTCTGTCTGCCACAGAACTACATAACACAATCACTTAATGTATCTAGAGCTATTTATTATTCGAGCAAAAAATCATCTTGAAGAGTGAAGTGTAATGTTTTGGTTAACAGATAAAGCTCTGCTGTTTGCAGCAATGTAAATGGATTGGACGGTTAGCTTTAGTCGCATATGATCCATCTGTCTTCTGTTCCCAACCCTTTTTAGTTATAAAAATGACCTTGATATTGACAGAATAATATAAATGAACTTCCTCTGTACTTCATATATTGATAACCTGTTTGTTAAGATGATCAGTAATAATCATAAGTAAATAAAGAGAGATCATACATCTTCTTGTAATGGCAATGCTGACATGCACTTGATCTGACGTATGGGGACCTCTGGGCTTCGGCTGAAGAGCTCATACTTCATATTAAATTGCAGCCTTTCTATCCAGGACACGCATCGACATATAAATCTATATAGGCAATGCACTCAACTCTTAGTATCTAATCATACCTGTTATGACTAGGGTATCTTAGAAAATACCCTCGAAGGGAAGAAGTGTATTGAAATGGATTCAACAAATACACCATCTAGGCCCTAGAATAATTCGTTATTCAAACACCAGTCATTTATGCCTCCCTTTGGGTGAGGTTCATATACAGCTAATCGACTGATTTGCCTCATTCTTGGTGTCACTGGGGTGGCATTCATTTCCAGTTCTGTTGGCAAGACTTTCAGAAACTCCCTGCCCTTCTCCCTTCAGTGGCAGAGGTTAAGTACTTTCAAACCTATATGGCAACATCAACACTGTTTCTTTTTCTTACAAAATCCCCTTCATCATAGGCGAAGTCTTGCCATTGATGCTGAAACTGATTGGCACCAATATCGTAGGAAACAGGAAAGTCTCCGCACTTCAATCTCTCCATGCGTGCAGTTGCCAAAGAGAAGGACTAGGATCCCATGTGCCAAGGCAAAAGATTTTCATCTTCAGGTCTCAAGATTCAGAGCAGGGCCAGCTGGCTTTGGCTTCTCCCATCACCCACGCCGAATGATACAGCCTCCATCCTTACTTAAATGTAACAATTATACAGTTGAGAATTTGAGAAAGAACAGAGAAAAATGACCTCATTTCATTCTCTTCCTCACAGCCTAAAAAGACACTGATAAGAATTATGAATTGTTTTACCACATTTAAAGAGTATATAACGAATAAATTTTTTCATGGGCGTGCTTGCCTGTCTTGGTTCAAAAGCCAAGTCTTTTCTCTGCCCAAGTAACACGCAACTTTGCTGAGCTCACTGAAAGTGTTCTAGTGACCCACATGCAGGCATGTCAAATCACAAGCACAAACATAAAAGCCAACTTGCAATTCACTGCATACAAAATTTGCCAAAAATCCAGCTCAATAAACTGCATCTATATCTAGAGCTTATCCTCAGTTCCATCAAAATAATGGCCTTCAATGTAACCATAGTAGTGCACCAAAGCCAAATAGCTAAGCTGTGACATGTAGATTTTTGATCATTAATCACACTTGAAGGAAAATAAAGCCAAAATGCAACGTTCCCACCAATTTCAAAAGTCGAAAGTGGGAAATGCACTGTCTCATTTAGCAGCTTAGTTTTGCTGCTCACACTGTGAAAGGAACGAATGAAAACAGCAGCCTTCCTAATAGCTGGTACCGTCCAGGGGGAGTGTAGGCTGTCTGGGAATGTGTCCCTGCCTGGCACTCAGACAGAAAGGATGGGATATGTCAATTTGATACCCATCAGCAGGATAACCTAACTGTCACTTTAACATGACAAGGTCAGAGTCAGTCAGTGTGATGCAGTAAGAAAAATGGCCTATTAAAGCCTGAGAAGAACTGGAAGAGAAACATAAGGCTGATTATGAGATGTTAGAGTCCTATTTATTTTAGTGGAAGATACAGATATTCAGTGCTCCTTTGCAGGGACAATCTTTTCTGAAAGAAAAACAAGAAGATGGTGACTAGCGTAGCCACCACGGATGCCTGCCACAGAGAGCTTGAAGGAAGTTTACATCACTTAACTTAGTAAAAGAAGTCTTTAATAAACTCAAGATATGAAGAGCCTTGCATGGGCTCTAAACAGGAGGGGAATTTTCTGTACTAGCGTGTTTCTTTCGTGGTATGATCTGTGCTAACCACAAGGAACAGTTTCTGCTATTGTATATGCCACTCTTTTGCCACTTGTCCTCAAGACGCGCTGCCGCTTAAATACGGAATAAGTACTTATTCTGAGCTGGTAAGTTAACTTGGAAAGGAATTCCCTGTAGTAATGTTCTGTGCCAGGAAAGAGAACAATAGAGGGACAGAAAAGGGCACTTCGTCTTCCTTTATTCGGAAGTAATATTAAGCAAATGATACTCTCTATAAAGAAAAGTTAATACGGAATTATTCTGTGGACTAACTTCAGACATCGGCACAATCAGTTTCTTATTTAAAAAGCATACAGTGTTGTTTTATCTGAATTGATAGGGGGTGCCAGGTGAGTTCCCTTTTAAGAGCTGCAGAAACAATCTCAGACAGAACTGGATAATATTATGCTTGGAATGATAATATTGTGTTTGGAAAAGGTCAATATTTTATTTAATCAGCCAGACAGAGAGTGGGTGGCAATTTCAGTGCATTTTCTTGAGACAGGAATTTAGGGAGTCCAAACGGAAATAAGTTTCGGGTTTTTTCTTGGGCTGCTGATGTCTTCCACAGGTAGGAATTTGTGTTTAGAGTGTTCAAGGGCATGATATAATAGGGCTGGGTACAGCTCCAGTGCTTCTTTGGAGGGAATGCCATCTTGAGTGTGTATAGCTTCACTTCGCATCTGGTTTGTAAACCAGCTACGTTTCAGGAATTGACACATCAGAGAACTACAACTGCAAGCTAAAAAAAAATTAAACCTAAGGTAATCTTTAATCTTTAGAGCATCTGTATAAACAATAAATATGAATCACTTCTCAAAATAAATCTAGGACAGTGTATCATAGGCTATGCTGTGTATCATGAGCTTAGCAGGAAGCATGCAGTTTTCACTTTCTCAAGTATACAAAACAGTTACTGGGACATAATACTTCATGGCTACAAGACTGTTAGTTGGTTTGGTCCCATTTCCAAAACTTCCTAAAACAGAGGTAGTAAAACGAATTCAAGAGTGAGAGAGAGAACTTTTATCTATGCAGGTATTTGGCATTTGTCCCAAGTAAGCTTCTAGAAAGGATGGAACCTTAAGAGTAAATCCCTCAAAAGCCTCTCAAAGGCTTTTTAAGTAATTCCTGGGAAAGAAGACTAAAACCTCCTGGTCAGAAGTGGAAGGATGCACTGAGCCTCTCAAGAACTTCAAAGATGAAGGAATGTGAAGAGTTGAGCCCGTTAGGCTCCCTTACACTATGGATGCCACGAGCACCTCTTCCACCGAGTTCCAGGCAGTGTATTCTGGCCAGACAAGCTTCTGCGCTCTCTACGCAAGGTGGGAGACGTCCATCTCGGAAGCGCAAATCTGCTGCTTTCTTCTTCCAATATAGCATCAGAGAAAGACTAACCACAGCTGAAAATCCCCCTCAACAGTTGCCAGATGTAGCGCAATACCCCTCTGTACCACACACTGTATTGGAGACAAATTCTGGCCTTGGACAAGCCATCTTGAAATGTGGCGTTATGAGTAACATGTAGAAGCTTTTGCTTATGCTTCTGTCCCTGCACTGAATCCCATAGGAAAAGCACCGAGGATCTTTTTCTTTCCCTTCCCTTTGTTTCAGTTACGGTACCAGGTATAGCTTGGCACCTACCTTTGCTTTTTCCAGTGAATCAAAGTGAAGAAAGGAGGCCTGAAGACTAGAACTGGCAACTGACTGTCAGCACAAGTGCCACAGCGAATGAGAAGAGATTCAGCACCGAACTGTACTGAATGCTTTGTGCTCTGGTCTTACAGTAAATGGCAATCAGGTATCTTTATTGTCTATGTTCCCCATCATATATTTTTCTTGTCTCCAAACTGAACAGTTCTACACTTAGTCTTTTCCAGAGGGTCTTTCCACAGCATAGCTCATTCTTCTGCTCTGCCCTCAAACCTCCTTCTGCCAAAGCGTAATGTGGGACACCACTCAGACAGTTTTCTGGGGCAATGGCATCCTCCCATCTGTTTATATAACAATTCTCTTTTCAGTGTGACTTGAAAGAATGTGTTCTTTACACATTCTCACATTATATCTGCTTTTCCAGACAGCTGCTGAACTCACAGCAGAGAGTTTTGGGCATCGGGGGTGGGTGGGTGTGGGTGTTTGCTTTAAAAGTACATATAATAACAAAGCGATGAGATATGTGAAAACTGAGATGGACAGTAATACAACACAACACAGCTTCAAAGTCTCACAAACCACAAAAACCACTGTACGTTCTGTTTTCTACAGTGCTCTAATGCACCCCTGACTATCAAAAAGCTCCTTCTGAACGCAAGGCTACAATTCTTTAATTTTTTTTGCTGCGTTCTTTTTACCAGCTTTTCCAGATGAGCTGCCGGAGGTGTGAGGGCAACATACCCGGAGCAGCAAGATCACAGTGCCAATGCGACAGAGAATCATGAGTGATGACTGGTAACACCACCAGTTACAACAGGCTCCACTGCAAGAGAAAGCCTGTTATACACTGAGCCTCAAGAAAACATACAGGGTTTTAAAATGGAACCTCTCCTTTAAGCACCCAACTGTCACTTCCTGCATGAATTCTGGATTTGGGGTGATTGCAAGTGATAGGATCCAGAACGTCAAGATCTGTCTCTGCAACTGTACCAGGAGATCCTGCTGCGCTGCTATAGAGGTATACAGATCACGTGTGCTGCCTGGCACGCAACTGGGATCCATCTGTCTGGTACAGGCGAATGTGTGCTGGAGCAAACAAGGTTCGCTCATTCTTTAATAACGCCAGAAGCGCCTACCCTCTCCACTAGGACCACTTCTGGCCTCCAAGACAGAAATGGGCTTTTGTTCCCCAAGAGAAAGGCAAGCCCTAATCTAGACAGAACACTGATTTAAAAAGCCCATGTGTAACTAGAGAAATGAGCTTATAAATACAGTGAGCACTTCATTTCTTGAGGTCGGAGAACTTGACCATTATCCGTCTGCTCGCGTTTTCTTGATTAGACATCTTCTCAGTAAAAAGACCTCACAGCCAGCCACTTCAAAAAGACACCTGCCAAAACGCTTCCCCCCACTTTGACCGCAAGCTTCGAGCAATGGTCCTGGCTGTCAGAGTGTTTGCTCAGAAAATTCTGAAATCTCTGCAGAAGACTTCCCTGAAGTAAGCCAAAATGGCCAATAGATTTTTTTAAAAATCCGTATGTTATCCTTAGTAACTTCAGTTGTTTGCTATCAGAACTAAAATGGATTCTACATTTGGAGCTTCTTTCAGAACAGTACCAGAAGAAAAAAAAAAAGACTTTTTTTGTTAGAAGTTTTGAAAAGCATACACAGCCCTCACTGTTGTTAAACACTCCAAGCAGAGTTTTGAAGAAAATCTTGGGAGATCCAGCTCTGAGTATTGATTACAAGGAGTTTTTAATCTTGTGCCAAAAGGAATATTGAGGTTAAAAGATGGCTCCATACACGATCTTGCCAAATAGCATTTCTGTTTACATCTTAAAAACTACCACTGATAGATCATAGACAAAGAAATGTCCATAATGTATCCAGATGCTGGAAACTAAATGTATTTAAGCCATTGAAGAGGGTTTAATGAAGTAAAGCATTTTTTTAACTGCCAGCCCTAAGTAAATAATCACTGATTTGAGTATAGTTAAGAGATCCTATCTTACCAAATAATCCAAATGTGCCATCAAGGAAACTGTGGCTTTGTGGGAATAACAGAACAGCAGTTTAACATTCTCATAAACTTGGTTCTTGTCTTCCTCAACACCCTAAACCACTTGGGATTGAGAAAGTATAAAGCAAGCACTGCAAGAGCAACAAAACTCCCTAGAGCTCATCAGTCTGTACCGCTGGGTCACCAGGCTCAGTTGGTCCTGTTTTGACTTAAGGAAGGGAAGGGTGAACTCATTAGTGAAAGGCTGTGGTGACTCCACCCCATTTGCCCATGGCTCCTGTTCGGACCAAGTTGGAAATGGACCAAAACCTGGCAAGTCGGACAGTCCTGGCTGCTCTTCCTCCCAGCACAAACAGATGAACAGCTGTAAAACAAATAGTGCGGCTTTTACACAGAAAAGCATGATCATCCTCAATTGAACGTCCATCCGTTTCTTGTTGAAGGCTACTTTACTACTTTGACTATTTGGCATTGTGCTGTAGATTGTGCTAACGTTCAGACAGTCCCATAAGAGACTTTGAGGCTTGGGATGAGTTTGTGGTGTCTTCAGTTTCTCAAAAGACACCTCCTCGCCACATCCTTCCATTCCAGGCTTCCTGAGTATCACCACTGTATTTAAGATGTGCATTTTTATAATGCGGAAGTAATTTGCATTTAAATTGTTTTTTGTTTAAAACAATAAAATAATGATTTCTGGTATTAGGATAAGCAATGGAGTAAAGCAGAGAAGCAAGAAAAAAAAAACACTGTATTATATAATTACCTATTTTTCTACAGCCAGGGCTGTCAATTTGACTGTAAATTTATAATTCATAATTGTATATCCTCCTTCCCTAATTCAGGCATTCAGCCTTTTGATTAGAACAACATTAAAATTATATCCAAAGCAATAATCTGGCTGACATTTAGCTGGGACAGGAGCTCAACTTGATTAATCCCTCGCCTTCAAGAGACTTACTTTTGTGCTCTCACTTTTGCCAGGAGTGTAATGACAGTGGCACTATCTGCCAGTCTACACGGTTTCCAAATTGTGTTTTGGTTCAAATAATAAAAAGTGAAAAGAGAACTTTACAACAACTTATCCAGGTTGTACTAGCTGGTGAAAGTACTAAGAGTTTAATTCACTCTTCTGAAAGTAAAAGCTGTTTAAGCAAGAGTCCTCAAAACCAACCAAACAAAAAAGGTAAAATACCTGCTTCGACTGATGCATAATAAGCGCATGATTCAAACTAATACAGACAATTTAGTTTTTCAGAATAACTTATTCCACAACTCATGTTTTAAAAGTTTGGGGTTTTCACGTTCTTGAAAGCCTTCCAGGATATGTCAGGAACAGCTGTACGCAACGCAACCCTGGCAGTCCTGGGGGCTTTCCCAACAAGCTCAACAGATATATCTACGCTGTTACTTTATTCAGACAGTACACTGGATGGTGTTCTGCAGGCATTCTACATGGAAACAATTCTTCAGGTGAAAAGGAACGTTCCTCCTTTATTGGAACATAAGCACAAGAGAACATTTCCATCCCTCTTTTGCTCTCAGAGCCTTCTGTCTATACGACCAGTGTAACTTTCATATTATTTTTCACCTTTGGGTGACCACAAACAATAAAATGTAGCCAAAGAAGGAATAATCCAGCCTTACTTTTGTTTTTTTCTTGTGCATGTATGAAAAAAGATTATATTCTGTAGAGGGAGATTCGGCCCTGGAGAATTGCTGTCTTAAGTCACTTAAAAAGAATACACAAAGCAGCATTTGCAACGTTATCTCATGAGCCGTAACACCAGAATTCAAGTTACATGCATTTCAGTTATATGCATTTATTTCTCACCGATTTTGTGCAATCTGGTTCAATTATGAATTTGACTGCTTTTTTTGCAGAATATAAAGTCCTTTTCCTTGCACCACATAATTGTGTTCCATGGCAGAACTGGTATTCATCATTGCCCCGCTGTCCCCTAGCCTAAAAGATAAAACATCCACAGGGTAATAAATGTCAAACTATGATTATTGATGCTTTCAATTAAATTGATTATCTATTTGAGGTGCACAGCATGGTGATTTATTGCTGTCTCTTTACGTTGCACTTGGCACAATGGCTTTCCTGAAAGGTGAGCATTTTGACTGTTTCAATAGATTTTCTATTAAATCTGATTTTTCAAAAGTGGTTCACAACCATCCCAGTGCTTGGTTAACTGAAATGGCACCTGATCAGAGTCTGAAATATGCTACCTGTTTTCTGTTATCTTCTGGAGCATGGAGGTTAGGAAGCAATATGTGAAAATAGAAAAGGAAAACTTTTGTTTGAGTGTTAATGGAAGGACAGAATACATCCTTGATTTACATCCCTCATTCAAAAACTTTTATTTACAGACTATATTAGGCAAAAAGTGTGTGTAATCTTGAGCTTTGCCAAGTACTGCCCACCTCAACAGAGAGATGAGATGACCTTGGACTCGTCACTGGCACTATGTTTTTATTAATTTCAGATAACAGGAGCTATAAAATTCAAAGACATTTGCTCACCAATGATAATCAGCAGCTGCTTCACAAACAATGCTTTTGTTAGCTGTGTCATGGTTAAGGTGACACAAGCTGACCTTTATCTGATAATTTACTTGAAGAAATGCCTTATGTGGCTGGACAACCTAGTACCAGCTTCCACTGCTGCTGTTTCTCCAAAGCGCAGTACAGTTTGCTTCAGTCTGTTTCAAAAAGCAAGTTTGGCTCAAAACCACATATAGTCTCAGCAAGCTATGCATGTTTTGTGAAATGCAGGGAATTAGCATGAGAAAATCATAATTCTCTTAATGTGCTCTTCTTGCTAGCTCTGAAGAAAAATACGTAAAACACACCTTCAAGCAGGTAGACTTAGAGAATCTCAGTAACAAACCCCACCCTTTTCATGGGGAAAAAATTCAGTTCTGATAAGCCACTGACTTTAAATTTGAGGCAGGGACAAATTTTTCTCCATTATTCCCCACATCTGACATTTCCAAGTAATGGGGAAGCACCATGTCAGATAACCTTGTGACTGAACTTCCTGGTGCGACACTATGCCTGACCAAGTTTCCCACCATGATTATCGGGAGCACCCAGGACAAAAGACTGAAGCCCAACTGTGTTAGCTGATACATAAAATACGGAGATGAGTCTGCCTAAAAGACCTTGTGAAATAAGTAAATGCAATAAGTAAACAGTGAGAACAGAAAAAGAGCAGGATTACTATCCCAATTTTACAGACAAGCCTGAGACAAGAAATTAGGTGCCGTGTCCAAATCACAGAGTCTCTGGCATTTAGAAATTGAGTTTCAAGCTCCTTAGACCTAACCTTAACAATAAGGCTGTCATACCTCCTCAGATGCAAACACCTTTGACCCCAGTAAGCTCAGAATTATACACACATCAATTCAGACTTTGAAGCCTCGCTTATCTCTCAGTAGTGTAACTGTCCCCTCCACTGTAACTAACAGACCTATCTGAGTAAAAAACAATCAATCAAGGAAGAGAAAAGAAAAACAAAATCCCTACAGCTCAGGGCAGAATGAACTATTTTACGTTTGCTATGTACTGCCTCCATCCTGGCAAAGCCCAAAGTGCTTTATAGTTTCTGCATGTATTAGGAATCTATTCAACGCTAACCGAAATGTGACCAACTTCAGAGAGGAACCACAGCAAGTGCCTAACAACCCAAAGCAACCCCACAGAAGAGGTAAGGGCAAATATTAAAGCAGCATTTCCATTTGATAGTGTTGGCTGCTCTTGAGAATGTAGAATGTAACAATCCAGGCTTAAATCTGGTCATCAAACCACGGTGAACACCAGTTACGAGTTTCCAACATACCCCTATTTGAAAAGTCAACTCTCTAACAGCTTGGGGTCATCAGAACATCATTCTGGGGCATCGACTCAGAAGAACAAGTGACACGATCCCTGCAACCCCCTGGCTTTTTATTACATGTCCCCCTTCAGAGTATTAGACCCACCCCTGGCTGACCTGTAATAGCAGGTAAAAAAAATACTCCACACTGGTATGGCAGCAGCACCTGCACTGGTTGCCATTTAGGCTTCAGAAAAGTCACTTGGAGAATCCTGCTGCTGGAACATGTTTTCCAGCACTGGACGTGTGGGTCCCCACAACTACCAGCCATACATCAGGGGTAGCCAGCGCTGGTTTATTGAACTGTGAAGCTTGCTGAGAAAAAAGAGAAATGAGAAAGACCACAAGCAACAGGGAATTAGGACAAATTCTTTTTAAAACTACAGATCAAGGCCAATTTGCTTAGCTGTTTCTGAACATCAAGGCTATTTCCACAAAAAGATAAATATATGCACTGTAAAGTTTATGCGGCCAGCCACTACCCCTGCAGCAGGGGTTAGAAAATGTGACGTCTGGTTTCCAAAGGATCTCTGTGTGGCCACGCACAGTTGTAATTATAGCAACAATTTGTAGAGAACATGAATGTATTTTTTTGGCTTGGAGGATAACACTAAAGGCCTGGAAGAAAAAAAAAAAAAGGAAAAAAAAAAAGCAGGAAACCCCGTATGATGGAAGGCACCGACTTCCCTCCTTCGCGCACATCACAAGCTCCCAGATGCATGGAAACAAATTCAAAGTAACCCTCTGTGGTGAAGGTTACTGCCTTGCTCCATGTACATGGTCTGATTGACGGAATGCGCCCATTCTGATGGGAGCAGCACCTTGGAGGTGAAGGTGTTTGCATATGTAAAGTGCCTGGACTGCTTCCAGTCCTACAGAACTGAGAAAAAAGTGCGTGCACTGGGATGCAGGAGGAACACCGTGTTCAGGCTAATTCTGCCGCCGTGTCTGGCTTCTGGCATGGGGTATATGCCCATGTCTGCACACACAGTGAGAAAGCACACCCCGTATCACTCTTGGCTCGTGCTTTGAGCACTCTCTTTTCACTGGCTGACAAAGAAACAAAAAATGACCAAGTGACTCAAGGGGACTTGGTGTTTTTTATTTCATTTGACTTGAGAAATAACTAAATTCCTTCACCCTGAAAATTTTTGAACCCTGAGTACCACTCCCTTCAGCACTGATTGTCCACAAATGCTTTCCTCACTGAAGCAACGCACACAGGAGGTCGCAGCAAGCTAGCCGAGCAGCCTGAGGAACTCCGTCCACCACTGTTCACCCTCTGCATTCTTTGGATAGCAGGATAATAATTTAAAAAAAAAAAGGAAGAACTTTCGTAGCATTTATTGCTGCTTCCCATACAAGTTTCTTCTTAAAATTATTTTTCAAATTGTACAGGGCAAAGTTCTGCCCCAGAAAAGGCAAAGAAAATGAAAACTGAAATGGAGGCAACCGCGGTTACTTACTCATTCAAGTGCAGACTATGGCTCACAGATCTTTCCACCCAGCCCCAACAAAAACTTCCCAAATCCTCCCAGAAGTTTGAATCACTCTCTCCTCTCCTTTCCTTTCCTTCCTGTACCAGATGCTAGAATGTGCCTCTTCAAAGGAAACTAATTCTTGGATTCACTGATGGACTTGGTTCCATGCAAAAAGTGCTGGAGCTCCCTTTTCTGCCAGTGAGCATTGTGAAAGGCCTGTCTCAAAAAGGAAACACATATTTGGCCTTCCATTCTGTAACATTCGAACCTGGGACCCAAAATAAACTGCTTCTTCCCTCTCCCTTTCTTCGTATCAACTAAGTAGTACTATTTTCATATCAGATCATAAATAACTGCCTGCTGAGATTCACATGAATGAAGAAGCTGTAAACTGAGTCTTAAGAATAGCATCTTCATTCCTGACAAAAAGAAACTATCGCGTTTGTACTTCAGAGTTATCTGACTAAAGGCAAGGTCCCTTTTTTTTCTTAATAGGGACACATTGAAAATGTTACCGTCTTATCATGGCAGCTGTACACAGCTATCAGTAATAACTGTGATGGCTGGACTGGACTATGCTACAGAGGAACTGAGTAGGCATCTGCTCTGTTTAACGCACAGGAAGCACAGGGCAGGTTTTAAGAAGTATGCAGAGGATGTAATGGAGCCTCTAATGTGTTTAGATTTCTCCAGCGGAACCTAGTTTTATCAGAAAACAAAGGTCCTGATGGGATTATCAGTAGAAAGAAACCCAGAACCTGTCTAGGCTGTGGAGATTGTTATGTCAAGGTGCAATAGCTTCCTTCCAGGCAAAACTGAAAGCTACTTCTGTAACTCAGTCTCCTCCACCAAATTAACTGGAATTCTGTGCCCACATGCAAGATCTTTAGCACAAATAAATCGGTGCTTGCCTCATGCTGATGCCTTGTAGAAAGGAAAGAGAAGTTAAGATGTCTCTCTAGCACACTGAAGTTGCTCCACAAGAGGTACTGGTATCTTAGCAAAATAAAATGTTACTTTCAAGCAGCTTATTAAGAAGCATACAAAGTTCGTCCCTGTCACACATCCGAGTGCTGCAACCCACTGCCCATCACAATGAATCAAATAAACGTCTGAGGTTTACAAGCACTTCACACCTTCAATATCACTGTTCCATCTTCAGCTACTTAGTCCTTACAACACACAGAATTAGAACAAAAGGTGGGGTGGGAGCAGCAAGAGGGAAATAGGAACCAAAAGTATAAGAAACTTTTTCACAGGCAGATAATAAGATTGCCATTTAGAAAGTAGTAATTATTTGTGAACTTGATCTTTGTCTCGGGTTTTTTTTGTTAGATGATTAATAAAACAATTATAATAATTATTTAAAGTCAAATACCAGCCTGTATAACATAAAAATGAGCCATGTCAATCTGTTAAGTCTCAGCTCTGCTCAGTGCAGCTGTGTAACAGGAAAATATCAAGGTGAAGCCATAAAAATCAAAGCTGATGCCTTCTGAATCTCTCAAAGCTCAGTGTGGACAATTCAGATCACTAAAGAGTTTCATAAAATCCAGATTTACATCCCAGTTAAGGTATTACAACAGACTCAAAATAGTGTTTGGATTCAAGGGCTCTTGATGAGACCACGAAATAAATACAACATAGGTATTTTAAACAGAGAACCACAACGGTGCTGAAAAACACCCATTTTTTTTATTTGCCTTCCACGTCCCTGCAGACTTGCACTGTTCTCTCCCCACTCCTTTCTCTTTCCCACCCCTTTGTCATGTCGTTGGCATCCTCCAGCAGTTCTCCAGGATTACGGTCTTCACGTGGTAAGACGTATCATACAAATCTGTTCCTCTTACACAAGCAATACACAGGAATACTACTACTATCATAAAAAAACAACTGCTACTGCTGTTGGGTGACACTTTGTTTTGTTAAGGATGTGGAGGGGCTGTTCATCAACAGCCTGCGCCTTTATCTCCAGCACAACATTAACCTTAGTCCATCTAGTATCTGTGCTGTAACAAAGGGTGCCTGGTTTTATCGATTGGTTCCCAAAACGGTTACAGACGGATCAGAGCGGTATCTCACCTCACTACAGCTATCTGGGGTCTCTGCCTTCAGACAGAAGCAGAGGATGAGACCATACACTTCGTTGCTGCTGAACACAGCCCTCCTCCCTTTTTTCTCCCGTGCCCCCCTTCTGCTGTACCCTACCATCCCCTCACCTCCCCCACAAGCACCAACTAAAAAAGGGAAAGAATGAGAAAGTGAGTACTCTGTAGCTGGCACTGCAGACAATGTGTGTCTTGTGTGAGTAATTTAGCACTATGGCCAGTCAATCTGGTTTCTGGGCCCAATGCCCTGACCCTCTTTAGAGCTGCTCTCTCTCTCCAGCACAGTGTGAAACATTTCCTTTCACAGCACTGACACTTTGCAGATTGAGACGTCAGGCCTGTCCAACTGCAGCAAATTAGCAATTTTTCTTTTACTAATTGGAAATAAAAATGTTTGCTAAGGGAATAATTTGTAGGAATGCAGTGTTAGGTTTCCGGCTTTTTATAAGGATGCTTTAAACTTTATACATGTGCACTTTTCTTCTGTTTTGATGCCTTGCACTGTAAATTTTAATAGGTTACTCGACTGTTAACTTTACAGTCTCAGCCTTCCAAAGGATTAAATGAAGTTTTTAATTTATCTTCCTCTCCAAGGCAGCAGGGTCTTCTTAAAGTACTGCCTAGCACAGCTTGCCCACTTCTCAGTAAGCAAAGAAAAGGAACACAACTTCAAAGGGTTAAAAACATACATGGCTACGTGGCATCTGGATGAACCTTGGGCAGGCGATTTGTTTGCAAAGCCTTCAGTTCACAGCTCTCCAAAGTTCCCTGTGAGCACGGTGGAGAGAGATGGGTAGCAGATTCGGGAATGCTTTCCAGTGTTAACCTGCCACAAATGGGCAATTTCATCATTTTGAATCCACATATTAGCCCAGTAGTTGCACTCTGAACAAACACAAAGCATAACAACCGGCTCGTATCTCTCTGCTGGTAAGGAAGAGGGGCAAGGAGGCTCGGCTCTTCCACTTTTTCCAGCTTATTTGCACTAATGCAGCTTTGCCCATTCAATGAGGAAACGTTAATACTTTGGGCAGGGTTTGGTGGTGACGCTGTCTGGATTCTTAAACTCCTTTCACATGCAAAAGTGGACCGGGGACAGTTTGGTCTATTTGATCCTAAAAATCACTGCAGTTAAGAAATGGCATGCAAATGGCAGTCAATAAAGACTTCTTCAACTAAAAAGAAGTTCTTCAGATAAAATAGTTCTTCAAGAACGCGGGCTCAGGAAAGAGCCTCCTATAATCCAGAAAAACCTGCTAAGAAACTAGAAATGAAAACAAAATGCCCTTTTGCTGAAATACAATATTCTAGCTTAACATGTCTCTGTAATTCTTAAGGCATGCAATGTCTTCCTGCAAACTGCACTCAAGCAGTAGTACATTAGCTCTTATAACAATGCCAGCACATAAAGAGTTACTGTTCTTTCCCCCTGCACCCCCCCCATAAAGCATTTGACAGCCATGCCTAATAATTCTTTCTGGTGTGGTTTTTCTTTTTCTTGATGTCTTTATGTGAATATGAAGCCAGAGTGAAAGGCTTTGGGTGACCCCCGTGAGAGAGAAAAAGTATGAACTACAGAGAAAAAGAGTGAGATATAGACTCCCTGCCGAGACATAGGCATCTTCTCTGGCAGCTCACAACTTGGCTTCAGAGGGCCTTTGTAAAGGAAAAAGGACTCTTCTTCACTCAGGCTGCGACAATAGGTGTTTTGTCAGAGAGGGACAGGATAAAAAGCAGGGGGTGGGAGGCGAGATCATCATCGGCAAGGGGCTAGCCTTTGGGGCCTGCAGATGTTGGAAGGAGGATGATTTATTGCTCCAGTGTCCTCAGTGGCATTTGGCTACCTTCCCAGACCCCACTATTGGTGGCTGGGTGGGAGGAGGGAGCGCTGCACAACAAGGCATCTCCGTACCTTCTATGGGCAAAGCGTGCTGGGGGCTGCCGGGGGGGGGGAGCCAGCCGCTGCCAGTGCGGCCAGAGAAGCCAGGACAGACCGGCACTTGCGGGACTGAGCCTTGCCCTGAAACGGCCATGGAGGGGACGGATTATACAGGGATTATTTCTAAACCACTCTAATGTGAGGAATTAAAGAAAACATTTTTAATTCCTCAGCCTAGAAAGGCCTAGCAGAAAAAAGAGGTGCAATGGTTACCTATAAATTACAGGCACTGACAATCAAGTAATAGGACAACTTTGTACTTAGAATAACCAGACTCAATTAAGCCACCTTCATCCAAACCTTAAAACTGAGAAGCTTGGGGGTGTTTCTGTGGGTGTGAATGCACAGGAAATTATCCTTCCCACAGCTCCTATTACCAACCAGTATAACTTAGGCTATTTCTGCATGGTCATACCTTTGCCCATTCACTAACGAAGGAGCGAGTAGAACTGAGGTGCAAAGCTTTCTGCTGTAGGACGAGTGGGCTCTGCCTCTGGCTGACTGATCCCAAAGACGATCTGGTTTGGTGGGTGAATGGGAGGGAGGGATCCGATGCCTGTTTCCTGCTCAGAAACTACAGAAAGGCTTGGAAGCAGAGAAGGAGGATTTATGCAAATCAGCTGAGAAAAGGAACCAGTATTTTGGATGTCTCTCCATACCCCAAAAAATCTCAGAACCGTTTGAAGTTTGCCCACTGCTCCATATATCCAGTATATTGAAAAGTATCCCAGATCTCTGAGCCAGGAAGTTCTGGATAATTTCCAAGAAAAAGGAATCACAGCCTAGCGAGAAATACACACCAAGACAGTGTATTGCCAGGAGTTTGATTTAGGACTTTTGCTCCAGCTCCTTTCCTCTTTTAATATACAGTTTTCCACCACACTTTCTATATAAATACTGTATCCTATGGCTGACAGCCTCTTGTAGTAGATTTATCTGTCAGTGGATTTACTAAAAATGTTTTCTGTTGAAACAAGGGCACATGCTTCACCTCAGCAAAAGACAGATCCAGAGACGGTATTAAAATACAAAACCAGTAAACCCTGGACAAGATAGATGCAAAGAAGAACTTTTAGAGTCATTTTGTACAGAAATTGCTAGGTAGAAAAACTAAAAAACTAGAAGACAAAATGCAAAAGTGGAAAATGACTGAAAAAGGCATGAAAGAAAATCTACAAAATTCCCAAGATGAGTACCACAACAATAATGCTTAACAAAAACCCACTACTGAAGAGTGCTATTGGTTTCAATTGCCAAGACCCAATAGCACCCATTACAAGGAAAATCTTAAAATGCTTTACTAAGTTCCAGACAAACTTTTCTGCATGTACTCAAAACTGTTATATCCATTTACAGAAGGAAGTGAAGCATTCAGAGTATAAGTGACATGTCCAAGGTCACACACAGAGTCAACTGCAGAGTCAACAGAAGAGTAACTAGATCTTTGCTAAAATCCCGTGGCTTTGACTGCTAGACAATGGCTCCCCCTCCCACGTAATCAACCAGTTATGGAAAGGCATAAATGCATATTTGCAGGACTAAATACGTTCACTTGAGAATAAAAATGTTTGGATGATCATCTATAAATTATATGACATTATCCAGACCTCTCTGGTTTGGAAGTTGGATAGAAATTTGATGAATTACAAGCAAGACACAAATGTCATAAGAGAAGCTTTGCTTTGACTATTTCTCTTGGTCTCTGCAAAAAAGTAAGAATTGCAGAGATTTAGCAAAAGAACACAATCCCCACAGATCGGAGTTTTCCAAAACCTCTCAAGTTATTATTGTTATTCCTGATACTAGATTGTTTATCACTACTGGCATTTAATATTCTACTACTCGTCTTGCTACAAACTGAGGTTTTCTAAAGGAAGGCAGTGACCACAAAGTTTGAGCAAAAAAGTCTATCTAAAAGGCAAAAGAAATGTCGTCTGGACTTTCACAGACTGTCAGGTCCCAAATGTCTCACGTTTTCTGATGAAATCATTGATGCTACTCTATGAATAAGTCTTACATAGTTTGCACATCTTAGGAGCTGTAATTAACATAATCAAGTTGCTTTTTTCTCCATTTCCATTTTTTGAGACTGTGTTTGTATGTGTTCATATATATACAGATTCTCCTCCTTTGAGTGCAGCAAATCCTGTACACTGCGTGGTGTCAAGCTCTCTGGTTCCTGAAGGACGTCATGGTACTGGAAGTAGAATATATGTCAAACTACGCTGTAAGGGAACACGCTGTTAAAAGCTGGCTTTGTCTGGTTTTTTATTTTTTTAAACAGGCAGTGTTTGGACTACAGACATGGATAATACTGCATCTTTAATGCTTTGCAACAAATTGCCACATCAGCACTAAATACCTCCACTTAATTTTTCATTTGGGTACGATGAAACATTTTTTCCCATGGAAGGAAAAGTCTGGTCTTTGTGATCGTGGCACTGCCAGCCCAAGTTACAGTAAAGGTTAATCACAAACAAGAGACAAGTAAAGTAGACAAAGAGCATCATACACTTCACTTTTCAATGGATGTTTTCATAAATGTATGAATAATTTAAATTATCATTGCCGAGTATTTATTCGAGTGTTTCAGGGGAAAAAAATGCCTCCTCTTTTTTTTCCCCTCCTTGATTCTTTTCATTTCTGTCTCATCTCTTTTATGTGCTGCATCGGCTGTTTTCTTGCCATCTGAATCAGTTTTTTGGAACAATGGGATGTATGAGGGCTGAGGGGGCAGTTGAAGAATACAGCCCTTGTTGTACACTCTGTGACTTGACATTGATTAATGAGGGTGCGGACATGGGCAGAATTTGATAGAGAGAGAAGGGGAAATTGGAGGACCTGAGGGCACCAGAAGGAGGAGGGCAAGGAGATGACAGAGAGAAGACTAGAACGATGCCAGTGACTCCGCGCAGTATGTGGAAACAGCGAGCGGCGGAAGTCACACCACTCAGGGCCAACTACCGTGAAAGATCCAACATAGCTGGAGAGACTTCTTGTATCATGAGAAAGACCTCACAGGGGCAGTGGGGCATTTCGGAGAGTATCACACCTCTCTCCTCCAGGTCTATCCTGCACGTCAAGACTCGTTGTGTCAACATAACCCTTTCCTTCGTGTGAACATTTGCCCCCAAAAACATCGGTAGAAAAAGCTTTGTTGCTTCCTCTATTCTTTCACACATACCTCAGTCTCCACCCTGTTGGTTTACTTCCAAAACCTAAATACACTGCAGTTTGTAACCTTTTCTGCAGGAGTCTATAACACGTACAACTGTGCTTAAAAAGAACAGTCAGATCAAGGCTTTCTGGATGTTAGGGGAGCGTTAGGTTGGTACCACTTTGGAGAGAGAAGAGAGTTTTCCAAATCCCATTATTTCAGTAGGATGTCTTTTATTTTCTCACGTGAATAAATCAGAAGTACTGATGCTGGTCAGAAAAGAGTAACGTTCATACACTGAAAAGCCAGAGATGTTTTTGGTTGGCTGAATGTCTGGGGGATGTGCTGTGGGGTTTTTTTTAATTTTATTTTTTTTAAGAAACTCACCTTCCCCCTTCAGAAGTACAGGCCTACAATGTGCTTAATCACTCGGTGAAGTTGTGGGAGAAGAACAAAATGTTTCTTGAGTCTTGCTGAGTGGTTCAGGTTTAATGAAGCCTGAAGCATACAGTCACCAGGTTTTCTTTAGTTGTATTAAATTGGAAAAAAATTAAGTGTATAATAGAAAAATTCAAAAAGCAGAACAAACAATGAAAAATTACTGCAATCCCTTAAGATCCCCTAAAATTTTTTTTTGCATGCAGAAATGTTCAGATTTCTTTTGAAAATGTAGCAGACAAAAGCACTTAAATACGATTAAACAGAATTTGAAATTTGTTGCTTCAAACTTAGTATCACTCCTATCTGTTTTTTCACTGAGGTGCCAGTGTACTTGTTCTTATCATGTATGTTCTACATTGCTAACAAAAAGCTTAAATCTAAGTGACAAAAATCTTACGTCTAAGATACATTGGATTTAATAGTTCCCTAAGTTATGTGTAACATTTCTAGAAGGAGGGAGATATGAAGAGACCGGTTTGACCACCTGGAAACACTCTCATTTAGTCTCAAAATACAAGAATGCAAAATAACTATTCTCCTTAGGTGTGACAAATGAGTGTACTAGTTGGAGAACAAATTTTACACGTCTATTTAGCGCTTCAGACTGGGGGGCAGCTCCCCACACGAGGCATAGCACTGCCTAGAGGAATGGGCTGGGTCTCCATTTTGTGGAATCACAACTGTAGGTGAATTGAAAATAATATCCTAAGTAAAAGCAAGGAATTCCTTACAGCGTTAAATAACCTGATACAAATTATGAGGCGGCAAATAATAAATGCCAGGCATGCCATCTGGCCTAGGATTACAGATAGACGGCAAAGACACGTAAGCCCTGAGGTGGCATTCCAGTTGGCCCACTGTCACTTCTCCGCAAAAGAACTTGCTGCTGCTCAGAAGCACTGTCCCCAAAGAGGCTGGCCAAGGAGCCTGAGGCAGAAGGGTCGACAGATGAGACTCTTCCCCACCCCGCTCCAGGACTGACTGCAGGTCTTTCCTGCTCCCAGGTTGCCAGTGTGCTGAGCTGCGTACCACTGACCTGGGAACTGCACGTGGTGAGACTCTGGATGGTTAGGATGAACAAGATGAGTACATCAACACAGCCTAAGATGTAAGCAGACAGCTGTCTCTTTCTAGTATTTGGAAGACAGATTAAGAGTTTGCTTATTCTGCTCTTTCAAGGCGCAACTGAATAGCATTCATTCGAACTAGTAACTCTTACGTCTGTCTTGTTGGATCCTGCCCTCTGCAAAGAAAGATCAAGCCTGCTGGCTCAGACAGAGCTGAAATGGTCACCAAAGTGCTCAAAAGCCATCTGAGAGCTTGACGCTGGTCTGTGTGATGTTCAGTTAGCTTCCTCGCAAAGGGCTTCATCAAACAAGGTGATGCCTCAAGAACACAGTAGCCACCAAGTGAAAACCTGCTGCTTCAGGAGTGAAATACAGCACATTTTGTACAGCAGTAAAGAAAGACAGGACCTACAGTACCTCTTGGAATTATTACTATTAAAAACATCAATAGCAATATCTTACTAGTCAGAAATCTTTACAGAAACTACTCTTGATGAAACCTGGAAACACAGCTGCAGTTTCAGTAATTTCAGTGAGAGAGAGAGAATCCACCCCAAAACAGCAACAGCCCAGTTCTCAGACTCAAATTCAAATTGTTTTGCCTTTCTCCACCGCCCCAGATAAATTCGATATCTGCCAGACTACTGACTGTTCATGTGCTAATCTGACTCAGACTCTCATTCATGGCTGTTCTCTTTTGCATAAAACATTAAATGTTCATTTAAGGGGACAGTTGTCCCTACACCCTATGTGAGAGCTCTCACTACCACCAGCCTACTGGCCACTCTAAGGGTGTCTCATTTTCCCTTCATGTGGGGGAGAGCAAAAGATCTTGGTTTTGCTAGCATGTATATAAAAGGAACGCAGAAAAGTTTCACAGATGAGTATAGAATCTCCTCCTAATCTCTCATCTGCCGTGACCACCACCAGCCAGCCACCAGCTTTAATGCCTCACCCAAAGAGTAACACGAAAATACTACACGTGGCTATCAGTTGCCTCCTGGCCGTTAGATGCATGCAACCCGCTGGAGCACCAGTGATTTCCGTGTGCATGGACAAGAACAGCCTCCTGTCCCTGAACATCTGGCTGCGCACAATGTCTTAGACTTTTTTTGCTGCAGCAGAGTCTTCCAGCGTTTCCCTTTCTCTCTCTCCTCTCTGCATCCAAGACAAGCAGTCCAGTGATCACCTGCAATGGCAGCCACAGAGGGTGACCTGAGCCCTAGAGCTACTGCTGGAACAAATGAGAGAGCTTAACTAGAGCAAGACTGGCATAAAAAGGAAAGAGAAAAAAAGAGAGGAACAAAGATTCCGTCCAATTTGCTCTTTTCGGCATTGTAAAAACTGGCCTGTTTCCCAGTATATCACTCTGCCATTGAATAAGGTCAATTGCAGAGCAGTTCTTCAGTCATCCTGATGGGTTTTCATGAGAAAGTGAATGGAGTGCAAATTAGCCAAAGTCGTCACAAGCTTTTTTACTGTCACTCTAAGCCTGACAGTCCAAAGGAAAATGAGGATTAATAAATCTAACGAACTTTCTCTATTATCCAAGCCAGGTTAGGAAACTATTTATTGTCTCTCTTTTTCTATGTTTCATCCATTTTGCCTACTGTGGTGAAGCATTTCAAGAAGAAAGAAACAACAGACGCATGCACACACACGCTTGCACGCACACACAGAGCTTAACCTCTCCAAACCTACTAGACAGAGCCATAGACATACCAGAAAATAAAGGCACTGGCATTGTGCAAGCAAATCAAGATTTTAAAATAATACTACCTTGTACTTAACGTATAGTTTTATATGAAACCTTACAGCTGCTGATTTCCATTAACTAATATGTGTTCAATGTGCTAAACATACATATTTTATGGGAGAAAGAATAATGACTGCTAGCAAGTCTTAAAAATTATCTTTTTTTTAAGAGCAAAAAATTGGTTTCAAATTAAGGGGGAAATTTTTTTAACTGTTATATCCACATGTGTGAAGTAGATTTTAGTGTAGTTTCAAAATTATTATTTTTTTAATAGAACAAGACATTTCAGTAGCTACTGGTCTAGAATGCAAATCTTTACTAATTTATTAAAACCATTTGTATTTGGGTAGCTTTTGGAAAACTAGCTTAACCAAGGGAGAGTTGCCTGAAACATTCTCAGAGACCAGGAGGTCACACCAAGCCCATCACAGAAGTGATGTAAAAGACCTCTAGGAACCATTTAGCGTTTTTTGTTTGGGAGGTTTAAGTGTGTATGTATACACATATATATGTATCTATGTATTTAAGTCTAGCATAATGCAAATCTGTCCAACTTCACAGTTGGACAAAATGTTATCCCATGTAATTTGTAATACATTGCGATTATCACAGTAGTTTTCATTCAAGAATCTCAAAGTCCATAAAAACTTACATGAATCAGGCCTCATGCTGTCTGAAAATAGATGTATATGTTTTCAGAATGCATGTTTTAAGCACCAATTAAGACATTTCACATCTGCGGTAAAACAGGTGGGGAAAAGGAGACAAAGAAATCAGTCACTTGCTAATGTCCTTGGAAATAAATGCCTGGGAGGAGACCAGCACAAATCTCAGGTCAACTGGCTCCTACTGTAATCTTTACAAAAAGTGATCAAACTCCTGGTTTCTGAGGATTAGACATACATTAATGGCGGAAGCAAGTAAAATACACTGTAAACAAAAGTTTGGCACCAGGATCCTAGCAAAAATGCCCCTAGTATTACAAATAAGGACAAAGATGGTGAAAGAACATTGAACCAGTCACACACAAAACCAACAACTCTTTAGACTGAAATGCTGAACATCAACACCAGCCACAGTCTAAAATGATGCAATCTTTCATCTCCCTTTTGGTAACCATGAAAACTGTTATTTCAAATCTTGGTTCTTGCCTTTGTGTTGGTACTGACGATAAGTGTATTCCTCTCCGATCATAATCTGCTAAACTTCTTTCATTAGTAAGAAGGGAAAAGGTCAAAGGAGAAAATGCAAGGTTTCATTCTGGAAGCTATTAACAAAAATTTGCTTTAATTTCTTCTATATTTCTTTGAGATAATCAAAATTGCAGCAAAGAAAAAATCATTCAATACATAGTTGGACTTATTCATGGCTGCAGTGGGTAACAAACCAGTTTAAAGTCAAGTCAAAGAGTTTGTTTCAACACTTTGTTTTCAGCTTTTATGTGGAGACACTTATCAGAATAAACTCCCCCTGAGGAAGCTCATGCTACAATCTGACTAACCAAAGAAAAATTGTTTAGCATTCAAAGCAATCTGGTGTTTGTTGAGATTTTCCTTCTCCTACTTTTACAGTCACTTGTCATTCCATTTAATAAGAGAGAAAACTTTCCTGACCATCTAAATTATGCCATTCAAGATATTAAGGAAAACACACATACCCCAAAGTAAAGGTAAAATTATGCTGCAATCATCAAATCAGCCTTCTCTTCTTTATCCCATCTGTATATTCTCCTTGTAAATGCTCAAGTATTGGTTAGAAAGCTACACGAGCAGCATAGTCCTACCTGCTTGCCACTTAAATTGCTGGTATTTTAATCTCATCAAAGAATCTGAGTTTTTCTTCCTGCTGTTTTGACTTTGCTGTCTCTTAGTCTTGTCACATTCACTAGTTTTGAATAAGTGCAGAACTTGCATTTACAGAATTTGCAATCTGCAAGATTGTTTAAGTGATTTATCAAATACTTTGATTGAACACTTATTGCTGTTCCAGTTCTGAATCTCATTTAAATTGACTGGGCTTGACATAAGCCTTTAGAGTGAACACAGAAATGAGTCCGGGCTGTGTCAGGTACGGCATGAGGGGAAAAAAGTTCCACCTCCAGCCACAGCACTTCTGGAATTGCACACTGATAAAATCAGCCATGTAATATATTCCTTATTAAGCATTTTAGGTCTGATAAAACCAGGATACCAACAGTCAGACAGGATTTATCTTATTAATGATCCAGCATAATGTCTCTGCTGGTAGGTTCATAATACACAGGGCATCTAGCATCACCCAGGTTTCTAAAACAGAAACTTACTGTTATCTGTCTGTGGAGCTAAAGGGTCCGTCACTTCGGTATGCTCTGCACAGCCACAAAGACCACCTTACTTAAATAGAAGTTACAATCGCGTTGCACTCACAGACAACATACAGATCAGAGTAACGCTGATCTCTAAGGAGTTTTGAAATATCTGCAAAGTTGAAAAATGGTAAATTTTTGTCATCAAATGGATGATGTGCTTCTGGGGGATACTAAGCAAATTGAGGGCAAATGAGTTTGAAGGTCTACAGAGAAACCTAATGCCACAACACCAGAAGGGATGCAGCAAAACTCTTCCCATCAAATTAGAAAGCAATGCGCCACAGACAAGTATCATCAAAAGGTATCTTTTTTAACATGAAAAAGAAAAAAACATCTGTAACCACAAACTTCCTTTGCATTCACCTCTACAATCCTGCACTAAGTGTGCACCCTGCATAAACGTTTTAGCATGTGGTTTGTATTTACCCCTACTCCAAAGAAACTATTCAATAGATGAATTAACTGAAGCCGTCAGAGGTGACTCAAGCGATTGTGTTCCTGATGATTATATGCTTTTGGTCCATAGAGGCATGGGTCAGCTCTGACAAGGAGAGGAAGGTTCTTCTAGTAGGCTGCTCTGAGAAACCCTCAGCTTTGAAATTTTTTATTCACTTCATATGAAATAGTCAACATTTGTTGATCTCCAAGGATGCTGCAAATTTCTTCCTTCCTTCCGGGTTTTGGTGAAGAAAATGGATGCTGAAACGGATATGTTGAGTGTGAATGGCTGTGAATGTAGCAACGCCGCTGCCAGCCACCTGTTTGAGTCTGGCGGCTCCCATTCATCACAGACTTTTCTGGTTGTGGTGAGGCCACAAGTTAACCTCTACAGATTTATATCAATAAGTATCACGGAGGCTTTTAGACTTGGCATTTCCTAATAACAAATAAATAAACATTTATTGCCTCTGTTCCTAATTTTGCTTAAGTTCATGAGATTTCACAGAGCTTTACCAAATCATGTAACAGTTCCTCTTGCATGTTCAATGCCTTATGCTTCATTGAGGTACCATTTGAAATTAACTGTTAGTATATTAAATTCATGCAAGAGAGGGGCTTCTCTATTGTTTCATAATTTAAAGTAGAACAAATACAAGAACATTTGCTGTCTGCCATATCACTTTCAACGGTATAACCATTTAGAAACAAAATGTAGAAATTAATAAAAGTACACAAATGCTATAATAAATCTCTTCAAAAATAGCAAGTAGAGATGGGCCAAAGCCAGAGTGGATTTCGAGCACCCAGGATTCCAAGGTGATCAGATACAGAGTTTTCATCATTAATAACAAGCAAGCAAAGATAGAATAAATGAAGAGAATCTGTTTCAGTTCATAAGAGATTAAAATTACATGCTTTTGCAGCGTAACGGCTGTAAGTCTTTCTTACTAAATCTGTTGTCTTTCAGGCTCATGGCATTTTCAATGCTTCCTCCAAACTCATGTGGGATAATGCACTTCCAAAAAGTAGGCTCTAGGTATGCACATTCTTAAAATCAACCACTCAACACGCATCCAAATAAAAGTGAGCTTTCCTACCCATTTTCCCCAAGAAAGGAAGCTCAGAGCCCTTTTATGCATTGTGAATGGCCCACCTAATTTAGACTGAATTATACCCTAACCTTCATTTCCCCTTTACTACTTTGCTCCATTCAGCAGTTTCTGACTTCAGCTAATTCACTAACAATCCCAGCTGGTCCTTCCCAGCTCCCAGTTCTTTAGCACATTGTCCAAGGAAACTATGTGCTCCCATCTACACTGGTATTCCACTCTCCAATTAACCTACTGCTGAGAGGCTTTACCCCTTTCCACCATCCATTCCTCTGCACATACATTTTTTTAACCTTTTACTTCTTGAATTAAAGTTTATAAGATCTCTTCCAGGTGAGAAAGTGTTAAATTTATTTGCTAAATGTGGTGCTGGTTACACAAGAAGACATAACACACGATCGGGCGATAGCTATGAAAAAATAATCTGGTTGATCTAGAATGGATTTCAAAGCCAAGCATTAAGGCACAGATGTTTAAGATACAAGTAAACAAATAACAAAAGAATTTCAACACTTGCTGTATGACAGGCATATGCTTGTTCTTATTACTGAAACCACGCAGAGTAACTAAGGTCAGCCAGAGGTATGGCTGGTATTTGATCTACGCAGCCCTGCAGTAGCACTGCTTAAGACACATAGATGGATTTTCTATTCTCGTTATTTAAAAACAATCAATCACTTTTCATTTATACAATTATAACTTTGATGACAATAAAATGAATGCCTGTACCCATGCAACCACGTGTTCCTTACTGTGAAAGTTTTACCATGTCTGCAAGAGATAACAGTCTTAAACCTGTCCGTATTTCAGATCTATTTTACCGATTACTTTAGTATACTGCTTTGTCTAATCAGGGACATAGATGATCCTAGTTATAGGGTGCCTGATCATCACTCATCTTGCACAAATAGAATAAACCAGGCTAGAAACAGTTCTGCTATCTTGGGATAAAAGCCAAGACTTCAACATCTTGAAGTCCCCTATCCAACGACTACCTAATTATATACAGAAAATTCCCAAAGCAAATGTTAATAAACCTCACTTGATTCAGACTAGAGACTTGTCTCTCCTCGATTATGGTGAGTGTCTGCACACAGCCCGTGCTGATAAAAAAGTCTCCTCCTTTTTACTTAAACTGTTGCGGTTATGCCAAAAACTCTTTTCTAGTGTAGATTAAGACCACATTTTAAAAGACCTAAACTTCACCGTATGCTCCCCAAGAGCCATTTAACATTTCCTTTTCTGACACAATGCCAAGTGTCTTCTTTCTACGTAAATGGCATAGATCTCATTGTTGACAAGATCCTAGATAAAACAAAGATAGTGAAAATGTAATTGATGGCTATTAAACACCTACCTCCCCCAATTCCTTCTTTCTTGCACATTTGCTTAGAACCAAGTGAGCATAATAGCAGCACAGTGCTCAGAAAGTGGTTTTCAGAATCAGGCAGTGAGAAAGTCAATATGGAGCAGTGTGTCCATTTGTTTTGATTTATCTCACTAACTTCAATTGACAGTTAATTCATCAGAGTAGGAAAATGCCAGTCTAGTGAAAACACAACTCATGAAGGAGAGAGAACAGAGTGGAAAACGTAGAGTGTGGATAATACAGGTAATAAATTAAAGGATACAGTATCAGTATTTTATCATTCACATTCTGAATTTACTATATTCCTACTCTTGCCAATTACAGTTTATAGTAAGCAGTAAATTTACACATGCATTTACTGATATATATCACACACACAAGCCCTTTACAAAATGAAGCAACTTTGAAAAACAGGAAAAGACAAGAAAAGAAATCACTGGCTCAAATTTCTAAATCTGAAATTTCCAGCAGATTACTACAAAATCTTGTTATAAACTGCAGGCAAGATGAGAGTTTACACCGTGAACGTTGTCTTGGATCTAAAATCCACAAAACCAATAAAGAGCTGAAAATGAGATTTGCAATAGAAATACTGGTGCACCACTAATGCAAGTGCAGCGCTGCCACAGAGCTGGGAAGGGAATGGAAGACTTACATCTTTGTAAGGTCCTAAGAAATGCCCTGAGTAGCCCAATGGTCTGCCCAGCCCAGAAGCCTTAGCAGGGCTGCGTGCCCCCCTCTTAGCTAGGGGCACTATTTGGTGTGTTCCCTGTTTTAGTCCCTTGATCCCACAACTTCTCCCTTTACGTCATTTGTTATCACCCGGAAACATTTAATTTCTCCCTGGGTTTTTCTTTGCCCTTAATGGCCCTTTCTCCCACAGGACAGCTTCAAGGACATTTTTAGGGTTGGTCTTTGCCTGACCTTATGACAACACCAGTGATGACAATGAAAGCTGGAGACAGTATTTAGGGAGCACATGTGAGCCTGGCCAATTTCGCCTCGTAGCCTTCCAGTATCCAGAGCCACTGTATAAAAGATATTAGAGAGAATATCCCTGCCTACTCCTGCTGATACGTCCATTTGCAGTCTGGATTCACACCATCCCAGTCCTCTCTGAACTCTCTGATCTACCATCTCCGCCATAGGTAGCATGTTCTGGAATTCACTTTTCACTACATAAAGTAGTACTTGCTTGTATTTAACTTAAACACTTTTTCTACTAGTTTCATCAAATGCTCCTACTAAAGGTATTACATTATTTCTCAGACAGCAATTCCAAATTCCCTTTATCCACTGCTTTCAGGATTTTGTAAACTTCAACAGTATCTACTCTACTCTACACCTTTTCCTCTCCAAACTCAGCAAATCCAGATTTTCTAGTTCTTCCTCCTAGAACAGCTGCTCAATCCTCTTGGAAATTTTAGTTGCCCTCCCCTATTCTTTCTCCAACTCTGCTCTACCTCTCCTCACACCAGAGCTGCAAGACAGAGGCACACCAAGGTCTACAGAGCAGCATAACGCTGTCCTCTGTCTTCTTCTCAACATCCTTCCTGGTAAGCCCAGTGTACTGCTGACTTTTTTTCAGGCCACTGCACACTGAGCCAATGATTTCGGAGATCTGCCAGCAGAGACTGCGAGCTCTCTTCTCTGTGTTCTGTCTGCCAGTTTGAAGTTCAGCATCGCACAGCCACAGCTTAGATTCTTCCCTGGATACACTAATTACGTGACCTTACATTTATCTAAATGGAAGTTAACCTGCGATTTTTTTTGCCCATTCGCTAAGTTTTGCAGGGTTATTGACATTTCGGTCAGCACCACCCCTGATGCTTAACTTCTGTCTGTAAAGCACTGCTAGTCCACTTAGCAGTAAAACCCAATTTCTGCTCCAAAGAGCATTGACAACTCGACAAGAATCTGAACTTCCTGGCTTTTTTTTTTTAATCAAGCTTGTATGCTTATTAAAACCTAAGCACAGCTGCAGTGGACTAGAAGAAATTAAGCTTCTTTCTGTCCATTTCCCAGGAAACTGGACAAGAGCCAAAAATAGTCTGTCCTGTTTAAAGTAAGTATCTGCATTTTGCCTCAACAACGCTCCAGAAAGGTAGCCTTTTTATCTCCCTTCCACACTGCTGAAATTCATTTTGGAGATGGTATAAGCACTTATGAATAGCAAAAGATACTTAACTTCTGAGAGTGGAAATGTCTTCCCTTAGAACAATAGTTTAGTCAGTATTTAAGAGATGAGATGCACACACCTTTTGTTTGAATGCAAGTAAATATACAACAAGGTGCAAGCTTCATAACAGTGCAGTACTTTTGCACTATGAAGCTCTCTGAGATTAAACACAACCACTACTGAGAGCAAAAAAGATTGCATCAACTCTAAAAATCCTACGACTTCCATATTACTAGTTAAAAGACTGCAAAGGCACAAATGTGGGTTAGCAACACAGAAGATATAAAGAAATCACAGCCTGAACTTTCACCCAAATATTGAAATAGAATCAGAAGTCTTCCAAAGGTTTAGAAAAGTCTAGATGTTTCTGTTATAATCACAAGCCACTGCATTTCAAGGGCTTTTATTGCTCAGAAAGGAAAATATCAATTATCGCAGTTGGGTTTATTGGTATGTATAGTCACAGGAAGATACTAAAGTGTCATAGCCAAAATGCCAGGCTTGTCCAGTGAATAGGCTAAACTCCTCATAACCTTAAAATAATTTCAAAACATCGGTCTTTTATCTGTATCCAGTTTCTAAACATCTTGTGGTTGATGTTCGCCATTGCTTTGCACTGCAATATGAATTTCACAAGCTGGTTCTTTAGTATGCTTTTGCCCTGCTGCTCACTTGACTGCTTCCACACTCCCCCCACACCTGCGATTCCATCCTTTGCCTCTTCCTTCTTTTTCACCAAAAGCTGAAAAATTCCAAAACGTTCAAATATACCAAAAGTTCAAATAATCTACCAAAGGTGTAAAATCTGCTTGCATTAAATTTTTATATGTAGACACTTCTGCTACTTGGCTGGACCCGGCAGTCCCACTCCGCATGCACATCAGCAATACTGCACGACTAGGTCAGAAGGAAGCGCCGCCAGGCAGGTTCCCAGCCTGCCTTTGTGCTTCGGCTGTGTTCCTCGACCGACGGTAGAAGATACAGATGCACTAATACAGCACTAGTAATAACCACCACCACCAATATCAAAGGCTAAGTCACTGGAGCTGTATTTAATTCTTCCCTTGCAAAAGCTTTCAAGTCAACTCAATTAAAGTAATCCACTACAATGATTCAAGTTTTACAGACAAGGATTTCCCCCCCCTCAACTGAGCAACTTGTGATTTAACAGTAACGTTTCAAAGTTGTTAAACAACCCTTTCTTTCATTATATAAAAGATGAAGAAAGCTAAAAGATATAAGCACTAAAAAGATATCTGATGTCTTATGGTATGAGGGGTGGAATTATCCAATTCCACTGAAGCTAACAACAGCTGCCTGTGTTGTACAGACAGGATATTCACCCAAACTATAGTTGACAACTTTCCCCTCCTTCAAGAGACAAATATTTATTCTCCTCCTTACAGCAAATCCTTTGGACTATGGCTGTTGTTAGCTAAAAGCGGTTCTTTTATTTCATATCAGGCTCTTTGACACTTGTCAAGTTCACTTAAAAAAAAATTTCAGCTCTCGCAGCATTAAAATAATGCTCCTGATAAAATTCTCACTGGTCTGCTGCACAAAAATACTTCTAGTACATACATATGTAATCCCGTTTTTAAAATTTGCTTTAAATCAGTAAGTTGGATTTAAATTTGCAAGAACCCCTCATTAACAGTTCTGAAAACGCTGGAGCCCGTCTCGCTGTGAGGCAGTTTTCTGCATAGCCTGTACCCCCTCCCGGCACCTCTTGGGGACAGACTGGCCTACCAACACAGAGCCCTCCGTGTAAGGGCCAGCAGAGCCAGGGGGAACTCGGTTACTGCTCAGACCTACCACTTTCTGACTTCAAGACAGGAGGTTTATCCAGTTCCCCACACCACTCTTCTTTTCCAAACATTTGGCTTTGGTGATTTCCCCCCCGCCCCTTCCCTTTCCCTTACTCCAAGTTTAAGGCAGTTCACCACTTACGGTCATTTACAGCTTACATCTCAGTAAATCCAGAAGGTGTCTGATGAAAAAGAGGGACTAGCCAAGCATCTTAATCCCCCTGTTCATTCATGCTCTCTGTAATGTTCTTTCAGGCCTCTGCTGAGAGACTAGGCTGAAATGAAGGCTGATAAATTAGTCTGGAGGGAAACAAGGCAGATTCTGCTTGTAAAAGGTCATTCCAACTTTGTTCTGGGTGAGGGTTTATCTTGACTGCAGCTGCGACAGACAATGGCCGGGGCCTAAACGGCAGAAATCCTAGCTCTGCTCATGAAATTACTGTGCTGATAAGGTAGAATGGACTTCAGTGAGATCTAAATGGGAAAAGGGAGGTGGGGGACAAGGGTGAAATGTAGGTATTTTTGAACATGATTGAACAGGGATGACACAATAAGATGTACAATTAAAGCAATGACTTGCCCAGGCATTATCTGAAAGTGAAGAAACATACTGCTCGCTAATCAGATCAAAAGGAAGAAAATACCCACTTCTGTGTGCTGAACAGACTGCCTCAGTACAAATGCAGGCACGAGTGGGCTGAACGCTGCAGTTTCTACACCAGAAAGGTTTTGAAATACATTAAACACAAAGGTGATTCTTAAAGATCAGGGCTTCTGAACTACTGCATTGTTTATTATACATTACATTGCTTCCAGGACACACTGGAGATTTACTTCACTACCAACGTGGTGCCAAGAGCAGCCTCGATAAGCCCCACTGAAGAGCATGCACGAGCAAGACATCTGGGTGAGAATACTCTTCAGTGAAAAGCACTTTAATTTTTTTAAGCATGTTTTGTGCATTTCTGGGGCAGAGAGTAACTGATGGCAAGTTCTGACGAACTGCTCTCTAGCCTGTGCTTCCAGATGTGTACACAGATTGACTTTCCTTGTGGGAGAGATGCCCCTCCTTTATTTACACATCCCACTTGAATGTGCATGTCTCTGATCAATGCAAACACATTAAATGGTCACAGCATACTGTTACCAGTCTGGAACCCGATTACGCTAACCACCTTCCACTTAGGCCTGTGTCTCAGATCATCTTGTTACCTGTTTGCTTTTGGAGAGGACAGAGAGAACCGGGAAATGAAGAGATGCACAAATGAGTCAAGGTGGATATTTTACACGGATACTTCACAAAGCAGCTGGCCTTAGTCACAACTTGAGAAACAAAGCACATGATTAGTAATAAAATTTCCAAAGACACCCCTATGAACGGAAATGTTCCTCCCACTCCAACTGGCCAATTCACCACCTTGCCTGACCACCAGACCTCCTCCTGAAGACGTGCTTCTTCCATCAGTGTTTCTAAATGTGACTCAAACTTAGCTTCACACCTTCCTTGGATAAACAACCCATGTTTTTCAAAGTTGTAAACTTCCAGTACAAGGACTGTCTCATTTTGTACAGGTCCCAGTACTTTGCTGTGATGAAATACACAAAAAGAGGAAAGGATGAATAACTAAATGATATGTTAACAAATGAAGAGCAAAGACCCACCTACGTCTCACTACTTCAGAAAGAGCGATAGACCCAACTTTTCATTTTCACCTCTAGGTACAACAACATAACTCCCTTGCATTTCCAGAGCCAAATAAGAAGCAACCGAAGTGCCAAAATGTGTGAAGTGCTAAATCCCACAAAGTAAGAGTTGCTACATTTAGCAGTTCTCCAAATCTGCGGTGCTGCTCCATATTCGCTATGGGAAGAGGAGGATGGTGCCAAATTATGCCGAGAATGTGATTTCCCCTTTCTCTAAAAGTAATTAACATAACATTTTACTCTGGAAAATTCACTGTTGTTACTTCTTGTATCGTACAGATTGAGGTAAAGAAATTTAATTTAAAGCCTTCAGACTTCATGACTAACGAGGAACTCAAATGAGGTTCACTGAAAGGTTTGCTAATGTCACAAACCTTTGGAGTCTAAACACAGTTCTAAGTATTTAAGCCTTGACTCAAAGTTGAGTAATGACTTTCCCTAATGTCTTAGCACAAGGTTATTGGAACTCAGGGGTTAGGGATAAGCTACACAGATAAAAGACCCTGGAAAATAACTGGGTGAACACCTAAAACATTCAACCAGTCAGGGTCCCTCACGCAGCAAGGGACGGTACAAGTGAGGTGCGGGTACCCTACCTGCAAGTAGGAAAGGTGCAGCAGCTCAGACCTCGGCAGACAGTTCCCAAGTTCACTAGAGAACCTGGGTACGTTCCTGGATTGCTAGCTTATGTTGGAGTCCTCGATGCCATACTATCACATGTACGTTACCTACTAGTAAGTAGCACAAGGACTCTTTTCTCAAACAGAAAACACATCCCTGATTACCATGTAGAAGTAGCCTAAGAACTGCAAAGCAAGATATTTTGCATTGCTTCCACCTTCTGAAATTGCAACTGAAAGAGTCCACAGAGTGATGCCTCCTTTAAAGTCACATGTATATTTATGATTTAACTCTAACTTATTGATCATTTCCTTTACGAAAGCCTACTGTGTTCCAATGCTCCATCAGCCAGGCTTTTCTGGGAATGGACAAAATAAAGGTTGGAATTCTATGTAGGCTAACATTCCAGAGAAGTAGTGCCCTGTATTCTGCAAGGCTTTTGACAACAAAAAGAGCTATTTTTCAAACCCTGTGGTCACTGCCGAGCTTTTCATGGGATTTTCGTTTCCTCCTTTTTTTTCTTTTTCTTTTTTTTTTTTTTTTAAGTGTGGATGATAAAATACTATTTCAGAAGCTGGTATTCATGGATGTCTCTCGAAGACGAAAAGAAAATATTTATTTCCTTTTTCTGCTTGTGAATCAGAACGTTCTATTTAAAGAAAGTGCCCTCTGCCGGATTGCTCATGAGTTATTACCCCTTATGGAAATAAAGGAGAAATATCAGGAGGTATTCTTAGTCATTCCCTTCCCCTGTCTCTTCTTTTTTTTCTTAATTCCTTATATACCCATGTTTTAGAGAAGTGCCTAAGATAGAGCAAGATATCTTGGCATTCTTGGGCCTAAAAAAGACTTACTCTTTTAACCCTGACATTGAAGCATTTGGTGAAATATCAAAAAATGGTATAAATCTCAGTCATTTAATGCCATAAGGTGCATTTTTTCATTTTTATCCAGGGTTGAAATTAATAAATTAACCCCCCCCAACAGATTTAGTTGTAGAGAATGGGATTTCACCTTTGATACAATAAGCAGTTCCCCCGCACCCCTCCCCGCTTTTTCTCTGTTGCTTCTTCTTCTGAATCAAAAGCCAATCGCATGTGCCTACTGGCATGTTTTTCATAACCAGACACAGGAAACAGTCTAAGAATTGACAGGACCTAGAAGCTGACTCTTCCCCGTCCTCATGATGGTCTCCTAACACCAGAACAAAGGCCATATACTGTGGAGAAAACTGAAGTGTTGATGTTCTCACCACGGTTGTTCTCTGTAAAGGGGACAGTACCTAGCACGTACAAAGTTGAGCAATTTTACTGGCCAAAAATCGCACAGTATTTAGAATATTTAGAGTTCAGCAAGTTCTTTTTCCTCCTTGAGATTAATTTTTTTTCACTTAAGTGCCAGGTTTCAGTCTAAAGCAAAGGTTTATCTGCAGTTTTATAATGCATATATCTATACATTCTAACTACAGATGCCTGTTAGCAACTACTAGTGGCTAAGGGCATATCTGGGAAGTCCCAGAGTGCTCTTACGTTCTGTTTACCTTACGAACCCATAGATTCTTTCTTTTTCAGAATTATTCCAGCCAAACAAAACTTTGAGAAATTGTGAAGTAACCTTGCATGGGAAATGTTCTCTGTGTAGGTAACACGCTCCATCTAGGGAATGGCCATGCACACCACTCTTCAGCAATTTCTGAGACTGCTCATTCCCTGCAAGAGCATTCGATGTGGTTTTGAAAACAGCAATTCATAAGCTCTTTTTCCCTGAGCGATAGAAGCTGTTACAGTAACATTATTCTCAAGCCAAAGGGAAAGGCAGAGGCCAGAGAAAATGAATGAATCAGAAGACACATGAAGAAAAACTACAAGGAAATGTCATCACATCCTCTCAGCCTAAAAGCTGAAAGAACGTTAGGAAGAGATGAGTGCAAACAGGTTTGGGGATTTCTTCGCCCATTTAAAGGACTCATACTTCTTTTAGTGCCTTTTGCTAAGAAACAGGACAGACAAGAACATGCTTCTTTAATAAACTGTATCAGCTTTTAAAGTGAAATGAGGGAATTTGGGCATTATGTTCTTTTAACTGGGAAGCGTGACAAAACCGTCACAGTTAAAAGAATGCTTAGAGTCTCCTTCCTATTTTAATATTTTTAAGACTCAAGGAAATACAGTATAATTCTCCTCTCAGCAATCAAGGCCAGTTGTGTGAAGTAAATTTTCCTTGGCACTTCTAAGTATTTCTAAAAAACAAACAAAATAAACAAAGACGACCCCCACACCAAAATTTAAATATTCTATTTTGTGGGAACAGGGAGGTTGAACTGCTATGAATCACTGACACTATAAAGCATGTTTAAAAACAGCAGAGTTTTCCACTGGCACAGATGTGAAGCCAAGAATGCCTGCTGCATCCTTAGCTGCCGGCTCTTATTTTTTCCACAGTTATTTGTCTTTCATGGGACAGCTTCTATCTTCACCCTAAAGTATTAAATGAAAGCACCTATTTTTCATATGTGAAGAAGAAGCCTGCCTCTTACACTTATGCGTAAGAGAAGGCTCTTGTGTTTCAGCAAATGATGTCTCTTAAAATATAAATTAAAACAAAGGAACTAATAAATATATTTGGTTAATGGTATTTACCCTGTGAAGCAAACAGAGCTAAAAGCATATCTGACTGCTTCCAAATTCCCTAGAATTCAGTTGCTAAATTTCCCTCCAGGATGTGATTCCCATTCTTCTCTCAATTAGCAAAATAAACAGTGCTATGATAAATATCATTATTTACTCAACAAAGTGATCAAAATCATTACGCGATTTTTTTTTTCCCCCAGGTCCCAGAGGCAATAAAGTGAAAACACGCTGTGATTTATTTGGGGTACTCTGAATGGTACGTTCTGTGTCAGCAGGCAAGGAAGTAATAGGATCAGGAGAGCAGAGCAGAAATGCAATCACGTCACACTAAATAATCACAAGGCTTTTAGTTTGGGTGGTGTCTTTTAGGGAAAAAAAGGTAGATAAACATGATCAGCACAGTAGTGTCAGGGAATGAGGCACAGAGGGAAAACACACGGCACACCATCCTACACAAGCACTTACTGAATCACCTCTATGAGGGGACGGGGGCCGGAAGACCGACACATCTCATTTATTTTTATGAAACGAGCATGAATCACTCACTGCCATCCCATGTTAAAAAAGCCCTTGAATAATAGGTGTGGTTTAATTTAAAGATTATTTTAAAAAACGTATTCCACAAAGCAAATGTTGGAGGAAAAACTTATAAAGAAACAAGATAGGAAAGACTCGCTGCAGATAAAGTAGGACATGTATTCACCCAGTCTTAACCCAGTCCCTCCTGTCTGGCTAAAAGGAAAAACATCTATAATAAAAAAAATTACATATCTTTTTTTTAAAGATATGGCAACTGAGACACGGCATTCTGTATTCCCTATGATGTTTTAGGCTATTAGGGGAAATAATGAGCAAAGCTGAAAGTTTCAGCAAATAGCATTCTTCTTTTACCACCTGGAGCTAGATGTTTTACATCAGAGCCAGGTCTGGATCAAACAGTTTAGATGAAAAAAGAGCTGGCCCCTACCTCCAAACAGGAGGCCGTGTTTCTTGAGGGCTTCGAAGAAATACAGTTAACTGTTTTGTGTCATTTTAATTTTCAAAATCTGGTCTTATTGAAGTTTGAAAAGAAAAAGCTATTTCTGCAGTGTTAATGCCTTGGATGGAAGAGAGAGATCCATTTTCAAATCAAAGCCCTTGATAGCACATTTTCCAGCCCCCCAAAATAGATTTTTTTAATTACTGAAATCAGAAGAAACAGATCTTAATTGTGAAGTACAAACTGAAGCATTTTTAAATTTGTATTGTATTTTAATATGCTGAATAGGCACACTTAAGCTTTAACTAAAAAAATCCACAGAACTGCAATAAAAACATGCCTTCCTACACACCTACACATTAAGAGTCTACTTCAACATCCTCCAGCACCGTTTCATCCTTTATGCTATCTACAGCAGATTGGGGCCCATTACAGATGGGCACAAGTCCAAACATATTAAGAAACTTGCATACTGACCATGTTCAGAAGCCAGACACGCGTTTTCATGCACAAAGATGTGTTCTATACAACGACATAAACAACAGTTTCCAGCAAAACTGAGATGTTGCTAGTGAATGCCCACTTCAAAATGTGATGTAAAGCATTCTGAGATATTACCGCTTCCAGAAGCACTCTTAGTTTAGTCAAAGTCTGACAACAAATTTCCTGTCATGAAGGGCAAGAACTTTTTGTGCAAAAGGCAGAAACGCTATTAAAATTAAGGAACTGATGACTACTAAAAACAAAAAAAGACCAGGTTTTCAGGATTTGGGGGGGAGGGGGATGTCCACAGAAGTGGCATTATCCAGAGTATAAACTATAGGAAATGAACTGAGAAATATGAATACAGAAGAAGGCTGGGTGTGAAGAACAGACATCTTTCCTGAAGTAAAAACACTAATATAACTAACAATTCAAGTATAACAGCAATATGTCAATTAGCCAGCAATAAGGAGTTATGTGTAAGAAGTCTTACAACAGCATTCAACTTTCAAGTCACTGCAAGTCAAAACTACAACTTACAGAGAAGTATTGTCAAAAAATAATGTCAAACTGCATAAGGAACACTTCTCATGGTGCACTACAAAAACTAGATTTGTTAGTTCCATCACTACTGTAAGAAACAACATACAGTGGCAAAAGACTAGTCAACAAGTTATAGGGTGACAAAAAACTCCTCCCCTTTTCTTGTTTTCTCTTGCTGCCAATTGTCTGCCTACTCAATGTTACTAACAGAGGGTGGAAATATATCCCAAGTTACAATTTTCTAGCACAAGTGACATCACGTAAAGCAGCCTAGAAAATCTCTTTAAGGCTTTTCCAACCTTACACTCAAAGGAAACAGCTCAGAAACCAACATGCAGGCAGAGATAGTATTTATTACATGAATTCCTGTTTAACACGTGAAGGTATTTGTGTATCTTGTTCCCAAGTGAAATTATGAAGGTACTGAGTGACTAAAACCAGATTTCTGAACTTTCTTTAAACATACTGGGAAATGGAAAACTTCAAGAGGTATCTGCAAGTACAAGCAAGGTCAAAAGAGATAGTGTCAGGGTGGGTCTAAGACAGTGTTTGAGGACATCTGATGGAGGACAAATAGTCCTTCCCTTCAGGTATGAAACGTACCTGCCAAATCAGAGAACAAAAGAATGCCGCTGAAATGTGAGAAGCACCACAGAGAAAGAAAGTTTGTTCAATTACACTACAAAAATAAATAGTATCGCAAAGTCAACGTAGACTGAAGTTAATAGATACGGCTTATATCAGGCCTGGCATTCAGTGCAGAATGGATATAGGGAACATTTCTTAAAAATGTGAATGTAAATACAAACTTTTATCAGAAATACAAAACACAAGGACAAAGTTTTGCCAAGGTCATAGAAAAAAAGATTTGCATTACTCAAATTTGGTCTGACTTCTAGCAGCCAAGGAGGAGATAGCACTTTGTTCCAAAAAATCAGTCTTAAAAAAAAAAAACCAACCAAAAAACAAATGCCACCTATAAATACTAGGTTCAGAAAAAGATAATTCACCTTTCTGTAGGAGCCACTTCCACACTGCAGCCTGCAAATAATCAATATTGCATATTCCTAGAGGAAAATTGTGCTTTGTTTCAGAGAGACCTTAATGTGACGGGTACATTAGGTAATTGCAAGCTGCCTCATACCTGTAGCCTCCCTGAAACAGACAAGTATTTCCAGTATATTAACTGGGATTTTTTTTTCCAAAAAAAACATGTTTTGAAGCTAATACAGTACTACAAATCAAATATTCTGTAATGATATTCACAAGAAAAGCAGCTAACACAAAGATGAACTTCTGAGGAATGCCATCGGCGGGGGGGAGAGGGAATTAAAAGTCTCAGCTGAATTTCCCTTCATTCCCTGCATTAGGAGAGAGAGAAAAGGAAACTCTCAACTTGTTCAACCAAACTCTGATTTTAGCTCTTCAGACATTTCCTACTGCAGAATGACAAAACATGACTGAGTTGTGTTTTTTACTTTTTCCTGCACTTTCAACACATTAAAAAAGTAAACAAAAACATCTGGATATACAGAATATAACTGTTCGCTGATTTTTCAGACTTCACAATCAAGAGTGTAAATATAATCAGACACAATTTAAAATATTAATGCTCAAGTTTGGCCTTTTTGACCTCGTTTTCTAAGAAAACAGGGCTTCTGTGACTGCACCGTTGGCTTGCCCACGTGGTAAGTCTTACTGTTTTATCCCTTAGTTGCTTCCCACCTCCGCACTCCCAATAGTTTTTAAACCACAGCTTCGTGTCAGTTAGTGGCCGATGGAGAAAACAGGCCAAGCTACTGCTTCACGCAGGGGAAAAGGGAGGTAAAATTCAGCTTCCACGTATTTTGAGGGACAGGGCTAGCCTATCAAACAGCATGCGAGTCCTAGCCAGCCAAACCTTTCTGAACCAGCTGCCCCAGATGCAGCCTCTTCCTCTAGACAAAAGACAGCAGATCCGATGCGCAGCAGGGGTACTGTAGTGTAGGGGTGGACATCAGGGCTACAACAGAGAAGCCACTATATATTATATAATGGACACTGGATGCACTGGGCTAGGACTGTGGACACAGAACATAAATCCTAGGCTACATTTCACTGTTCACAGAATCTACTATAATTCATGGTAATTATTAGGGGTACGGGTATTTTCAAATCAAGAATATAGGAGCAGATGAGACTAAGATGGCTTCTGGGACAATCCCAGAAAAGCAGGGAGAAAGATAAGAGTTCTGGGATAGCGGTGTTTTTCCTATTGAAGATTTTTTTTTTTTTTTAGCTCTTAGGGGAAAAATGACTTTCACATATCTTTATCTTTGCTGCAGAACAAGAACTCAAGAACATCTAGGGTGTTAATGGGTACATGCTATTTTTCTATGACCAGTTAATAATGCCTGCACAGTTAACATGGACTGGAAGTCAAAGGTAACACACCCAACTACAAAACATGATGCGACTAATCATATTTCTTCCATTGTGACAAGTTCTGAACACAATTTGAAAATGGCAAGCACTTTAAGAAGTGACCCAACATCATTTAAAACCAACCTTCTAAAATGGTGCTAGAGCAGCATTTGTAGCCCAAGAAGCTATCTTAAAAAGGATTTCTGCTGCTTTTTCAATACTGCATGTAATCGGGGATGCAAAATAACGCAGGGACATACGGCATTAGCAAAGTCACTACTTCTGTCCCCAGGCCAGACAGGACTCAGTCTAGCTTTATGAACAGTTTGCACAGAAGACAAATGAATGTGATTATCACATTCAACACGCTTACCTCCCATCCAAAGTTTGTTTCCTTTAATGTGCTCCTTTGTACTGCCATATAGGGTCCAAATCTTTCCCCAACTTCAATCTTCTTTTTGGCCCAAACCCCTAGCCCTGCCCCTGGAATCGAAGATTCTCTGAGTTCAAAATCTGGTGGGATTGGAATGTCATCAGGAATGTAGACGGGAGCTTCATAAGGTGAGCCCTCCTTGGGAGTGAAGTCCTCACTGGTGGGAAAGGGTGATGGAGGTCCGACAGGAATGGGGGACATAATACTGTCCTCTGTTTCCTCCTCTGCACTTTCGCCAGCAAGGAGATCAGGGTCGGTCTCGTACATATTATTTACAATCTCGCTGTCACCTAAAAGGGGAAACAGCAGAACAAAACACACTGAAATACTCACGTGAACATTAGTTAATCTCTTCTTTGGACAAAGTTTCACAAAGCCTAGTTTGCATGCTTTAAGGACAGAAGTAGTGGCAGAAAAAGAGATAATCCTCACCTACAGAACTCAGGTAGAACTGAGGTAAGAATATTCATACTGGTTGCACAATATTCAGTGCTATTGAAGGATGAGATGGAAGCTAATTGCAGGCCTGTCATGTTATACTGGATCAGGGTTACTGTAGCAGCTGTCTTTCAATAACGGAAAGAGGGAAGAAAACACAGAAGAGGTGTTCATGGATCCCTGTAACCATTTATTGTTCTAACTGGCTCCGTATATTTTGCAGAGGAAATAAAAGAGAAATTAAGGTAAAATCTGACTTAAGTTTGGCAAGAACTGTTTGCCTAGTATTTGGGTTTCTTGGGTTCAATGCATCACACAACAAGCCATGGCTCATGTGACCTTCCAGCTACATCTCAGCAACGTACCTTTTCAGGTGTAACAAAAGCATCACTAGTTTGTAACGCCACTTTAAGACTAATGTGTCCTACATGCTTAAACAGTCAGCATTTTAAGCTACACTCTCAACCACAGCACAGATACTGTTTCGCTGAACTCCACAGGACGGGGATCTGGTTTGCAATAGTGCTACAACAGTCAAAGAGAAAGCTAGGGAAAAGCTGTACACTTTTGTCTGTTCCACACAACATCTCATAAACTAGACAGAAACAGATTAACCCAAGCACTTAAAAACACAGGCCTAAAATGCTTATTTAATTTCACACTATTCAGGCTGTAAGAATTTCAGAGGCAAATCACTATTTCTTTTTCCCTTTTTTAAAATAATGATTTGTGTGGTCTTTCCGCAAAAACATCAGCAGAACTGCAGCTGTTTTTCCTATGCCTCCACTTCTTCAGTTGTACAAGGTAGTAAGGGAGGGGAAAAAACCAACGTAAGAAGATTTGAATGGAATGTATATAGAATAAAGGCAAAATTTTAAGTAGGAGGAGTTAACATTACTAGCCAGAATTGATAACTGCATCCAGTTAGAAATACCATGTCAAATCTTTCATGCTTAGCGTCTTCAGTATAATTACAGCACTGTTCAGCTCAGTGCCTACAAAAGACTGGGAATCAAATTAGTCCAGAGGATAGGAAGGGAGCATGTGCGTGTGTGTGTTTGGGGAAAACAAACACATCCCACACACTCCCCCCCAAAGTAAATACCCTTAATCCTGCAAGGATTTTTAAGCTTCATTTTCCAGCAACAAATTATTACACTTCAGAGAATTACAAGTCAATTCCATTATTAAAGCTGTAACAACATGCATCCATTTTCTGGTTTGATATTGGCTTGTACAAGCTAAAAATATTCTTCAAACGTCCCTTCCTCTTCCATCACTTGCCAAAACCAAATAATCTGAGACGTGTTTACCTGAATGCACTGAAAGAAAACTAAATAAGAAAAAAGTCTGTGAGCACAGGAGTTGACTAAGAAGTTTTCAGAAAAATACTTTTAACTGGAAAACGATAGTCTACTGAATCCAAAATGCTTCATTCAGACACGCATTTCAGTGATTTCACGGCAGAATTCTGCTTGCTGTGTGCAGTTCTGCTAAGAAACTGCCACATTTCCTCCAATTTCATTTATGGATCGACCAAAGAGGACAATCTTCCAAGGTAGCCTTGCCGCAAGAGCTCTTAGGGCTTCCTCCAGCTATTCCCTGCTCTACAGATGGGATTCTGCAAGTCCCCCGCACCTGTAGTTCTAACAGCGACTCGGCCACATTTCCAGATCGGGAGCCCGGACAACACAGCTGGAGCTCCATTTTGACTCTTCCCTCTCTGCCACAGGGCCAGTAAATGTGGAGGATCATAGCTGAGTGGATGTCAGATCTCAGAACCCAAGAATACATTCCATTTTTCTATTTTTAGAACCAAACACTCCAATCATTTCAAAATTAACTGTCCCTTTCCTCCTTCGCTTTCCTGACCATACAAAATTTTGAAATTTAAGTCTTTTGATTACAAAATTAATGATTTTTAAAAACTTATTACTATTTTTTACAAAATTTCTCAAAGACAGAAAACTCTAGTTTTTGACCAACTTTCCCTTGGACTTGTATGCAGTGAAATTCCCACAAGCAAACCTCATTCTGATGAACTTGTGTTTGGAATACGTTTATTCTTATGAAATGCAGTTGTTGTTGTTGTTGTGATACTAGTGCTGAAAGCTCCTATTCAGTCTGATTAACCATCCCTGCTTAGAAGAAAGCTCCTTCTTAAAAGAATTTATGAAGAGAAGGAAGGGGAAATGGCTTATAGAGTCTTACAGACGAGACACATAGCCACAGAGAGAAGGCACAGGTTGCTAACAGAGCTGCGAAATGAACCCCGGGTCTTAGCCGATCACCTTCGTGAGGAAAGCATCCTCCTCCTCACTCCAAAGGTAGAACAGAAAGGAAAGAGACTTCAGTCTGCAAGATCGCCATTACAGTTCCTGCCTGAAGAAAGTACCTTCACCAGAACTTCTAACCTCACAAACACCTATATTAACCATGAATGGAGACGATTTTTTTGTTCGGTAAGCGGACAAACCCAGAGCAGGGTAATTTGTAGAAGCATTGCCATAGTTTGCAATCCAAACACAGGCCTACAGTCACTGCTAACCAGGCTTCAGTTATGACAGAAGTGTTTCCAATCACTCCTAGTTTGCCGGAAAGTCAAAAACTCGAGTTCTTTTTAAGACTCAAAAAATATGCTACACAATAGCACATCATTTACATTTATGAAATCTTGAAATTATTTGGGGTTTTTTAAGGTTTGACGTTATAGGTTTATAATTGTAGCGATCATTCTGAAACATTCTTTGGGCAGCCAAAAGAAGCAATTCAGAGGTGAACAGAAAAAAATATGCAAGCTGCTGTCTTAAACAAAAACAAAACCCACGTCACTAGTTTCTCTTACCCACTGCAGCATCTGCATTCTGACTATAAAACCTTGACGATTGTGATTTCCTGAGCCAAGCCAGGAGTGCTGGAGAGCTCCTACACAGCGATGCAGAGATGTATCGTAAACAAACCAACAGATTTGCAAACAGATACGTCATTGATAAATTTTAAGGACAGAAAAGAGGATTTGTGCTAATTCCCTATGACCTCCTGCATTACTTAGACCACAGGACTCCTCTGAATTATTTCCATCTTCAAGATCAGAAGGTGGTACCAAGCTTACCTTTTAGGCTGAAAACCCCCTACTTGAAGATTTTCCAGCAATGGCCAACAAGCCTTGGTACACTGCTCCACATTTATACTGCACTACTACACCTCTGCCCAGTAGTGATTACTGTGAAGGGAGAAGGGCTTGTACAGCACTCTCCCCACACACGCACACACAGAAAGCACACAGTTCGACAGCAAGTGCTAATGGGGGAATTATAAGCCCCTTTGTCTCCTCTCTCCCTGGCAAGCCGTCTGCCTCCTTTTTACCTTCTGCATTCAACACCCCTCCCTTTTCAATTTTTGAGGATGTCACCTCTTAACCTCTTGAATGAGCTACATAGGATAGAGTATCTTTCACTGAAATGCGTGTTTTCAACCCTTTCAAGACTCCTGACTGAACCATCTGTGGTTTTTCAACAACTTTTTTGAACTATCTATATTAGAACTGGCTAGAGGATTCCAGGATCATCCAGTGCTAAATCCAGAGAGAAGTTTTCCAAAGGAACTCCACTGAAGACAACAGACTTAATCTCTGGGAAGCATTTACCTCTTCAGATTGCTAGTGCTAAACAGGGCCTTTTACAGATTTTACGATCTTTATCATACAAAGTATAATACTTTAATATCATACACTGTACTTAACTGAACAGTTACTCAGGCATCATAAACCATTTAAACATAGAGTTATCAGAACTGTGCTCTTACATCTCACATTTCCTATATCTGAAAAATTTTATATATATACATATATTTAGTTCCAACTTCCCAGTGCACAAAAGCCATTAATGAAATTTCCCTCTAACTAAAAAAGAGCATTTTCACTCTAATGGTTTGAGATTAAGAAGAAAGTAAGTTTCAGAAATCTTCTCTGAAAGCTACTAGGAAATAGAAAAGTAATTACTATGTATCTTCAAAGTTTTTGCCACATTAATTGGAGTGCTCGTTAGCATATTAGAATACTGTATTTGAATTAAATGTGATGAACTGATATTCATATGCCTCATATCAAACTGAAGCAGAATTGATGTTACTTCCAAGTACAGGAGGTTTAGCTGGCAAGAAAACTGTAGTACTCACAGAAAGCTGGGTAAAACGTTAAAGTAATACTCCAAAATACCAGTCAGTAAGAAAATTAAGATTCATTGTGTAAAGCAAAAACAGTTCGCATGAAATTGCATTTACTGAAAGTTAGTTGCAGCTACACCATAATAAAGCCATAGTTATTAGTCCCAAATTAATCTGAATTAGCAAAAATACAAGTATTCCCATTAGCTACTGCATCAGCTATTAATTGAAACTCAGCATGGATTATTATTTCCTTCCAATGCTGTAGTTCACAGAGCAAAAAGGGATGTTTGTTTAGTGTTGAAAAAGTTGGGTACTAACAAAAGATACCCTATCTGTTGAAAGGGAAAGCATCTCAAGGAACTGCAAACAGTGCTTACTTATGCACCAGAATATTATTCTAACACGGAAGTCTCAGAGCAGAACCTCTAAAAGAGGCACACTGAAATGCAGAATCAGATTTAATAGAGGGAACGATGCAAAAGAAGTGGCAAGCAACAGAGATGGATGAATAAACTGGCTTGGATAAAGGCAAGCTTTGAGCAGGTGACCAACACTGACCAAAAAATCAGCTGAGCGTTCCAGTTCTGATTCTGGAAATTCTACCTGACAGGAATAAAACTGTTATAAAGATGGTCTAATTTATTAATTTAATGTTAAACAATTTTCACCAATCAGAAAATTACTCATCAACTGAACAACTGCTCCTGATGAAGAAAATGAGCAATACCCAAAGTAATTTTCAACCACTCCCATCAGACAAGTGGTGATGATCTAGAAGCATCTTTCAGTAGGCCCCAGCATTTCGTAACGTGTACTCTTACTATGAAGAGTCAACAGAGCTATGGTAGGTAAAGAAAAATTCAGGGTAAATAAGCTGAGAACCACGCCTTATATATATACAGAATACAGTTATATACAGAAGTATATAGTATTCAAGGGCAATTCTCTGGATGTGGCCTGTCTCACCCTCTAGAGGCGTAAAGGCATCCCTGCTGACCAGGTTCTAAAAGAACACACCTATGATGATGCCAAACATCAGTATGAACATGAAATAAGCTTGAGAAGCAAGCTACGCAAGCAGTTCTGAACACGCTGGGGGGGGCAAGTCCCAGGGAGCCTGAAATACATAAGAGATAGGAAGCTTAAGAGTGAAAACCGTAGACTCAGAGGGTAATAATGTTTGGGGATTTGTCCAAGAGGGGTCAATTGCTAAGCTACAATATCCATATGTAACGAAAATGGAGCTTTTTTTCATCCAAAAAGGAAAAAAGGGGGGGAGGGAAACAGATGAAGGGGAAAAGAAAAACACATTTGTCATACAATACAAGTACTTGAAGTATTTTGGGAACAGATTTGCCATCTCTCAATTAAACATGAGGCAGCATGACTGTGCTTTCATTGCACAGTAGTTTCCACTATGATAACAAGTCCAACAACTGCCTCATTGTGGACCATGCAGAAATGAGAGGGACTCCCACAGTGCATATTAATGACTGACCTCTGATGTAATCGGGGGGGGAAACAGCACCCAACAAAAATTACAGTTTTCACTGCAGCATGGAAGACAGTTCTTCCTGCCAAATAGAAACCATCGGGGAAGAATAGCTGAAAAAGCAAGGCTCGACTTAAGGTATACATACTACATCTCTTCTGTATCCTCAGAATACACCTTCTGTCTGAAAGACACGTCTCCTCCTCTATTTTTTTTTTTGATGCCTAATAAAGATTTTCCTGAGTTCATGCCTAAGAAACCTGGTGGCAGACTTTACTAAAGAAGAGGATTTTGATTCCTTTGCCAACATTTTTTTGCTCCAGCTTTTGAGAAATACAGAGAACTGCCTGCTACAGCTTACAAATGTTTCCTCTGCTAAAAAGTGCAACCCTCCTTACTCAAACATGTCGCCAGAAACAAGCTTTCATAAGTATGATATACTCCATAATCCTGAAAATACTTGTGGTTGCTGTAAATGTTTTCTCTCCTAGTATTAGCAAGTCAAATTATTTTCTACTCTATGATTAGCCTCTTTTGCACTTAAGAAACAGGAATTCCAACTGAGTTGAAAAGCAAAACTAGGTTTATTGGAGCACGACCTGTGAAAATTTTCAAATGATACAAGTAAAGTATAAAGACACCTCGCTACTGAACACTGCTCATTTAATTTCTTCTATGGGACAATCAGGCCAGTTCTGGTTAAATTTTAATTTACTCTGAAGTTGAACCCACATCTGACGGACCTCAGATTTCAAGAGAAATCGTAAAACACAGGTAACCTTTTCCATCTGCCTTTTCAGTTGCTAAAATAAGTTATCAGGGACTGGCAACAGGCACGAAACGACAATGAAACAGCACATTTTCAGGTCACGATAGTTCCGATACAAGAGATACCACATGGCAGCTGTGTGAGCAGAATCACCAGATAGGTATACATATGCACGTTGGGTTTGTCACCACAATTAAATATTTAGATCAATAGCTTTTACATAGTATTTATTAACAGCCAGGGCTATCAGAGAAAATCAGAGCCGTTCCTGTTCCTATCGCTCCTGTTGTGCACTGCCAAGCAGAGCCGTTCGGACAGAATGGGTGCCCGGCCCGTATCTGCCCAGGATCTGCAGGAGGCAGCGGGCAACTGCACAGCACAGCTCCATTGTCCACCCTTCCTATCGGCTGTACCTGCCTTGTCCAGAACATCATCTGGGCAAAACTCCAGGCAGCATGCCTTCTGAGTCTAGCTCTAAAGTGATGAGCCCTGCTGTGGAAGAGCTTCCAGAGATATTAGGTAGATTTCACTAAAACATACAGATGTGCTAGCAGATCTCCACAGGTCATGTTTATTCCAGGGATTTTAGGCAAATTCAGCAGCTGGGGTTTAGTTTTGATTAGAGCTGAAGCATCTGCGACAAGTCCATCTACTTGCACTACTTCTTCAGTATTGATTAAGCCTCCTTAATTTCTGGTTATTGCATTGCTGATAGGCCTATAACCATCACTTTGCAGAATCTTTTAGATTGCCCTCACTGCATATCATAACATTTGTCAACCTCAGTGCTCCTCTCAGCATTACTCTAGATGTAACACAACTGGTTAAAAAAGAAAAAAAGCAGATAACATCTTGTTGTTTTGGAACAATCTTCAGTTCTACTGAGTTTCATCACAAATTAGCTGGCTGCTCTTCGAGAGCTGTATGTGGGATGTGGCCATTCACTGATGACAACCATGCTGTCATACATCTGCCCCTCTTCTAATGGCAAGTATTTCAATGCTCTGGGATGTCTGGTTATGTGAAAAGCAGTACAGAAATACAACTTGACCTTATTGTTATTGTCATGAAACTAAAATTAGTCCTTCAAAGCTCACTACCAAAATTACTCAATAAAAAGACCCATTGAAAGGTTGTTTCCACAGATAATCAGATATGGGCATAGGCTTAAAATCTGTGTGACACCAATGAGGTTCTTGCAACAATGAGAGTGATGCTTTAGTATTGGTGAGAGACCTCATGAATAACCTATTCAGCAGCCGTAATGAAAGAAAAAAAAAAGTCTGACGTTAAAGGAAATGGTGGTAGAAGAAACAATGAGTTAGATTTCGGGTGGGGGGGTTTTGTAGGTTTTGTATTTGTTTTTTAATACATTTATTAATATTATTATTATGTAATATAAAATTCTGCTAAGGAAATATGTACTTATCTGAAACAACTAAGCATCTTCTACATTCACAGACATTGCAAAGAACATCTCCAACTCCTTCGCTAGGGACACTTACAGAACACACCAAGAATGAATTAGTATCGGGCAACCAATGTCTGATCAGTAAGCACAATCTGCCTTGAATTTCACTGACCTTGAAATAAATACAAAACTGGGCCCGATCCTACGTTCCTTCTGCACTCAGAACTCCCATCGAGAGCAATGGGAATATCAAGAGCAAAGAGAACACAGGACTGAGCCCATAACACTTTTGTCATACTCCACAGCATTGTGCTGTTGGCTGACACCGGGGTGACTTTCCAAGCTCAAATTTGGCAGACAGCTCCGAATGGGACGTTCACAGAAAGCAGCTCATTTTTACTTGTGCATACAATAACAACAGGCTGAAGTCCACAATGCTGCCAGGTCAGAGACGCTCTTGTCCAATTGGTCTGTATTCATACAACATATGTATAAAAAACCAGGTATTTTCACTTTCTAAACAACAAGGAGAAGAATTACAGGCACCCACTGAACTCATACTTTGCCTCAGAAGCTAACCTGGAATTCTCAGGCCCAAGAATTTGATCAAAAGAGTAGAAAATACAAATATGCAAGCAGAATTGTAACTTCGTACCTAAGACTGAAACAACACAGTGGTAAACTGACAGACTCTCTTTCCTTAGGGATTAATTGGTTGTTGAAAGGGTTTTTTTACGCAATAACTCTAACTTTGCAACTCATTCCTAGCTGTAAGTTTAGAAACACATGCAGGTATTAAAACGGTAGTATTGTCTAGAACTGTTTGTTATTGGGCTATTATAATATAAAAGGTATCATCAGAAAAATACCCGCTAGGACAGGACTTCCCTGGGATTCATTTCCATTTTTCTGACTCTAGAGGAAAAGCAGTGGGTGACCTCAAACACCTTTTCCAACCCAAAGAGGGACGTTGCCACCCCCCTTACAAGTCCACGGAACGGATCGAGGTTCCTGCACCACATGGATTTTCCTTTAGAAACATTCCCCGGGGAAGAAAACAAAACAATCAAACAAAAAAATTCCAGATATAGAGCTATGTTAGAAAGAAGGCATGGAGTATTTCACACCTCCAGAAAATGAGACTGCCTACATTTTTAACTCTGGAGTGACAGGATTCCGTCTCTATTTGCTGTACACTCAGTATGTTTCATCAGCAAAAATAGTCATTTTTATGACCGATTTGTAGACCAGCAGAGCTGGAACAAATCACCAACATTACAGCCTAATTCAGCCAAGAGTGCAAATACTTACATTAAGCAAGTATGTGCTTAACTACTGCCAACGACTGACAGGGTTCATTGCCTCTGAATATTGTGCCGCCCATCTATAATTTACTTCAGGTAAATTATAACAAGTACCTATCCTATACCCTGCCTTACTCCATTCGGAATTCTGCATGAACCTCGCTCCCCGCTCTCACTTCGTCCTGAACAGGGCAGAAAGCTGACAGCCAGGCGCAGACCAGAACTTAGAAGACACATCTATAAATCACAAAGGACACTCGAAAGCACCAAACAGCACCCACCCAAACAGTGACTTCGGAACAGTGAATGATCTTAGTGATCAGATTGCCACCTGATGGCCACAGCTGAAATACAATAGAAAATTAGAAAGTCCCTACTTGGACTGAATCTGTCTGCCCTCAGTTACAAAGCCTGATTTCCACAAATTTCAAGCACTTCGCAGCACCAGGAACTGGCATCCCGTCTCACACGGGCTCACGTTCTTTAGGATGCAGGTCTTCCGCAGCATGCTTTGCAAACAGCAGCATCAAAATAAAAAAGTCAAGGTGTCCAGCACAATCCTCAGTAAGACTCCATTATTCAGTTCACCTAGGAACGGTTTCCCAGTCACCCTACTGGTGAAGGTAACCAATTCCCAATTGTTGGCAAGACAGTTCACCTACAACAGCACGTTTCCCTCAACACACAGGGAGTCTTCAGACTAAAGAAAAGAACGGCTGGTATTAGTAACACTTCAAAGAGATTGCATACGTAAGCCAAAGACCTAAAATCCAGTGCAAGACCATCTCTGGTAGCTAGTCTAAAATATTTGGGTTTCCTTCTGCCAGAAAGGTTGCAAATTAGCGCCAAAACTGTGGTGACAAGAATTATTCCTCTTTCATCAAGGATGGGACTGAAGCATTAAATGCTTCACGGCCATACCAAAATGGCTTTTCCTCCATCCACAGACAACATTCATTTAATTTTAATGGCTGTAAGGAAAGGACAATAAAGAATAAATTACCTAAGATTCTTGAGCCTGTCACACAAGTTCTTCCTTCCATTCATTGCAAGAACCTTTCTCCTCCATCTAAGCTGTGCTGGTAAGCAGCTACAGCATTTGCTAGTGGACGCTGGTCAGAAAGCAACACATTCAGCAACCAAAACAGAAACTGCCAAAGAGCAACCTCCTGTACACACGTGGAGGCCAGTGGTCTGCACGGTCCTCAGACTATGGAGAGATGCTCTGAAAGGTTTTACACACAACTCTAACTGCCGCAGGAGGAACGTAAATTCTGCTTCAAATGAGCATTTAGAAATGTCTTTTTTTCTCTTTCATTCATTCATGAAAACCCTTCATCTTCACAAGTTTTACAGCTGAAAAATAGATTTGGGAAATAAATGTACAGGGAGGGAAGTGGTTTTGCCAACATGCCACTGTGCCGAAGGAGTGCCACACGATCCATTTCTACCTTTGAGAAATTATACCACTAATACAATCCTCTATTTAATTTTTTTGTTTAATGGGCACTTCTGCTATAACTTGCTGTGATTTTGCCTATTTTTTTTCCTCCACAGATGCTGAACATATCTAGAAATATCCAGCTTGAAATAATATCTTTTTTCCCTTCGGCTATCTCTGATTCCCCCCCCCAAATCCTGGGCCTTGAAGAACAGGTGACACTAATACATAGAGCACATTAGATATATTTCTCAGTGAAGTAAGCGTGTTTCTTCTTTAGAACATATCCATAGGTCTTCACAGGCTCCCTGGCTTTATTATCTGAAAGCACCCAAAATGCTACAATTGAAAGGAACTAGGGACAACCAGAATGGTTCTAGGTGGAGATCTAGTATTTCATATTCCCTGCTCAAGATGCAACGGTCGCACAGTTGCGATAGGCTAAGTCACAAGTTACTGGCTTTGTTCCAACTGACAAACCAACCAGCTAAATTCCACTGAATAGGTGTGCATATAAAATTCACATTCAGATTCTACTAACCTCAAATCCTTTGAGTACACAGTCAGCTCTGAGCTGATACCATAATAAACCCTTCCTACCCAGCTCTAGCGGACATCTAAACTCCAGCTCTCTTAGCTTGTTGGTCTGTATTTTCCCTTAAAACACTGTAAGTACATTTTACTTACACACTACGAAGCACAGTATTTCAGACACACTCAAGAAGCAGGAAGATGCTGATTTTGTAGAAAGGATCCTGGAAATCAGTGGTCAGGTAATACAGTCCTGACAGACCCAGCTGTTCAAAAATCTGATTGCCAAGCTCACTGCAACTCAGTAACATCCCTTTGTGGCAACTAACACCTGTTCTGACAAACCCATGCAAATTACGCCATCCCAAAACACTTGCATTTGCAGGACTACTCATGGAAATTTTGATTTATACATGCCACCGAAATAAAGTCCAAAGGAGATGCAAGTTTTAACACATCTCCCGTGTAAAATTTCAGAAGAGAGCAAGCTATGTGCACTTCTCTCACAACAGGAAACTTTCACAGTTACTGTGGCATTCGAATGTCCTAGTCTACCACTCAAATTACTCCATCTTTGCAATTGGTGTTTAAGGACAGAATACATGAAACTCCCCTGAACCCCTGTCTAATGCAGAACTGCTGCAGAACACATTAAAAACCAATTTAGTCCTGGAGAATACTAAGAACTGCAGAGTTATTCAGAGACGGAGACAGTGAGGGATGAGGCAGGGGAAGGAGACGGGAGAACTAAAAGGAAAAGGACTATGATAAAAACTAAACATTTGCAAGCATAACACCTTTTCCATGTTTAATTTGTATATTCATTTTTCAGGTTCCATGTCTATGGTCTGTTTTGTCTTGATTGCAATTATACCTCTCAAAGCAGATTCAAGCCTTTTTATTAAAAAGAAACAGCAAACACCTTACATCAGAAGTGAGCTGTAAGAACAGATGATGACTGAGGACAGAGCAGAAGAGTTAATCGGATGTATCTTTCAACAAACGTTCTAAAAAATAGTTGCTTCAGAACTTGGCTGTAAGAAGACAGGTATTAAGGATTTACAGTGCCTTTGGTTTTAAGTAAAAAATTAAGTTTTTTCTTTTATTAGGGATTTCTGCTGGCAGAAACGAAGAATAAAGCCTGAAACAGTATTTCAATGTGTTCCTTAATACGCATTTTCCTCCAGTAAAAGCAGCAGGGAAAGTGTCCAAATTACTCTCCAATAAATGCCACTACTATATTTCCAGTAAAAGTCTAGTTCAACCAGGCATCAAAAGTACTTCCACATAAGATCCTTTTAGAATCAAGCTCTTCAGAGAATGTTGTTGTCCACAGCTACACTTCACCTGATCTCTCTGTGTTCACCATTTTGTTTTATATTTGAATTCAAGATGACATTTCTACAAATTGTGCTAGGTTAAAAAATTAATTCGATGCATATTTGGATGCAGTAGACAAAGTAGGTTCTTTTAAGGAAAAAAAGCTCTACTATCTTATTATTAAAGCCACTGGAGAAAATATTAGCCTTTGGGATTTCTGTCTCTAAACTATTTACAACATAATAGCTCCAATGAAGCGTCACGAGAAACGTACAGTGTATTACATGTACAGTCATAACAAACATTTGTGAAGAATCTATGGAAATAATACAACAGAAAGAAAATCTGCAAAGGAAGAGATGAAAGCCTAAAGAAAATGCTCCACTTCGTAAAGAAAAATCATAATTGCTTTTCAGTGGTTTGCTTATTTTTGCTACAAAATACCTCCCCTTTAAAAATCTATAAAACTATAGAAAGGCTCTAATTCTACGGAAATTTCTTTGCTGGAAATGCAGTAAAGTGGAACTTGAAAAATGATTACAAGATAAATTCTCCGCGAAGAGAAATGTTACCTATTTAGAATAAATAAATAAATGCAGTTGGACTAGCTCTCCAAAAACTAACAAATAATGCTGGATATTTCTCTCAGTCCTGGATGTCAAACCATAGAACAAGAATAAAGCATTTGTAAGTCTCCAAAAGGAGACCTTGCAATTGGAATTCACATCTTTGCCAAGTGAAAGCTTTTCGGCTGTTGTCACCGTCTCATTGTCATTCAACTCACTGTGGGTTCCCCAGGGTCCAGAACAGGAGTCCTGGCATTATTAACATAGCAGATTAATAGCAGCAGGAAAAGACATTTTCACAAACATGCTAAATATTAATATTAATCGATAACAATTTATATTTCCTAACATGAGCCAGACAAACATACCCCAGGCATGGAGGAGAGGAGGGAGGGCAGAGCAAGGAAAGGGACAGTGTCAACAGACTGTACAGAATAAAAGGGAATCAGTGAATCAATGCAGGACAGAGGACTGAGCCGTGAGGTGGGTGTCAAAAGCAGAGCTCTATTTTCAGAGGCACAGAGGCACACATTTTAACGCCACAATATAAGTTGGATTTTCCATCCCTGGCCAAAAAAAAATCCAGTGAAGCTCACCAATTTTATACGGCAAAATAAACAGCAGAGCTCTGCAAAAACAGTGAAAAATTGCTTCATACTATATTTGCCATCCCAAGTAACACTGTACTCTGCAAACCATATTTTCCTCAACACTCGTAACACTATATAGATATTTTTTAAATTCAGATATGCACAAAGTTAACAAGTTTCTAGATTTGTACTTCAAGCCTGCCTCATACTCAGGCTATTTTCTACCACCTTCCCCTTCTATTTTAAAGCCAAAAAATCTGTAAAACTTGTTGCATTTTTTCTAATGGATTATACCAGTCAAGTTTTTAAAATTCAGTCTTTGAAAGTCTTTATCATTATCTCATGTACTTTTTAATTATGAGCAGCAGAAGTAGAATGCACAGTCCTATTGCTAAAGAGGTTCCCAAATTATCCACCCCACAATGTCTGCGTTGCTTAAACCACATCAAACCATTCCAGCTCAAGACCTCTTAGCAGAACGTAAATCCCACTGGGTCACTAAGCTGAGTCCTCCTAGAGCTGTGTACGACCAATGGAGTTTTTATTCACAAAATTCAAGGATGCATTTTTGCAGGAGCCTCAAACTTCAGTTTGACTCAAGAATCGTGTTTTTTCCAGACCTGAAAGTCAAGTGAAAATCCATGTGAAAACTCCTCTTTGTACAGAAAAGGCTGCCCGAGTTCCTCCCCAGGCAGGATACACCAAGGGTTATCAAACATTAAGCTGGAGCTTTTATCTCTGGAGATTTTATACAACCACATTAACTGGCACGCTGAAAGAACACGCACTGCCTCTGTGCACAGATGACAGCAAACCTTATGACCGCCAGAACGGGGGACAGACGAGGATATAGCACTGTACCACCCCTGGTGCCGAATTCCTCTGGGCTGGTTCTGCCGTGACGTATGCCGAGAGCCTCTGAGCTGGGCTGCCCCATGTCGTGCTGGCAGGGCCTGAATCTTAGGTCAGGACCCGGGGCTGGTGTGTTACTCCCTGATGTGCTGCCTGCTTGCCTGGGGTTAGCAGTGGATCTGAATGCTTCTCACTCCAGATGCATACATTCCAACCAGCTAATTACTGGGTTGGGGGGGGGGGGGGGGCGGGGGGGGTCAGTGCTC
>NW_008824410.1:587218-616598 GCF_000699105.1 Pygoscelis adeliae | reverse complement strand
GCTATACCTGTTACTGGAAAGTACCCTGGCTTTGGCTGCTGCTCCTGAGTTTCTACTCACAACCCTCAACTTTCCTTCTTCATTAGAAAGCGTGGTTTGGCCACAATCCCATGTCACTGCCCCAAGCCTATGACTAAGAATAGACAGGGCTCTGTAGGGAGGGATGTCTGGTTAGACTGTGAAGAGTTCCCTCCTAGAGAGGCGTTAACCACGGAGACAAGTTTCTCAGATTAGACCGGGGCTGGGAGCAGAGGCTTCTGTTCAAAAAGCAACTGGAAATGGCTTTCCCACTTTCTATGGATTCACTTCCGAAGCATACGGAATGCTGTGGGGGTTTTACAGCCAGCCCCTGACTGGCTCTGAGTTTTATTTCAGTGCTCCCACACATCCTTAACTTGCCTCTAGAGCCCACCAAGCCTAATGGCAGCCTTGAAACCACAATGAGAGTCACAAGTACTTGTGTTTTCTCTGTGTCCTGGGCATCTTCTGGACATCATATTGTGATCATATTGTCAGTCCTTTTTTCATAACCATTAAAAGCAGTAATTACCAACTGATTTTTCTTAACAGTAATTGCCCATAAAATGATGATGCAGCTTTATGGAGGGAAAAACATTGCAACAATCAAGCACTATGATGGCAACTGAACCTCAGATTTGCATCTGACCTTCGTGGCTGAGACGCACCTCTAACTAAATCCATTCAGTCAACTTTCAGCTCACGTTTAACCTGTCAGATTTCGAACATGCAAATAAGAAAAATTCAGCAAAGACTTAGAGGTCTACCAAGTATTTCCCACCATTAGGCCAAGGAGTCAAGTTACTGATATTACAGGAACAAAATTGAACTCCTTTCCTGGGCCAAGCACCTTTCCTCCAGCTACCCATGTTCTGATGGATTACAGAAATGTTTAACTACTGTGAAAAAATGGAACTTTAATGGGGCAAGTGATGACAGTATGAAACACAATTGGTTTTTTAAATCATGTTCTCTGCAGAGATCTCTATTTCTCCTCAAAATGTTTTATATCCTAGTTTCGATAAATGTTTGCATTGTGAGCACCTCTGCAGAGACTACTGTTTGGGGCATTTTTCTCCTGATCACTCAAGTGCTCTTTAAAGACAGGCTTTACTCTTTATAAGAAAAACAAAAGTACCTGACAAAGAACTAAGCATATGTTTCATCCTAATGCTTTTCGTGAAGTCACTTCTGACTGAGAAAGTGCTCCTAGACTTTTCCTGCAAAACGCAGGACAGGAATGATGGCAAGTTCAACAAATGACGGTGGGATATAACACTACATATAATCCTTCCCTAACACTTCATGAACAAATACTGTTAAATAGGTAGGTTTCCTGAGCATTTTGCAGATGGGTTACAGGACTTGCCCAAGGAGCTGTGAATAAACGTCAAGCAACAGCAGATACATTCGTAGGAATCTCATGATCTCCAATGGAAATTCACCCGATGCCAGGGAACTCTGCGGTAGTTTTAGACCCATTCAATTCACAATCACACCACAGTATTCTTATGGCTTAGCCTGACAGATACATTAACATGATTTTTAAGTTGATTTCATTAGATTCTGTTTTAAGTCAGAATATGGGAAGATGTGGAAGCATGAGGAAGGTGGGGCATTTGCAGGGCACATACCCACATCCAGACAGAGGTACGCTATCCTACTTCCCTCCTCTCTTTTCCAAAGCAATCTTGGGTGTTGCACCCACCACCACCTGGCCCTATTTAAAGCCACTACATTATTCTAAAAAGGATTATTTATACTAAAAACGCTCCCGGGACTACTGTATTTGTATTTCAGGGCTGCTGCATCCCCCATTTCCTCACTGCTTTAATATAGCCCGAGGCAGAGCGGGTGAAATGACTTGCGATGCCACTGTAATTTTTATCAAGGCTTGTTCCTGGTAAAAAGCCTCTTTGTTTCAAAGAAATGTGATTTGGCCTTTTTCCTCCTCTGCTCTATTCCTTGGTTAATATACCACTTCCACTTGCCCTGGGGCTAAGAAAGGTATTCCATGGAATTGGTCAAATCTCACTGTTTTTCTTCTAAATCACAACTGGCTTTTTTTCCTCGACCCTTGCTAAGCACTATCTAAGCTGACAGTCTGAACTTGAGATTTTATTTGTGCCTTAACTCTTCAACTCCTGGATTTTAACAGTCACATGGCCACGTTAAAGAGATGCATGTCAGGACTGGTCAACCTGCTATGGCAAAGGAGACTGCAGCGATTCAGAGCAAGACAGGAAGGAGATGCTCTGGCTAATGTTATTTACTATTCAAAGCAAATTCAGCCATCTCTGAAAGAGGTATATTCAGCCATGTATTCATTTACTATAAATTTGAAAATTAATATCTTCTGCCCAGCTGACAACTTTCAATCTCATTCATGTAGTTTAAAAAACACTTTTCAAGGATAATTGCAGAAGAGTATATTAGAATATAATATAAATGGAAAAAACACATAATGAAGCATACAAGAATTTAGATGTGGCATTGTGGAAGCTCCAATTCCACAGTGAAAACAATTCCCTCAGAGATATGTGTTGCAACAGCTTGATGTAAGTCAAAAAACAGTATGAATGCTTTTTAAATAAATAAATAAATAAATATTGCTCTCAAAAAAAAAAAAGTCCAGGCTAACAAAAATACACAAAAAAAGAGAAAGGGGAAAAAAAAGAGTGGTACGGGTAGCTAATGGGCTCAAATACATTGGATAAGCTGACTTTGGCTGCCAGAGGCCCATGATCCTAAGTAAAGAGAATAGGGCTCCCTCAAGTAAAAAGCATGATTAAAATCACAATTAAAACCAAAAACACACAAGACAACAGAGGAAAGATACCTGAGCCTTGACAACTTCACCATTCTTTTGCTAGACTGCTTCTTTTACAGAGATCCACCATAACAGCATTTGCTTTAGGAAAACTTAAACCTTCTAAGTGACATTACGCTTCTAGCCTCTTTTTCCTGAAATAAGACGTAAACGAAATCCTACCATGAGCCCCGACCAGGGACATTCCTGGGCCTCTAAGGAGTCCAACAGAAGCAACAAACTGTAGCAATATGGAATACTGAGTTATAGCAGTACAAGATAACTAAAGCAATGAGCCCTCATACCAGGTGAGGCAGCCAACCTCTATGAAACAGAGTTTGGAAACGGGATGCAAACTTAACTTATAGGACTTAAATGTTCATACGTAGGTGAATCAGTGAAATTTTGCTGAGCAGCTAGGGCTTTTCCCTTCTGCATCAGCATCCACAGAACAAGGAAGCGACATGGAAGTGCTTGGAGAAATATTATTCTTTCAAAACTCCTCATGGCAATCCCATAAAAAGTGATATAGCTTTGACATTTTATTTCATTGGAAGAAATGTGTACATTCAGATTTATTTTTTTCAATAACATGCTCCAAAATATTTCAGGTCAACATTGCCAAATCACTTCAAGTTCAAGATATTTCAGCATAACCTTATGGAACAACCAAGATTTTAGCCTTGTTAAAAAAAAAACCCTTTCTTGTTGGAAGTTAAATAATACTGATAAACTCCCACACAGCAATTAGGATTTATTCAACAAATATTGTCCAGCCCCATCAGAAAACTTTTTACAATTGAACACATGTTGGTTCTTGGCCTAATTTCCTAGCACCAGATATCTGCGTATAAGCTCACAGATATGTTATCAAAAATATGATCTACAGTGTCCTAGACAAGGCCAAAACGTGTATTTTATTTAATACAGTATTGTTTTATGTAAGTTAGTACCAGTAGAGTTTTACATAAGTTACTAAGTTTAAATTTACAGTTTTCAAAGTCTTTTCAAAAGACAGGCTCTTCGTTTCTTATGTACCACAAAGAATTTGTTATTAAACACAGTTACACTTAACCCAGATTTGGGATTGCTTAATCAAGTTTTAATGTATTCTGTCTCTCTCATTGACAAATAGGGTAGATTTTCCTATGAAATATATGCCAAACCCAGTGTTCAAGTAGACCAGTAAAATAAACTTCGAAAGCAGAAGCTGCAGCAAGATGTCGTTTGCTGTTCTCCTGCATTTATACAACCCCCAAGGTCTCTAATACAATGTCTAAATTATAAACCAGGTGTTCCAATATTTTTTAGACATCTCTAAACTGGTCACGTTTGGAATCAAATTTCTCATTTACCAGCACTCAGAAGCACTGCACACAGTTGAAAGCATAAGGGAAGAACACTTCACCTCGAAGAAAAACATGAAACCTGGACAATACATCATTTTCCAATATACTACTGCATTTTCGCATAGGAAACAGGAGTTAAGATCCTAATGGGATCTTTAACAGCCAAAACCAGTCAAGACTTTGCTCAGCGTTTAGTCTGAAAGAGAGCATCTCCATCCCGAATTACATGACAACTGATAATCCCTGATGCGGGAAGTTTTCGCTACTGTTCAGCGATTTAAACACATTTCTAAACTTTGCTACCCATAAAATTGTATCCACATAAAGTGGATTAAAATCACATAACTGGTGTTCTGCTTTCTCATGGTTCTTCTTTTGAGATTGTTTTCCTAGATGCAGCAAACATGTTTATATTAAAATTAAATTCAGACAGGGGAAAAAAGTTCATTAAGGGAAACACAACCCAGAAGTACACAAAGCCTTTATGTCTCCCAAGATAGTATCTACACCTTGCTGTAAAAAGCAATGCATTTTTCAGTAGTGTTCACCAAGATGGTCTCTGTCAGAGCATCTTTGCGGAAAACAGAAGAAATGTAGCATGCAAGATAGCCTTTCCTACAGCACACACACACACAAAATAAAAAAATAAAAAAAAAAAGCTGCAGGATTTCTGCTGTGCCCCAGTCTGCAAAGTGAACCTGGTCACTTACCATTCATTCCAGCATAACATTGAGGTCTGTTGTTTGTTTGTTTGTTTTAAAGCTTCCCCATGTTTTCCTTCTCTAATCCCACCATTTTTCTGCTCCCTAGATAGCCAAATATATGATAACTTGGAAAACATTACAGATCTCTGACAGGCCAATTGGAATTTTTCTTCATATGCATGATTTTAGAATGGTGAAATTGCTTGAAGAAGATTTCCCGTACGTATTCGATAAAACAAGTAAGGCCTTATAGCAGGGTTATTTGACATTTGTTTTCTACTTAATACTAGGATTTTCAAATGGTCCTTCATTGGTCAGCTTGGCAAGAGTATAAAGAATGTGGCTAATGCAAGCAAAAAGGAGTTGATCAAAGCTCCCTGATCATTTCTGTAGGAGTGCATCTATCTACAGCAGTTCCAAAAACCAACACCACAAGGACTCAAGCAGTGTTCCCACTAGTCTCTCTGGAATCTGAGGTACTGGTGGGCTGCACCTCGCATATTGAGAGTCATATGCTCTATAGATTGCATCTATAAGGCAATTACCTCACTAATAGAACCCAACATTTCTCATCAGCACAGACAGAATCAAAACTCCTCATGAAACCAAGCCAAACTCTTTTCTAATTACCTATGAGACATAGCTCACTAGTTAACAGGTAATCAAGTACCGGTTCCTGCTACGGCGTCCAAAAGTTCCACTGACTTCTTCAAGGATGCCTGCCTTTGCCATGTCATTTCTTCCTCTCTCACCCCATTCTCCAGCCTAGTCTTGAAAGCCACCAGGGACAAGAACAACCTCTCCTGGAGGACCACGCCATGCCTAGGCTCGGTAGCAAGTGTCAACAGCGATTTGAATACTAGTGTAACTGGAGGCTTGATTGGGCAAGGAATTGATAGAAAGGAAGAAGCTAGCCAGCAGCGCTCGGCAAACACAGAGGGGTGGCTTTGCCAAAGTTCTGTGCCCAAGAGTGGCCAGGGCACGCTGGATACATCCTTGAAAGAATGAATGCAAACAAAATCCCCAACAACACTTGCCACATCCTATCACAACTGTAATAAAGATGTTTATAGTTTTAACCATCAAATAAAGTGCTTAATTCCACCGAGCTTGTCCCCTCCACTCAGTCACTCCACAGCTTCATTTAGCAGGCCAGTGGTAAAAAAAATTCATTAATTTTTATTAACAGGGAGAGCCATTTGTTCCCTGTGACAATATTTGACTTGTCGAAATGATTTTCACCTCTGCCATGAGGTGCGCGCTCCCCACATACATCACCCGATTACTCCAGGAGCGGCCAGAGTTGCAGTCATTAGCCAGTGAATTAACGACAATCCACAGCGCTATTAATCACGCTGACAAAAGCGTTAGCTTGCTGCTGACCCGAGCACGGCTCTGGGACACGAGCAGAGGAAAGGAGAGCACAGCCACAGGGCTAGGAAAAAAAGGATTTTTTTTTTTTAAGCTGCTGAGGCAGGGAAAAAAGGGAGAGCGACAGAGAAATTAGATAGTAACAGTGGAGCAGAAGCAAGCTACACATGAAAACTGAGGAAGGTACAAAGGTGCTAAGAGGAGGAAAGAAGGAGAAACGTCAAGTCACCTACTGTAACTCAAAAGCACTTCCATTAAGCTACCATGTATTAATTTCTTTTTAATTGTCTAGGTGGTTCAGGGAGCCTATTCCACTGACTTTCACTATCATATAGCAAGCCTCCAAACGAGCTGTGGTGACTTGCAGCAGTGTAATTTCAAGTTTCCGTCTCAAGCTGCCCTCCCCTCCCCACCTTCCACACCAACTGTTACTTCTCACACAGTCTGCAGCTTTGTGTATTAACAGAAACCAAAAGCAGCGGTGGTATGTCAGGTAATGCTTTGGATGAGAAGAATCCCCATCACCAATTCTGCCATCCCTCCTGTAACTTCCGAGAGAGAGAGAAGGCAGGAAGGGTAAGCTCTTAAATCAGCAGCACTTTTCAGGGGCCAATTCTGGAAATCCTTGGGAACAGACTTGGTTTGATCAAAGCTTATTCCCAAAGGCCTCCCCTCTCCCCTTGAAGATTTCAAGTAACCACATTTCCTAGAGAACTGAATGAATCCTCCTATCCCACTTCCAAAATAACGGTCTCTGAAGGCTGTTGGCTTCCAGGATCATAGAGCACTAGCCACTTGTGCCTGGAAGCACTCTGAAAGGAACCATCAGTGTAACACACGGCGCTTTCTGGCATATAGCCTCATTTTTTTTCCTTTAACGTGGCTTCTAATTTCAAGTTTCTGAACACTGTGCAAAATATTCAGAAAAGATACACACCAAACCCAACCACTACAATTCTTTGAATTTTTTTTTTTAAATGGCACAGTCTTTGTGCTCTTTACAACAGTGCTGCAGTAATCAAAACCAATACATGCATTTGACTGCAATTTTTAAATTGAGAAACAGTATCAGCAGAAACAGCCAAAAAGGGGAATGTGAAGAAATGCAGTTCCCGTGCGAATGCACGAGGAAGGAGACTTACACATGCTCTGCGGCAGTGGAAGAACAGGGAAAAGAATGAATCTTTGCAATAGTTTTGAATGTTCCTGCTGTATTGTACAAGCAGTGGCAAAGAAACTGCATTCTTTCAGTCTTGCCCTGTACCATCGGTTCGTAACTCCCACTAAAGCAGTTTCAACAGTAAGACCATTGAAAGTTATGAAGATAATAAAACCATGGTGAGAATTCCAAAAATCTCTTTCGAAAGTTTTTACTGCTTTTTTTTCAGTCATGACCTAATAAGGGATTTAACAGAGAATTTTCAGAAGTGCTCAGTGGATTCTCACCCCCAATTATGAAACCATATACAGCAAAATACTGTAACTAGGACTGCTGCAATACAGACCGCGAGGACCGGTGCTATAAAGCAGTTGTTGGGGTGTTCGCAGTTTATTACCACCTCTAATAGACATTACGCCTCCATTGCAACCCACCATCTACTAATCAATTCTCTGCACTCTCAATTCCCTCAGTCACAGTTTATCTTTCTCTAAAACCCTTTTTTAAAAGCAGTGGAACTGCTGCTAAACAGGTTGATGATGTTTCACTCTCACCATACAGAATAATTTTAGAACCTGTTTCTTGTTACTCACTTTCACCGGTTTAATTCTCCTTTTGCAGCAAGGAATGTCATAAGGAAAGCTGGGTTCGGAAATCCATGATTTCCTGCAGTTAATTCATTTCAGCAAAACAGAAGGCAAGGTGATATTCCTGTTTAATGTTGCGACTCCGATACAGTAATAACCAGGGGCTATAAGGGATTCCATCTGCTGCCATTTTCTCTGCACTACTGACAGCACCAAGTACCCACCTTGTGCCAATTTATACTCTTCCACCCTGAGGCCGTTTTGTCCCATTTACAACTTCTAGGAATTTAAACATCAAAGCAGGAACAAGAACCAGCCTAGGTGCAAACCACTAACCCTGGTTCTACAGCAGACCGTTCACCCATTTGGATTGGCAAAGGTGCCTACGTCCTTATGCACGATACAATCAACTACCTTTCATTTTTTAAGAACTTGGTTTTGATGCAAAAATAGCATTAATGCTAATAAGCAGCATTCTATTTAAAATTTGTGCTGTGTGGAACACCTGTCTGGAGCCATCTGTTTCAGGACTAGCTCAGCAGTGTCATCCAATCCAGCCAGGTTTTAAAGATGATCATGGCTTTAGGGCAGCCTCCAGCATCCATCTCACTCAGGCAGGAGCTCTTCCTCCCCCCCGTCCACTTCTTTGACTCACGCAGAGAGCACGACTGCTAGAGGACACGAAGGAAAGAGATGGGGAAAGAAACACTCAGCCTTACTACACCCTCTCCTACAGATCTACCCCACAAGTGTCTCCAACTTCCTCGGTAATACTACATTCAGCATCCCTATCTCCTCACTCACAGGCAGGACTAAGTAATGAAATAAAGTTAACTGTCCCATTTAACAACCAGTGTTAACAACCTCTCCGTTCCACCACCTTTTCAGCCCATCAGCACCCAGGCTAGTTACACTCCCCACTATTGATTATGAAGATTTTCATTGAGACTTGATAGCTAAATCCGGAAGGATTTATTAGAAAGCTTGATACAACTCCTTTAGTCCTGGAGAGTTCTCTACACACAGATCTATGCGACACAACATTCTTCCTGCTGTATTAACTCCTGCTAGAAATACTTTTGTTCGGCCATATACCATGGCAAAATGGTTCACATTCCAGGCTATCCAATTAACACCACCAAGATGCAAGGTCTTCCCTACGGCTTGGACTTTGCCAGGCCACAGCATACAGCAGTCAACTGCAGTTGAACAAGCAATTTTTCTGCCTTTGAAGCTATTATTAAGAAAAATATTTAAGATAAAAACATTTTTACATTTTACTTCTGACTGGCCAGCAGTAGTCCCACATTGTTTGAAATATTAACTGTTACTGAAGTGAACTTAAAGCTTTCCCTTTAAGAGGAAAAATTCTCTCAATCAGGTGTCTAAATGTCTGTTATTTTTCGCTGTTTATTTTTCAGGAAAAAATGCAGATGCACTGAAAATATACCAATCAAAATTAGCATTTTATTTTTCTTTAGAACTAAATACAGCTACTGCCTTCTAATATTGCCTCTTAATAACATCATCCACCCAGAACAACAAAAACAAAAAAAACTCTTCCCAGATGCTCAGAAAAGCTCTATACCCTGCAAAGGATATTTTTTAAAAATAAATAAATACATTCCAATTTTTGTCTCTTCTATATCTTTTCAGTGTTTAAACTTAGGTTGCGCAGCACCAAACTTCATCAAACTCCACCTCTGCACCTAGTTTGGTGCTAAGCCTTTCCTTTTACTTTCCTTGCACGGCCATTCCCATTCTATCCCCGCTTCAGTAGGTCATTTTGCATCTCGCCTGAAAAACTATTTTCTTACCTGTCTTTCTGTTCAGTGCCTTTCTTCCTGTGTTACCTATTGTTTAATTCTGCAGTCGATTTAGAATACTATATGCATGGAAGTTATTACAGAAAGTTCTCTTTTTGAAATAACATTTTTAAAAATTACTTTCCTTAAATCAGTGATAGGTTCTTTATCTCTGTTTTGATTTTTAAGCTATTTTTCTTTCAGAAAACAGATGTCTGGCTTTGAAAGAGAGAAAGACCATCTTTTACTTGCCTGGGGCAAGGTGTAGATTCAGAGTCCCTAACTTTACTTGTGATATCCAGCAGGAAGATAGAAAGCAAAGTTACTTTAAAAAACAAAAAACAATACAAAACAAAACAAAAAAGGCAAAAAAAAAAACACAAGAAGCCCCTAACCTCTTTTGGCTGACCAAATGCTAAGTATGATGCATCACTAGCAGCCAGTACAGCTCTGAGACAGTGAATAATGAAACAAGCTCCTCTGTGTTTCTTTTTGTCAGCTCTTAGCCATTCCCAAGAGCTCTTCCAATTGAACTCAGCTCACTATTTTAATTGCAGCACCTCCCTGTTTCTTAGATCTGTGCTCTGGACCCTACCGATCTAAAAAAGTGAGGACAGTAAATGATAAGAGCTGTGAAAGCGTGCTGCTGCTGCCCCACAAGATAAGTCAGGAAAACTTTTCCAACCAGTTCCTGGGTATGATCCTTGCTATCCCGGATCATGATTTTTTTAGTTCATTCTCAAAGCAAAAATTAATTCAAAGAGCTCAATGCGTATTAAATGACAGCAGATTTTTTCAAGGTTTTCAATTAACTGAAAAAAATAATTAAAAAAAATTAGATCAACTCAATTCACAATGGAATCTGTTTTTCTAAACCTCAGCCCTTTCATGCTTTCTCTTTTGCTTTTTTAAATTTAGGTCATTTCAGGTCAGAGCTAAATTTTTGAGCTTTTCTGAAATGAAACACTATAAAAAATATTCAAATGTCTGTTTGGACATTTTCATGATTTTCCATTTTTCTGATTGAAGCTGCTTTCCAAATTCTACCTCCAATACTTTTTTCTTCTTTTATAAATCAATTAGCTGTTTGAAAAAAAAAACAACACTATTTAAATCTGGACAGATACCCTACACAGAGATGGCAATTTATCACTCATGTCATCTTTTCTGGAATTCTAAGATTCATCAAGGCATATACGTAAATATGGGTAAACCGAGTAAATGAATCTGAACTTGATCATCTCCACAGCTGTCCATGCTAGCATCCGTGTCAAGTTTGCCCTGCTTTTGTAAACACAGATTCAGAGATCCAGAGATCACAGAAAGGAAAATCTGGCGCTTAATGTTTTTTCCGTACCACTTTCTGGCCGCTTTATATCTTCTTCTGAAATGCATGGTGAATGAAAACATTAAATGTTTCACAGACTTTTTAACTTAGGGTCTTCATCCCCACATATTTTTCATATTACTCATATTCCCCTGCTTGAGTTAAACTCAAACAGGCCTGGAACAACTTCATTAACATAAAACCACATGATAATAGGAAACAGAGCCTTTTAATGGTTTATTTTCTTATTATCTTGTGATATATTTCATCTTCTCTCTCTTTTCAGAGTGCTACTACATTCTGTTTTCACTCTGCTTGCTGGTTCTAACTGAGCCCCGGCTTGGCAGCAGGGAGCAATCGCACATAGAACAGCAGATTCCACTGAGTCCAGGCACTTTTAAGCTCACAGGCTACAAAGCACAATGTCACTACCTTAGTATATATATTAGGCCCAAACTTTTCACGCCCTGAAACACCTTCCATTGCTATACACCAGTTGCAGTGTTGCTGCCGTACAATCATCTGATAAAGTCAGTAAAAACACAGACTGGTCATTACCGAGAGAGATCGGAGTGGCAACAGTACTCCTCCCGATCTGCTGACAAGGAAACCCCCTCCTACAAACTGAGCCTATTCTTTCCGTTCCTTTGCTTTCAGACAGTTCTTCCTTCGCAGCTCACTAGTTTGGATGCTAGCAACACTGTAGAAGCTGATTTGGGTTCGATCAAACTACCCAGTTTGGTAGCAGGGCAATCACAGAGGCTCCAGTAAAAGGTATAAAATGGCCCGTGTTTAGTTTTAACTTAATGAATAAGCATACTATGCTATATCCTGACCTTACTCAAATAACCCCCATATAATGCCACACATTATCCGTGAAAAAAAGAGTCTTTACCCTCAAAATTTTGTAATAATTCAGAGGCTTAGGTGGTCAGGGAATATGACAAGGGAAGCTCTTTTGCAATAAAACATTTTCTTTTGTCCCAAGACCACAATTTCAAAATTCTGGAGTTGCAACATTTTTTATGAAGGTTAAAGGAATCTGAACTTCATGAGAAATTGCATCTGTTTCAGGATGGCTCTTCTAACTTATTTCAGTCATTCTTACTTTTAATAATGAATAAAAAATTCTTTATGGGATTTCTACTTTAAAATATTTGCTTTTATTTTCTTGCCTTTTTAAACACGTCTTAAAAAGCTTTCACAACAGCTTAAACACTAAAGAATTTCTACAACTTCCTTACTATTTTGTACATGATAACTTAAACCCTAATTAATCAAAAAACACAAGGTAAGTGTATTATGTCTGACTATAAAGTACATTAACTTAGTATTCATTGACTATATTTAATCTGTGGCTTGAGAGGCTCAGTAGCAGCCTTAGACTCGTCTTAAAAAGGAACGGCAATTTCTAGGATTCACATTCTATCATAGCTCAAAGTAGGTTCTCTGAATAAATGGGAGATGGAAATCAGTGAGATATATTAGCACCAGTATATATTTTTCATTTCCCTCTGTCTCTGCTTCCAAAAGAATATTGGTGATGAATTTGCAAATGGTTCTGGATTATGACAGCGTTTTTTACCCTTCATTATTTATCCCCCCGCTGAACACCTCTATTAGAGATTACAGTGACAAATGCATGAATAAAAGGCAAAGACAATATTTTAGCACTGCAGTGTAAATCTCCTTTTACGCATTATTAATTTAAAGAAATCCATTATACCGTACAGCTCTGAGGGGAAGACAAGGTTACATAAGAACTGTTATAGGCAGCTGGGGGTCAGCTGAAGACAGAGCCCCACTGCCATCCCCCTGCGATGCTCAGTCTCCCAGGCCCCTTTCTGGGAACTCTGCGTTTCTTTCATATTCTCCTCTTAATTTCTTTCTTCACTTTTATTTAACACAGGCAAGAGGTGGCTGTCAGCCTGGATGAGCTCTGCCTATCTCAGACTGGAGACAGCAAGGGCAGAAAGACCACCAGTGTACCTCAAGCATGGCTTATTCTCCATGTCCCCCAGAGGGGCATGGAAGGAACTACGTATCAAGGGTGAGAGAAGAGTAAATGCTCCTCCTTTGCCAGCCTGGCACGTTCAGCCACCCGCTGGAATTGCAAAGAGAAGCGTGTGTGGTGATGGGAGAGGAAGGAGGAAGAAATCAGCACGTGCTGAAGAAGGGTGGTTCTGTTGTGGACCTTTAATTCACCGTGACCTGGGCTAGGGCCCAAACTTGTATCACGTGGGCCACCCACAAGCTATTAAGGTAGCAAAAATGGTGATCCAACTCCACCTAGGCTCCCTTTTTGTAAAGCCTTCCATATACGTGTTCTCCAAAAGCCTTTGAAACAAACAAACAAACAAAAATTATTCCTTCTCCCTCCCTTTTTCTTTTCCCAAAGACAGGGCTTAAATCTTGGGCAATATCCTATAACACAGAGCTAAGCAAGGCTTTGTACAGAATCTCCCTCTCCACCCCTCCAACAGAGTAAGAAGGGGAGGAAACACTGCTCCTATCAAGAGGAAGGAAATAGGAAAACAGATGGAAAGTACTCAGAATTGGAACAAGTGCGTTTTAAACAATACAACAGGTCCCTTTTACTCCAAAATAACAGAACACTTCTGTGGATATCTATATACAATCATGCCATCGACAACAAAGATAACGGTGAAATAATTCTGTGAACCTGAACTGAGAGTACTTTTTGTGAGAGACGCTAATCACCAGACACGATCTCCATATAGCTCCCATCATGCAAACCCAAGCCTTTGATTTCACTTGATTTTTTTTTTTTTTTTTTAAATCTTGCAACAAAAGACTTAGGACTAAAATACCCATAGCTTACACCTCCCAGTGGCTTAAAAAATACCCACCCAATTGCAAGAATTTATCAGCAGTTCGTTTCTTACATTGCAATTGACTGAATTATTTGTAGTTCATCTACTCAACGAATCTAGTCTTGTTTTGTGCTTTTTCACTGACAGTCTTCTAAGAGAGTATATGTTGCTCTGATTAAGCTCAATCCTACAAACACTTACTCATGAAACATAGGATCGCAAAGAGTTCACTGGGGTTCTCTCTCCATGTACTTAAAGGAAAGTATGTGCCCCTCAACAGATAACTAAGGATGAGCAGTACTGGAATGAACACACAACTGGAATGTCTAAAAACAAGAGCTTTCTGTTCTACTTTCTGTTATCACTGTGGCTTTAGGCACTTGAGAGCCTGTGTTTGAAAATGGAGCATTTAAACATGCAGCCATTTAAGCATTACAACAATATAGATTAAGCACCTACTCCTGCTCCCATTGACAAAAAAGTTAATCTCCCAGTTTTAAAGGGATTAGGAACAAACTCATAAACTGAGAGGTCCTCGCACTTTAGGCCTTTGTCCTTCAGAAGAGGAACACTTTATCACAGTATTTGTACTACATGTTGTCACCCAAGCCCCATTTCTATTTCCCTACCTGGTGTTTCTTGCAACATGCCAGGGTGTTCTGCCAAGGTTCTACGTCATAAATTCAGGCTTTCTAATGCCAATAATAAAAGGGACTAAAGAAGGACAAACACAGTTGGTGAAAAGCAAACCCCAGAAACAGTGGAAATTTTGTTCTGAAAGGTCAGATAAGGTTTGCATGGTAATTTGTGAAATTCTTTGATTTTATGCACAGGACATACTGAATATACCCCATCTGAGTATACAATAGTTCTGCCTCTGCTCCTGATGACACAGCTCAGAGTCAAAAGAATCCAAACAAACACAAAGGAGGATGAAAAAGATCAAATACTAAGCTTCTCAAAAGCCTGGTAAGGGCTAAATTCTGATTTGATCTACTTGTTCACTCAGCGGTGCCGGTAGCTTCTCCCAATAACCAACTTCTAAAATAAATTTTGGGGAAATAGTTAGATTTGAAATTTTTTTAGCTCATACATTATGAAGTACAACAAACTCCATCCCTTCATAGCTGAAAGGACATTGGGAAATAAACACATCAAACATACTGTTTTAAGCTTTCAAGACTAATTTTAGATGTCCCAGCATTTGCTACCCCATTGGAAACATCAAAAAGGAAATGTCTGCGTAGAATGCAGGTACTTACAGCTTTCTGAAAAATTGGGGGGTTTTAAGATGTTTAATATTGGAAACTTAAGCCCACTAGTTCTCTTTCAAAATGTAGACTATGGTTCATTGATTTCTTTCCTTCTGAACTGAGGATCTCAGTCAAGGGGGTTGAAAATAAGATACTTAAGAGTAATTTTAAACCCCATGCTCCCTATACCTTCACAATAAATCCTTTGAAAAACTGGCAATGCTTTAGTGAAAAGACTGATGGGAAACGTTAAAAAATATCATGCAAGCAACATCGAGTTATCTCTGTTATTTTAGGCAAAACATATTTCCTGCTTTTTTCCCTTCAGACTCACTTAAAGCGTGCTGTAGAGCTCAGGCTTCAGACTATTCTGTCAATCAACGGTTAGAGAGGTCACTCATATTGGGGTTTTACTAGTGTACAAACCTCCCTCTGTGGAAGTACCTTCACCTGTACAAAGCCCTGGTGTCGGCGCAGTAACCACAGCAAGCAGCTCCAGCGCAAGCTACAGCTGACTTTGGTGCAGCAGGTCTACGTGGGAAGAGTTTAACCCACTTCAGCAACACACACAAAACCAGCTGCAAATTCCATCGCTGCTGACAAGGCCACAGCACTGCAAAGAGGGTCTGAGCAGGTTTGCGGCTCCAGCCTATGCAGGAGGAGGAAGGGCCAGGGAAGTAACCTGCATGATTTTCTTATTTCTGAGACAAGGGTACCTTGTATGAAGACTGTTTCTCTATAGGGACTGCAGCTTTTAAAACATTAACATTTTATAAAATATAACACCTGAAAGCGCACAGTGTCACTCTCTGCATCACAAATGTCTGAAAAACTGCCACAGGAACTATCGCAATACACTAAAATTTATGTAAAAATCACAGGAATACTCCCATAACTCCTCACTGAAGTTGATGAAAAGGGTCATTATTGCACCTCAGTGATCCTGTCCTAATAAAAAAGAAATTAGTCTGTTTAATAACAGTGCATAATGAAGACTGTAGAATAAAGCAGTGGATAATTTGTCAGTGATTAGAAGGTCAATGGGTCAACTTATGAACAACTGAGTTGCTTTACCTGAGGGTAGCCACTTATGTAAGTCAAGAAAGCCCCTCCTTTGTCTCAGTTATCTCACCACCGGTACATTATCAAAATAAAGTTGCAACTTATCAGTCACGAGGGAGACACAGCCAGGTAACCACGGTGTCTATCAACAGACCTTGGAATTCTCACGTTTTGTTTGAAATGCTTTTAAAAAACGAGACTTATTTTTCCAAATGCAAATACTTTCCCCCTCTTTTTTGAAAAGGCAAATTGCACTTTCATCACAAACTTATTATGGGATTACATCACTTCTGCAGAAATATTTTTTCATCGTAGTCATCTGAAGTGGGAAAGCCTGCAGAAATAACAAAGTTTTTGCTCAATTTGGTTTGTAATCCCTGCACCATTTACCTCTGATCCCATCCTGGATAATTCAAGATCTATTAAACACAATGCCATGCTGGTCTATTGCGGAACGATCCACTGCAAAAAATGCTTCTTGAGAAAGCTATAAAGGTGAATTATTACCTGCTGACCCTCAAATTCTAAATTCTGTATTCTTCCGCAAACAGTTGCTGATATCACCTACGGCTAAAACAGAAGAGGAAGCCATGTTCCGCACACTGTGCTAGTTTTTGGTGACATTGTCAGCTGTAACCAGGGAGGAAACTTCAGAACCACGAACCGCAGGCTCATGAGATTTTCCAGGTATCCTGCACATATTTGCATACAGGGGCACGGTTTTGTCCTCAAATGCCTGCACCTAGCCCCAATTCAAACTATAGCTTGTGTGTGTAGTAATGTCATTTATACAGGCTACAACTGAGACCATCTTGTGCTAGATGCCATAGAGACAAAAACTACACAAGATCTGTGCCAAAAAAATTTAAACCTGAAGAAACAGAAAAACGGAGAATTTTTATCCCAGTGGTACAGATGACAAACTAAACCCTACAAATATGAAGTGATTTGGCCAAGGTGATGGAGCGAGGGCTAGGAAACTACCTTGGCTTTTACTAAATCCTATTTTAAAGCCTTTGCCACAAAACCATCTTTGCTTTTCACTGTTGGAGCTCACGCTGGGCTACATAAATAGCTGAACCCTATTGCCAGGGATCTCTGTGGTAGGCACTCAGGTCATCTTTAATACGAGCAGAAGCCAGTCCTTGTCCTGATTCATGCAGTGCTCTGCAACAGAAGAGGAACAATCCGGCAAAGTGCTGAGCGCATTTCCTGGAAGCATCCCATCCAGTCGGTGAGTTCAACAAAAGTTCCCCTCCTCTAAGCACTGAGCTTTAAAGTTCCTTAAAGATTACGGGTATCATCTTGGCAAAGGTTTTCACTAACAATGTGTTTAAGTATGTAGCATAGTGTGACCTGATATTCCTGTGTTCCTTTTGAAAATTTAATTCACAAGTAGACAACAAAGAACATCTCTGATCTTTCAAAAGGCTGAAAGGTCACTCCGAACCTATATAAATGCAAATAATTTTTATTATTTTAATGTAAATTATAACATAAAATAATAAAAAAATTAATGTAGATTATTCCATTTATTTCTAACACAGATTAAAGAAGGCTAAAAATACTAGTGATCATTTTTCAGTGCACATACGCGTGTGCACACACACAGAATCAGGTAAAGCATCTCTGTTTCATAAGATCAGGTTCCATTCAGAGTCAAGGGATAGAAAAGCTCACTGAATTTGAATTGATAATAACATTGTGACTTGAGCTCCAAGGAATTCCACCCCCCCCGCAACCACCTTTTTTTTTTTTTTTGGCTTAAAATAATTAAATTGGATGAGGCAAGATACCTGATCAGTTAACTTTTCCATTCCTCCATTCCCAATGAAATAAAATCTAGCAACAAGTTTTTGCAAAAGATTGTGTTCTATGCCAGTGGGTCAGTGGCCAATTTAACCATAACAAATAATAGTCTAGTCTTTCAAAGTTTCGACTATTTTTTTTTCAAGGGAAAAAAAGAATCTGAGTGCTAGAAGACAGTTTGGATTTCCTCTGCATTTTTACACTGCCAAGTCACTAGCACATTTTCCCTCTAGCTGGCTAACACATCTCCCTGGTGAACACGTGCAAATTGCAGCTTCAGACAATCCCACTGCAGCGAAGTCACTGACATTAACTACAGGCATATTTGCTCTGAAATTATGTAATTTTTTAACAGCACAAAATTCAGGTAACATCCAGATTCAGTGCCACTTTCCTGGCTTTGCTGTTTGCATTCTGCAACTTAAATGGCTCTGGTTGCAGAGGAGTTAAAATATTTCAGTTCTGAGTTAAGAAACAGTAAAAGTTCTAGTCCAGAGACACTTTTCTCCTTCTTTCCAATGGTGATTGGCTCCCCCTGCACCTCTTTTGTTTTGAGAATTTTGGAGTGTGCAGACTTGTGTAATGCAGAGATTGTTTCCAATTTAATTTAGTTGTTTTGTCTTTTATCATAATGGAAACGAGCACAGGATCCTTCTCAGGCTTTTTGCCATATAAAAGGATGCAGACTTTACTCTTGTGGTTCCTCAGAATAATGGGGGAGGGAGAGGAGGGGGAGAAGGATTAAATGAGATGCTAACTGAAGGTATTACAGCAACTTCTGCACAGCTAGCAAGACCCAAAAATTTACTCTTGGATTCTGCGAATTAACATTTGCCTAAGTATTATGCATAATCTGCTAGATGTCATCCCCCAATAATCTAAAAGAGCCCTTGCTACATTTCATGGGGAAGAATATACCTGACGAGTAGGTCCTCTGCTTTTGGATCTGAAATCCACTGTGGATTCAAATGGGTATTCATTGTAAACTTAGGCCCTAACTATGCTAACAGACTGTCTTTTCTCTGAATGTGTTTGATTTTTTAAGTATCTGCTAAATGGTTGGAGTAATCACGCAGTTCATTGGTTTCTCAAATAGTTCACTTCAGGTTTTTGCTGTTAAGGTTTCTTCCTGCAAGTCAATGGCAAAAATGCTACCAAATACAACGCTATGCAAGTAGACCTTCAGAAATTACCTGCACAAACTGGGGGGCTGGTCACTGCAGACATGAGTGCAAAATAGTGCCCCAACTGGACAACCAACCTTTTTAAACAAGAGAACAATAAACAATGACTGTTGTCTTTTCACAGAATAAATATTTGAACTAATAATCATTCAGGAGAAATATGCAAAGTTTTCAGGATTTACAAACATTTTTCCAAATGCCTGGCATTCAGCCAAGCACCTAACAGAATATTATGCTGTGAAGCACAAATCAAACTACAGGTGCAAAAAAGACCACCATTTCATTTTTTCATTTCAGGTACACTCCAATACTAACACTCCTAACAATTTTTTGGACAGCACAGTTTCCAGGACAGACGGAGGTCACAAATCTGCGTGAAATGGTACATCAGACAGTAGGGCACCGGATTTAGGTGGCAAAGGTACTTCTGCCTGTGAGAACAGACTTGGACTTCATTAAATTCACAGAAGACAACTAGCCATCCTCCTATTCAGCCGGATGAAAAGTTCCAAGAAATACCACACTGAAGGGATGAAAGGATGAAGCAAATACTGAGGAGTAGAAGATATATGACTACTTGTGACTAGTAAGCCTGCTTCTACTCTAACACACACTAGGCAAATTCATGATTTCTGGCACCAATTGCAAGGGATTACAAACCCAACAAGAAGGTTTTATCCTGCTGGACAAAATGTGTGTCGGGATCAAATCACCTAACCCCATTCTTATATGTGAATAAAAATCTCGTAGTCAGTATTACTGGAGTGATTTCTACTGTAATGCTTTGTCTTGCCTTTAATTCTCTACATTTTACAGTAAACTAACTGATATTTCTTTTGGAAGAGAATAATAGGTACAGGAACTTTAAGACACACAACATCCTTCCCAGCTCATGGAAGGAATGCAACTGAATTGTTAATAGCACCCGTTAGTAGCAACAATGTTCGGAGAAGACCAGGCGGACGACAACATGATCTGGGCAGTCTGGAGTGTTCCCACAATGACGACATGATTCTGGGGACGTTACATGCAACCTGCAATCACATCGCCATTCACACCTTCACTGTGCATATTGAGTGTAAAAGAAATTAGCATTCTCTGTATTAAAAAACCTTACAGATGGAAACCTGTTTCAGATACGAGGTCAGAGGTAGAAGAGGAAGCTCTGCCCTCTTACTTGATCCTTGGAGACACATCCTAATCAGAAAAGCACACCCACCACCCCCACCAAGGCTAAGACATAGCCACAGATGTTCTAAGTAAGAATTGAGATGTATTTGCAAAATTACAGACACGCATGCCGCTTGTTCCACAGAAAGCAATATCCTCTTGATTGGCATTTTGAAAAAGGCCATATTTCAAGAGAGAATATGCAAATTTTTTTAAGAGAATAACAAAGTACATCTTAATTTTAAATCACTTTACATTGTCACAAACCCCTCATTTGTTGACTAACCTGACAACGGACTTTTGAGAGAGAAATATCAAGTAAACATGATGCAAATCTATTTTTAGCCATGAATGACTATTTAAAGAAAGCTCAAAATATTAATTCAAGACAAAACAGTACTTTCAATCTTATAACCCAGCTTTTACACACAAGGGTAAGAAAATAAAGCTACAAGCATACTGACTGCAATAATTTTGCACACTTAGAAACTGGCTTTAAGCTTTATTAATAGCTTCCAGGAAACCTGAAGCATAGGTTCTGCTGAGCCCCAAATATTACCGGCACACAGAAGCTGAAATTTGCCACTGTCACCCTTTATGCAAAAGAATATGAAAGATGAACTATTACTATACAGCATATTTTGACAGGGCCAACAGATGGGATTGGGTTTTTTGGAGCTTGAAACTTCTGACTAGACCTTCAAGAAGAACTGTTAGAGATCACATCAGTATTGCCCCTGTGAATGTGAAACAATGCAACATCTCCATTTTAATCAAGAAATACATGAATGAACCTTGAAAAGCAGCAAAGGAAATCATATGGTGTATATACAGAGTTTCTGTTAACACTGGCAAGGGGACAATCAGCTACGGACCACTTCAGTCTCTAAGCGTCTATCTAGAAGCCTGGGAGACACAGAAATTGGAGGGATATATCTTGATACGTATTTAGTAATGGAATCCGTTTCAGGAATCGCAACTTTAAAAAAAAATACATTATTGACACACTGTCAGGCACTGGAGAGGCAACACATGATGAGATGGCAACAGTACAGGGCTTTAAATACCATCATCTTAATATTTGCATAAACCCAGGAGAGAGAGCTCTCCACGCATCAGTCTGCATGCCTGCATAATGGAAGCACCTAGGTGATTTGCCCTTTATGGATGAAATAGGTTATCAGTGCATTATAATCATTATTTTAACAATATGCCAAATACCTAAGTATTTGAGAATATATAACACAAAATCAACACATTCAGAAACTTTTCAAAAGCTATTTCCCAACATGCTGCATAAGCCATGTGGTCTGATAATCCCTGTTAAACAGAGAGAGCAGATTACATGAAATCATACCATACAATTATGTTGAATTATAACACGCTACAAACATGGCATGAGATACTCATTTGTCGATGTATCGGATGAATTCAAATAGCTCCTCCTCAATCCTTTGGCTAACTTGTTAGCCACAGTGTTCAGCGATTTGCTGGAAACACATGCAGAGCGCCAAGTTTCTCATTACACTGTTAAACTCTTCTCTAAACATGATTCAGCAAGACAAAACATGCACCCCTGGAAGTGCCAGAGTGCTTCTGCTACAGGGTTAAAGGGGTGGAGAGGCGAGAGGAAGAAACCCACACACAACACAACACAAACAAAGCCAAACCCTTCTTAGGTATTTGTCCACCTGCTTGGACTGCACAGGACTGTAGCAAAGCAAACAAAATCTCCATGCTATCAGCAGATAGCACAGTTCACGGTTAACTTCAAGTAGCACAGAACACACCTCTTCAGAAATAGCAGCAGCTCAAACAACTTCAGAAAAAGAAAACCCACACCCCCACAACCTTAGGAAGGGTGGATGTCCCTGGCTTCCAAACATCAGGAAACAACGTAAACGAGATCATTGCTGCTATACATACAAGTCAACATGACGAGGGAGAACCTGAAATATTCTCTAATCCCCACAAAGCAGAATTTTTCAGGTGGCTCATTTTCACGACGTTAAGCCCAGAAGCCTCGAGATGTCTTTCTGGCCTGTAGATCTGCACTCCAACCAAAGTACAAATCTCTGAGGCGGTTATTATCTCTGGTAAGTGTTTGCAGCGTATCCAGCACAACATTTATGGGTGGGCCTTTCAAAGAGGACTGAACCACAAATAACAGCAGGCACAACAGCAACTGCACTGCATCAGAGGAGGGCACTGTGTTGTTACTTCTACTGTTGCTACGTCTTTCACACTTGAAACGTGAATTAAGTCATGAAAATGCTATCTGAATTAAGATGAAATCCCCATTTTGAAAGGTAACTTTCCCTCACAGGCTCTCTCCCTCTTCTCTAAAACACCTAGTACCATTAGACATAGGATACAGATTAGCTGAACCAGGGGTGTGATCTGTAACATCAACTCCCAAGCATCAACACCAACCTGCCAGGTGGAAAAACTGATGACATCATTACCACTCTTACCTGGAGTCGGCACACAAGCACCTCTAAAACATTGTATCACTCGAATAATCGCCTAAATGTGGAACCCAGTGTCCAAAGCCAGACAAACAGTCACAACTCAGTAAAAAAAAAAAAAAAAGAAAAGAAAACAAAAACCGTGAGTCCAGACCTGTGTCTTGCACCAACCACATTAAGTTTACTAACCACACTTCTAGGAACAAGATCCCTGAATCTGTGAATTGAACACTGCAAATGAGAAAGCTCTGGATAAAATGATAGAGCAGTAAGGAATTCAGAAGAACAAACCTTCGGGAAAACAGTCCTCTGGCAGTTTAGCTGCTAATTTGTACAGCTTCAGAAGACTAAAGGTAACAGGCTGTTCATTTGAAATTATTCCTCTGCTTCAGACAGGTGTCTCCAGAAGTGCATTTGGCAGCAGTGATAATCACAGTAAAGACAGTATTTAAAAACACAACGTTCATTAGAGCATGTTAATAACAGTGAAATACAGGTATTAATAATTTCTCCACTGGATATTAATTTTGTGGGTTTGACCCTTTGCTGCGGAACATCCACATTGACAAATCTTTCTCCCCACACACAAACCTTTTTTCCAAGCCATCTTTAGTTCTAAATGGAAGACTATAAAATATCTTTATTAAAGTTTGGTCTTAGATTAGCAAGAGGGCAATAGCACCGTGACTCTCAATCTAGTGCACACATTTCCCCCTTAATGATAAAGCAAGGGAAAGCAATGTGATGGCTCTTTCTACCTTCCTGATTTATAACTGTCTATGACTATAGGTCAAATGAATGAAAAGCACCTGGGGAGCATGCTGCAGGAACAAGTCCTTAGTGTGATAGCAACCCTGGAGTGCAGAGGAGATAGCTAGTCCGACTCGGTCAGACAAATTAGATAATTAAATGGAAACAGGCTAGATAAATTGCACTTTCTTAATTGGGTTATCAAGAAACAATAGTGACTATGAATGACCTCACTGTCTGTGTAGTCTAACACTTCTCTCTGTAGGAACTAGGAGGGAGTTACTCGTCTAGGCTAGGGTTATTGTTGGCCTAGAAAACAAATGCTTAAGAACAACTTTTTTTCTCTCTCACCAGAAGCCATTACAAATAAAAATCTAGGTCTGCTGATTTGGAGGTAGGAGTGCGCATGGGATGCAAAGAAAAGAAGGACTGCACCAACCTTGCCTGAAAAATGAATAGCACTCTCGCCAAAGTTAACTGATGTGCAGCAGATCATTGGTGCTAAAGTCTGGGCTTGCTCACACCCACAAGTTTGTCATCACTTGAATCATTCAAACAAAATAGTTGTGTGCTCTGTGCGTGGGTGCTAGAGAGAAACAAAATATTGCAGTGCTTCTAAGATGCTACAGAGAACACAACGGTCAGAAGGCAACAGACTGGGAATTAGTTACCCCTCAGTCAGGCCAAAAAAGAACCCATAATTGGGATTTTATGGCTCAAATCTTCACTGCTCCACAAAGTCATAAGTGTGCATCTTCATGGAAGTCGGCAATGGGAAAGAGGAGGACAGGAGAGAGAGGAGGAAAAATTCTTAATTCCCCAATCTGTAAAGCATCTGTACCCCTCTACCAAGAGTGGTGGATGTGAAAGAAATTAACAGATTCAAGATCACGAGATAGAAATGATCTGTGCTGAGCACGGCTCACATCTCTCCTGCTGGCAGATCAGTATGTTCTGAAACAAAGGATGTCTAAAGACTCCTGACATATGACCAGTATCAGACAGGTTAATATGCTCGCCCTAGCCCTTCTCACTCACTGTTGCCCTTAAGTATGCGTAACAACTCGGTTCCTGGTTGACCTGCACTGCTAAAAGACTATCAAAAGCCATAATGCCAATAAAAAGCTCTTCTATTCCTTCCTGATAGGACCATGCACCACATTGGGTTGGTACTTAGTAACTATTTCTTGTTCAGATTTGCATCACTAAGCATAAGTGCTGTCCAGTTTAAGGATCCCTAAACTGTGTGTTCTCAGGTCCATGGGCAGTCATCTAACACAGGCACACACAGAGGCCTAGAAGCATTAACATTTTAAATCACTGACGGACCTCTCTCAGACACCTTGCAGAGTGAGGAGCTCTACTTCTTATCTGTCTCACTGCCTGTGGCTGACCAAGGACTGGTATGAACATTTGCCTCTTCTACAGGACAGGTATGCATGGTCTGCGCTGCAATCGCACGTTATCTCTCTAGCTCCCCGATAACACACAGACTCTTCACTTTCACCAACTACTAAATTCTAACAGGGAAGAATTATTAACAAAAAAAGCTTCACGTTTGCCTGCATTGCCAGGCAAGGCAGCCACTTATTTTTCTTCCACAGTGCTGGCCTGAAAACAGACCTAGGAAAACATTGCTCTAAAAATGAGCATATGTTGCAACTGAGTCAACCAAATATTTAGATATGTCACCTCTTAAGCAAAAATGAATTACATCCACTTGTTACTACATTGCTACAGAATAATGTCTAAAGCTATCTGTATTCAGTATTTTAAAACATTTTTAATAATGTCAAGATCTTGATATTATCTATTGAGCTATCACTCCATCACGCTTAGATCCTAGTAAAAAAAAAAAAAAATCGTAAAAACCACACTGAACAACTCACATGCTTACTGTGCATAACACAGAATGACCAAGTGCAGGGGTGGAAAACTGAACATATACTTTTAAAAAAACATCTGAAAGGAAGAACAAGCATACGGCTTATGTTTAGAAACCTCTCTTGACTGAACAACCCCGAGGCTACAGGCTGCGCTGAAGCCCAAGCTTAACTTGGTCCTAGTTGTCTGTCTGCTGTATTTTGTTAAAATAGCCCCTTTAGCCTTCATTGAGTTAATGAATATTATGATCTTACTTGTGCTCAGTTATTAACATACTGAAACGGATTCTAATTCCACACACACTTCCATTTACTTCTGCTCCCTATTTACAATGCAGAAAGTAGCTGTACCCAACAAACTACCAGTAAAAATGCATTATAGGATGTTTGCAGCTTGTTAGCTTAAATTTCAAGCACTTCCTCAAAGACAGGGCTACCTAAAGCTACTTTTACTCAAGGTTCCTATTAAGATACCAGATTCTCTACCCTTATTTTTATTCAAAGTGACAGGAAACCAAAAACATCAAGTGTAGACCTTCTATCTAAGCCTCCAAGAGATCTAATGAAAAACATAACTAGGGGCTGCATCCAAGAACATGTTTAAGATTCTGACTATGAAAAGGCTACTGACATTCTTCAGCTACTTCCCCAGTATGAGACACTGGCAAGTTTGGGTATTTTGAGACCCAAACAATAATTTCAAGAAAAAGAAAGGAAGACTCTTCCATTTCTTCTGCACTTTTTGTTCAAAGATCTCAAGCGCTTAGGCAATGTCTACAGCCTCACTGAAGCAGTGAAGTACTGACATTCTCATTTTTAGCAATAAGCAACCTGAGGCACAGAGAAAACAGATCCCAGATAGCATCCTATCGCTCCTAGACAATGGGTGCTTGGGGAAAAAAATGAACACAAACAAAAAAGTTGTATACTGGTTGACCAGTTTAAGACAGTCACATGCTTTTTTGTGAGCGGTTCTGTGCACAGCCCTGGTACCTTCCTGTGTCCCTACCCATTAAATATTAACAGGCTGGCTGAAAACTGAATGCTTTCAGAAAGAAAAGATGGCAAGACTTTCCACCTTGAGAAACATCAGAAATTTACTCCATCAAATACAAGTTTCCTCAAAGCCCCTCACGATACTGGCTGCCTAGCTAGATCTACTGCAACGAACAGGCAACTGGAGAACACCCCAATACTGTTTCTCTCACTCCCACAGGCAGGCGAAACACCACATACACCCCTCTTTTTTACTTTTCAGGAAATTCTTACATGAGAAATTGTTCTCATAGTTTCTTTGTAAATGGATTTTTCACAATCAGTGGATGGGATTCCCTCACACACACACGCACAAAAAAAAAAAAAGATCAGAAAAGAGCTATATTAAATTAAACATCTCTGTAAGATGAAGTTAACAAGGCAACTCTACAAGCATGAATTTTAGCATGGCAAAGTCTTCTGATTTTATCTTGTTAAAATCAGACATCCAAACAAATCTTTAATTATTTACAAATTTGGATTTCCTGTGACTGACCATCTGCACTGAATTCAAGCAGAGTAATAACTACATTCAATTTTAGTTAAAGTTAGGTCATTTTTCTCCAAAACTTTTTAAAATAAATTAATTAAACAATTCCCACAGCTGCTGCCAGAGAACTAAAATTTGCTTTTGAATTCACTCAGCTCCTTCTAAAAGGAACGAAGCCATGAATGCTACCTCAAAAGCAGTATCAGTGATGGATAATTTGCCTTTATGTATCAGACCAATCTGTATAGGTTCAACATTAAAATATCAGTTACCATTTGGGAGATTTACATGAACCTTCTGCAGTCCTGCTTTATAGTCAAGCAGGGGAGAGTTAATTATTTCTCCAGAATTTATCTTCTGAATGGATATTCACTCGGTATGTTATTCACACTACTTTGCAATGAACTCTGCACTTTCCTACTTTTCTCCCAGGAAGTCGCAATCGAAGACAAAAGCCTGGAAATGATAGGCAAGGGCAGAGGCCATGTCCAACTTTGATATCTCGTTGATAACGTATTGTACAATTAGATCAATTTGACAATTTCCATTATGGCTGATAAAATATTTATTGAGCCTTGGAGATGATGTCTGATCCCTGTGCCATTTGTTTTACTAATGGGGGAGATATTTACCAAATCAGTAAAAAGCATTCAAATTTCAGATCCTCATAGCCTCCCCAACATTAGATTTGCAAATTACTGGCTGAAGCCATAAATTACAGCACAGCACAGCCAGACTGATGCCAAGCTGACAAGGTAGGTAGATGGCTTGCGATGACATTATTTCATAGAAGCATTAATCATAGCAGGAAAGAAAATACTCTCAAATTGGTCCATAAGTCTAAATATTAAGGAATGAGAAGCAGGTTGCCGGGAGATAGCTTTAGCTGCAGCTGGAAAATTAGGAAATGAAAAACCTTTCTATTATTTAACAAATCATCTTAATAATGTTTTACGCTGTAGTGCCAGAAAGCAAACGAAATTCCTATTCTTTCCCATTTGCTCTTTATCCTCATTGCTCTTTAATAGGAATATTAATAATCTGAGGATTGGTGCTGATGTAGTCCAAGCTGTATTTTTCTTCTGCCATAGGTTAACTAAAAAAGGATAAACACTGAAAGAAAATAAACTTTTAATTTCCATGTTTAAACTGTTTGCTTTGTCAGCAACACCAACGGGGGCTATAGCTCCTCTTCTACTATTATGTTCAAGGTCAAGCATACATTTACCTATGTGCAGGCCAAAATTATTAAAATCCCACAAATCAGATAAACTGCAGAATCCAGCTTACCATGAAATAGAGACAGAGGCCTGTAATCTTAGGAAAAAATATACATGTATCATTGTTGATTAAATACAAACCCTGCTGATTAATTTAGAGAAAAACACCACCTTACAGGGATGATTACACAATGAACAGCTTAAAATGCTTCCCTGCTAACAGCATTGTCAAAACCCAGAACCTTACAGTACATTGGCCAAAGAAGATTCATAGCATGCCATGACTAAAGTAAGTTGAAGGTGACACATTTGTCTAGCAGACATAATTAAAGGTATAATATTGGTGCTAGAGGTCAGAGTTGTAGAGTCCTAAGGCAAAAGCACTTGGAAAGAAAAAGCTCTGAAATAAGGGAATGAAGAATGATGTTGGTCAAGAGTCTGACACCTCTCTAACTAGAATTGCAAAGGTTTGTCTCAGCAGGCCTGATGCTCACATTTTCCTACCTTTCGCCAGCAAAAAAGCAGGTCACCCAGGGTTCAGAAGTCTCAACAAGAGCCCAACCGTGCAAGCGCTGTGCCTCAGTAGTTCCCATTGTGACAGACTGATAGCGAGATTTCCAACAGAGCTCAACACCCACTGCATACCCAAATCTTCAGAAAACTGAAGATGTTACTCAGTGCCTAAATGGAATTTGGGCATCACAACACAACACAAATGCCCAGCTTTTAGACACACTACTGGTATTAGGCATCTACTCTCCCTTTAGAAATTGATGGGAAAGCTAGACGAGGATTCGTAAAGAACCATGATACTGAGCAGGGAAGGGCTAATATAGTTAGTCACTTACAGTTTGTCACAATAAAATGCTAAAGAATGGGTTTGCCTTAAGCTTTGTCTCTGTCAAAAGCTTAAGCGCGATCTCTGTCAGCTGGATTTGTGGGTTCCATCAAAATGAGCAGCAGAAGATGACCATAATGGTCTTCTGTTGTGTAACTCCTCCTCCCGTTCCCAAGGGAAGACGTAATTTCCTTTTTTCACTGGGGAAAAATGTCTTAATCACTAGGGCCTGCACACTGTCAATCCTTCCTGCTG
>NW_008824410.1:581631-587194 GCF_000699105.1 Pygoscelis adeliae | reverse complement strand
GTTTCTCCTGCAGAAAGCAAGAAAAGAAAATGTCCCAATCAGCTAAACTATTGCCTGAGGGTTTAAAGATGCTCTTCCCATTAACAGACTTCGTGCAAGTAAAATAATAACTGCATCTTCTCAAAAAATTTTCTGAAATCCAAAGAACCTTTATTCAGTATCGTCAAAACAAACAAGGAGAGTGAGATGCCCCACGTCTCAGGTGAGTACCTAATGGGGTTATTGTACAGAAGTTACACAAGCAGCACATCTCAAAATAGAGTAACATTTATTACGATGGACATTCTGAGGATCCACATCACTAGCTGCACACCTGAAACACTGAGCTGGATGATACTGCTTAATCTCCACAGCTCCCACTGTTGCTTGTTTCCTCTGCTCCACTTATTTCACACCTGAGCAGTTTTCTTTGTTTTATGCTTCACTTAGGCTTGTGAGCTGTATTTCTCAGCACGGTACACGTTTCATGTAACCTCTCCTATATGAGTATTCAAACAGCATGCATTTTAGCATTTTGACAAGTGATGACACGGGGGGGGAGAAAATTCACCTCCAAGCTCTCAGGAAAGCCCTTGTTACCCTCGTAGATTTGTTGCAGGAAGAAATGATTTGGTGTGTGTAAAACAAGAACCGATAGAACCCTCTCTCAGGATGCTCTGGGGTTCAGAAAAAAGTTGAACTCTTTATTGCTTCCGACTTCTTAAAATCTTATGCAGCTTTGCAAAGGCACCTTCATGCTCATGCGGTCCCTTATACATTTTGCCAGACCACCGCAGATGCAAAGCAGCCATAAATCCCTCTTTGTTCCGCTCCCCGACACCCTCACTTAGTAACTCACAATGGTCAAGGGAGAAGGTTACTACACCTTTAAGAGTGAAATCTCAAAGCAGCGCTGTCTGTTTTGTTTGAGATAGCAAAGTTATTGTCCTTTGCGCTGTCTGGCAACCCCTTATGTCCCTTGGATTTATCTCACACACATGATGCAGCTTTGTGGAAGGGATCGGGAGAGACTTTGCATTCCTCTGGTAGGATGGTATGAGTTTGTATCTAAATCTGTTCCATATGACCCACCTCACATGGTTAGTGTCTCGCCGATTCACTTGTAAAGGTCAAGAAGTATTTCAGCTGAGGCTTCAAAGTCAAAGGGTTTGTTAATAAAAAAAATCCTACTGATAGAATCAGAACTTCATAAAGATACTGCGAACGTTCCTTATTCTTTTGTATAGATATATTTAAGGACCACAAGAGGCACAGGTGCAAGGGTGAGGCGTTATTTGTGGGAGTGCGGGTGCAGTGTTAGGGTCTCACAACCTTTCCACCTTAGATGACTGAGCCTTAAAACAAGCTGGGATAACGAAAATCCTTCCAAGTCCAACAAAATTTGCTAAGTCAAGAGAAGAGGGTTTCTCACCATATTTTTAACAAATACTTTTTGAACTAATTGAGACATTTTGCTTCTGGCCCGTCCAGAACCTGGGAGTGCAAAGCTGTACAGAAAAGCTATTCAAAGCTATTCAAACCTCTCCAAAACCTACGAAATGTAAAGGTTAAACAAGTTCAAAACCATGTCTAAAAGCCTCCCAGATCATCTGTCTCAATAACAAGCTACTGGAAACCAGTGGAAGTGAATGGGGCCAATACTGATCCCAGTTTTGTTAACCAGAGTGCTCTCATCATGTTATAACCTTGACAGAGGTACTCTGTTCAAATCAACACTTCAAAACAAGCAAAAATCTGCAGCGAGTTTATCTTAGGCAAACCAGTTCTTTCTCTAGACAGCACAGCCTCACAGCATACCGAGTGTCTCGACTCCACTCCTGTACGTCTTTTTGGGAGACGGTGACAGACATCCTATTCCAGACTATATAGCAGAAAGCAGTCAGTATTTTTGTAAGGACAGAATTTGAGGGATGGGTGTAAAGTACACCTGACATTTTCTGTTGTATGCAATGATTTTTAGAATGTTAACCTATCTAAATATCTGAAGTTTCAAATCATGAAAGTCAAAGCAGAGATTTGAAAAGAATGAACAGAAAGAACTAAGTTCGTAGCCAGGTCTGCTGCACTTTCCGATTCCTGAGAGGCTGGATTTATGCCTGGGGTATGGCTATATGAATAAGACTCTCCCAGGCCATCAACTGAGTATAAAAATTTACAGTGGAGGCTGAGCCAGTGTCCACAGTTCCTTTGAAATATACGCCACGTAATGTACCCCTCTTTCATTAACTACCCAACACAGCCTGTGACAAGATCTTTTTCAAGTAGTCATCCAGCTTGCAAGTATCAGCATTCTTCTGGCAAAGCTGAAGTACAAGTCAGTTTGAAAAACTGTATCAAAGTTTTATTAGTAACTTTAAGAAAAGCCTCACAGAACTCCATGGCAACTCCCAAGCACTTTACAAATTCTGGTTAGGTACCAAGCTCAACCAGACCACAGCCAGCCACATCCAGAACAGGTTGGAGGTAGATAATCAGAAAGCTAATAAACCACCACAAAGGCAGATAAAACCATTTTGTTTTGCTGTACTCCTCCACGTGCTTTAGAAAAATTGAGACTAAAATATCTACACACAACTAACGCTAACTGCTTTGTCTGAAAGCGGCACTCCCAGTGTCTTACTATTCCGTCTGTCTCCCATGGAAAGCAGAGCTGGTCCCTCTGTGTTTGAATCTACAATTCTAAGGCTTACAGCTATCTGGAAACCTGATGTTTTGACTTACACATTTTACAGAAAGAAACTTCCATAGCATTTACAGCTTGAGCACATCTTTACTGCTAATGCTACTCCATTTAGAATTGTCTGGGACAATTCTGTTCCAGAGTTATACAAAACCCCCACCAGCAATCTGTCCATTTAAAATTACAAAAAAAATAGGGAGAGGCAAGCACGAATTGAGACTAGAACGTCATGTAGCTAAGCCAAGAAACAGGAGTTTGTACTGCAGTACAGACAGTGAAGATGAGAGAGCTCCTGGGTAGGAGACTGTGGAGCTGCACACTACAGTATCAAGTTTCTGCAGGTCAAGAGAACTCTTTGCAGTACTTGCCAGGAACTGAAAAAAAGTGCCATACTTCCCCAGAGTGTGTTACAGAGCTGGCTGAGAAGTAACCCCATCCATATTTTCATTATGTTTGCTCCAGAGACTTCTTCCCTAGATTCAAGAAGTAGCAAATTTGGGTGCCCAGAATGATCTATTATCCAGAAAGTAGAGCATACTTCAAACGAGTGAGCAAGCTCATGAGAAAATAGCAGAGGTATAACAGCCTTTAGACAACGCTTACACATCCCAAAATCTTAGGTTACGATACAGCTAGGCATGAAATCAATTTAAATCTGACTATCATTAGACAGATCTGAAGATCATCAACAGAGATAGAACAGTGAATGGCACCACATAAAGGTAAAATGCTTAGAAATATTTCTCTAAGGTTCTGATCTTGGGGGAAAGAAAATCCAGCTTATTTTTAACCAACAGGTAAAAGGAAGATTTAGGTAGCTGTTTTCCATCTTAATATTTCTGCGGAAGTTTGACAGCAAAATAGCTGTGCTGCAGTTGTGTGGTTCACCTCTTTGAGGGATTTGTAGATAGTACGGAAATATCTGTTTCTCATCAGGCAATATGACCCCTATAATTACCAGTGATTCTCAGACAGTGATGCTGTTTAATGCCAACCATAAAAAAAAGCAAGATAAATCTATGAAAAATGCCATACTTTAAAAAAAAAAAAAATCTATATTGGCATTGGCTGAGATGATTTGAGGCTCTAATGTCTTAACACAGGCACGCAATGTAAGAATTTGTTCAGGAACAGTATTAGAAAATCTGATTGTTACTACCAGTTTAAATGGTAAAATCCATCCAACCGCTTTAAATCAGGTTTGACTATAACCCTGCTTCATTCTTGGTCCACAGGATTCAGCTTGCCCTTGGTCAATTTACGACCAAAATACCTCCATGCTCAATCGTACATCATAATTTTGAAGAAGTCCTTTTTAACTACAGGCATTCGTAGTTCCTCAGAGATCAGGAGTTTACCACTAGACATATGATGTGCATATGCATATATACAACAGGCTAGACTGACCCCGATTAAGTACTGCACTTATCTGAAAGTCCATTAGACTATGAACACAAGGTCTTGCAATATCCTTACCAAAAGAAAGGCAGAAAATGAAAGGCAAGATAAAATGACAATACAATTTATCCTTCATGGCCAGGGCAATCACTAAAATATGGAAGCCGATTACTGCACATCAAGTTGATGGGTCTGCAATATACAGTTATGTTTGTCAAGAACTAGTTTAAAGTCACAAACTCATTTCACATAGACCACCAGCCAAGGACAGGAGGAAAAGTTTTTGGACAATGCCCTGTATATGACCTACATGGACTAAAGAACTATGATCAACATTTGAAATCCCCACAGTATTGCATATTCATGAGTAGCTTTTATCCCCTTAGATGAAACATTAAAAAATTAACAACTGACCATCTGAATAAGACCTGATTACAAACTAGGCAGCAGACAGCTAGTACATCATGCAAAATCAGTACTTTAACTTCCTTCCTGATACAGCTGCTTAAAACATTTTGCCATGTGCATGTGCGTATCATGAAGGTCTCAAAACCACCTAAGGGTAAGATTTAGGAACCTGTATTCATTTTCAGAGGTCACATGAACACGCAGAAGCCTAAGCGCTATTTAAAGTCGGTGGCATCTGTTATCCATACCTTAACACCAGGTCAGTATTAATATAATGAATCCAAGGCTCATTTACATTAGCACTGGGAAGATCATTGCCCCAATTTTTCCTCTCATTTAGAGAAAGCTTTTACAAACTTGTCTCTCCAACAGACCTTGTGGGTGGCCAGTATTTTCACTGCTGCACTAGCAACTTTGACTTTTAATCCCCCTGCTAATACCCCAGCCTGATTCGCTTTACTGGCGATAGATAAGTCATGTTTCTGGGTCCCGCACACAGTGACCGGACACCACCTCTCAGTGGCTTGCAAGCAAGCTCCATCGCTAAACAAAAGGCAGTCTGTTTGGTCACCCTTCCTTCAGAGAGGCTTAAGAACATTTTTGTCATTTTTGAACAGCTAAAATCTTGCAGAGGGAAAAAAAAAGTTGTCTAATCTCTTTAAATTTAATCTTTACTTTTTGAAAACTCTGAGCACAGATGCTTAGTGCTGGACTATGTTCCATTAGACTAATTAGGTCAAGATTACCTAAAACGGTATGACTCTACCAACTCAATTTAAATTCCCTCCCTCCTGTCCCTGAAGTTGCACTGTTCGGAATTCTATTCCCTTCTTCTCTCTACTCCCCCAGAGAGCACAAAGTGTGTGGGCAACTATTATTAAAAAACAACAAACAAACAAATCAAAACAAAACCTGAATGAATACTTCAGTGAAATCTAAGGGAGTCCTTCTTGTGGTCTTCAGCACCAGTCCAAACCGGACAAAACTTTACTGACATTTCTTCACTAAAAAAAGTCTTGGTAAAAAAAGTCCGCTTATATTCTTATATTTTGCTTCGTTTACAACATGGATCCAACT
>NW_008824410.1:578960-581601 GCF_000699105.1 Pygoscelis adeliae | reverse complement strand
GAAAAAAGACAGATGGTATTTTTATTTCTTTTCTCAGTTTTTGAGGCTTTCACAAAGTTTTAAATATTTTATACCCATTCAAGTAAATAATAATGAATTAAAAGCATTGCAAAATGTAAAATAGTTTATGGATTTAAAAACAAACTTTTAAGAGATTTGCTTGCACTGCTTATCTATCAGAACACCCACCGCTATCCGGCACATCAGTTCATCAACCTCCCCTCTCAGACGAACCTGTGTGGATGGGTTTCAGTTTCTGTATTCTTCCAATAAAGACTTCTCACATTCTTCACAGCCAGGACAACAGTGGGCTGTTTGGTTCACCGGTTCAAGCTTAATACAAAAACCTAAGAAAACAAATGATACATTCCCCTCCACCCAAAAAAAAGGGGTTCTCAACTCACCTCAGAATCTAAATCTAAAGCAAAGGTACTTGCTTTCAGTGCCTCACTGAAAGGCACCTTTAGACAACGATGGAAATAGTCCCTCAAATTTCACGTTACCTGAGCCTTGTAACTAATTACTCAAAGTGATCAAACAAAACAAAGATATTTATTTTTATTTGGGATCCTTCAAAACATGAATGAACAATCTTAATCATTATTTTTTTCCATGTGCTTATATAATTCTTCACAGACCGATAGATTCGCTTTGAATTCCTGCTATACTTGCTTTACTATTAAAGTCTTAAAGGAAAATTAAAAGAATCCTGCCCAAGGCTGTAAATCTCCTACACAGCAGCAGAAGACCTACAAGTTGAAACTTGGATCCTAAACTTCTTCACTTGAGCTGACCGACTGAAGCCAGAGCAAAATTTTAAAATCAGTGGGATGTACAACTGGCAAGCTTTTAAAACGTGTACAGTTCCTGGGAGAGGGCAGACAGTTTGCTTAGCACATACAACCTCATGAGAGAGCAGAACAAGCCAGCGCTTTAGCTGCAGGAAGAGGAGTTGTGTGAAAAGAAAGTCCACTAAGCAAAAATACACTGAGAGCTCTTGCCTAAGCTGTAGCATTTTCCCGTGAGTGTTAATGAGCGCTACTTGAACCTCAAGGTGTTTGAACTGGTCTGCACTTCATGAAAGCATCAGACCAGTCTAGTGCTTGTCTCTAGCAATCCCAGCATCACAAAGTTGCATAAAGCAGACTGGAAATCTCAGGACAATGCACTCCTGTGATATTACTTGCACATTCAAGGTTTAGGTCCAGGCAAAAAATCAATACTGCTGATACGGAAGAAGGAGAAATGAAACAGAAAGCAATGACCCACCTTTAACCTTTGCAAAACTGGTTCAAACCTTGTACATCTCCCACTAACCCACCCTCCAATAAAGTGTGTGGGTTTTTTTAATTTTAGATCAGGAAGAAAGCAATGTGGGTGAAGTACAAATCTTGAGGGTCCTTTTTTCCAAAGGACTTACAGTTTTCATCCCTGTTCTTTGTGGCAGCTTTCCATTCCTTCCACTGTCATCCAAACAGGTCATTCTTGAGAGGACCTTCTTCCCCTTCCACTTCTAAGCTTACTCATTTTTCATCCAGAGAGTTCATCTGAATTAGGTTCTAGGAGTTTGGAACTGAGATTGGCTTATTACAGCATGTTAAAAGCTTTATAAATACAGTCATAATTTTCAAAGTACTTTGTCTTCCACCTCTACCCTTGAACACCACTGAGAACTCTGAACTGTTAAGTCACAGTACTATCTAGGGAGCTCAGATATTAGAACATCTCAATCTCATTTCATCCTTACAAAAAAAACAGAAATTTAATCAGTGTTGCCTTTCGTCTGCAGAACCCCTTCAGCTCGCCACCTCTGCAGTCTGTGGGACAGGAATATTGCCTGCCACTGCCATCCAGAAGACAACAGATCATCTGTGGATCCTGAGCACAGCTTCACATCAGCATGCTGCTTTCATCTCAGCTCCTCAATCGCTCTAGCCTCGTTCCATACTCATATAAATGTCTTGTCACTTTAGATCTAAAAGAGTGCTGCACTTCAGGCTTATGTATAAAACTCTGGAAGGATACATACACTCTGGGATAACCTGAAAGTACATAAAAGAATCAAGGCCCAGATCCTCAGACGAAACCAGACCACTAGGCTAGAGATTTCTAAGTTAATGAAGTTAGGAGTCCGTTGTGCACTTCACCTCCATATATGCAACATTAAAGAAGCTATTAAACATAGCTTGGTGGAAATACGAAGAGGAGTTTTGCTAAAGGTTATGAGTGAAAGTATTTGTAGTTTACTAGCATTTGAAGCTGTGAATATGTTTAACTGGCATTCTGTCAAATGTACTGTAATAGATTAAACCAGCTGAACAGTACAGAAACAGGATTTCATAGGGAAATCTAAGCAGGGTTTCCCCTTGAGAAGGAGAGTTTGTGTGTATGCACACATACATATTTTCTCGCTCTCATAATTTTTCTTGTGATCATCAAGCAGATTTTAGTCAGATACCATGTTCCTGTCTTCATCATACAGCATGTTTTATGTCCTCAAAATGAGGATGTGGACAGTTTCATCACTGAGCTAGATTGTATCAGAGTAATCTGGGCATAATAAACAGTAAAACTGATGTACGCTGATTCACTGTTTCCTCTTATCCCATCCCTTCCTCCAGGCAAGCAAAAAGCTGTCATT
>NW_008824410.1:574940-578767 GCF_000699105.1 Pygoscelis adeliae | reverse complement strand
AGGGAAAGCGTTAGGGGAAAAAGGGGTACAGACTCACACGGCAAACTCAGCAAATTTACGTTACCTCAGTTCACCTGATGCTCTTAACACTTCACATTAGCTTCAAAATCAATTAAATTCAGAGCATTTAAAAAACATTACTTCAGCACTTGGCTGTTTTAAGACTGTCTGAACAGTCTGAAAAGTGCTGCTGAGCCTTATTACATTAACCAAACCATTCTTAGTGCTGCCTTTCATGACTCTACCCAGTGGCTAACTACCTGAGCTGAAATCAGGCAGATTTCTTTAAGTCTCCAAAGAAATAAACAGTGAACAGGTAAGTTGCACTGGTCTGGGAAGGCCTGTCTGTGCGCCTCTGAAACACCCAAACTTTGCCACTGTTGATGTTCAGCTCTACTAGCAGCCTGACCACTGGTCCTGGAGAACAGCACATCCTAAACTCCAAACAAAACTACCATTCACAAAGGAGTGTGGTAGATGTCTCAGATTCTGCAGGTTGTAGTCATATCAGCTGTAGGTATCTTGACAAGCCCTGGGTTTTGACTCAAATTAAGGACATTGCTCCTGTATGCTCATGCTTCTTGGGTGTGAGCTTCCATATTTACCAACAGTCAAAAATCCACAGACAGGTTAGGAAAGAGAGAAATGACTAGCTAAATTACACCAGGATGTTTTCCAACTCAAATGATTGAAAACAAACTACTGTTATTATTACTACATGTTTAAAACAGACAAGGCACTAGGAATTATATTGCAAGTGACCATCCTGCACTGTCATAACTGAACTATATAAATCTTTTCTACAATGCTGGTGAAATTAAAAAGCGCTGCAGATAGAGCACACTTTCAGAGAAGCCTGTCTTTTAGCCACACCTTTTGTTATCAAATCATCCTTCAACAAGGAGTGGAAATTTTAGCGAATCATACCTATCAAAACAAAGGATCAGAAGCACAGCAGATAATTCTAGCTTCAATCATATATCAGCTTCTGAAATTCTCCATACGGTAGTCTCAGCCCCTGAAATGGGGTCAAACTACAAACATAATCATACTCACTAAATTCTGCTATTTTGGAAAGAAGTGGCATCACATTATACTACTAAAACTGGAATTATGAAGTGGTACAAGAAACTGAACAGAATTAAAATGGCATTTGCTGTTGCATGGACTAAGCACAATGTCACCGACGTTAACTGCAAAGCTCAAATCTGTGAACTGGTACTACTTAAAAACATGGTAAAATTCATTCCCATGACCAATTCCATCATCATCACTGGCCACAGAACGAAATAGAAGAAAAAATCTGCTCAAGCACACAGGTGACTGACAGACAGTTGCAAATTAAATTGTTTACAAAGATGTGCCATCATCATCAAGATGCGACAAGCAGTTCTCAACAGAATACACTAAAATCAGTTCCTATAAAATAATACTTTCCTATTGTTTTAAGCACCTTGGATTACAAAATATAAATGAATGTTAACATCGGAGAGATTTACACACACGCACAGATTCTTACTTTCATTATTTGGCTAGTTTTGCCCACTTGCATTTTGCCTGGCTTGGATAAAGAACAAATCTGGTGAGATTCACATATAGCTTATGGTCAGCAGACTTTCTGGTTTCCTATAAATTACATGCTATCGTGTTTTTCTTTCCATCTCTGAAAAAGCTTGGCTCTATTTTTCGAAGTATTTATTTTACCCATTTTTCATGCTAACAGTTTAATCTACATTTGATTTTCCTAAAAGTTACCAATTCAGGGTTCAAATAGTTGAAAAACTGTCCCATTTTCAAACTGCTGGTTTGCGGTTTGATTTGCTTTGTTTTTTTAAATGTACTATAATACAGATCAATTTTAAACAGATGTTAAAATATGAGGAAGGAATAGCTCAAGACTATAAGAATGGGGACATAGTGACAGACCGTGAAACAGTTAAGATACTACCTTAGCACACATGCTAAGCTCTGCCACAGACTTCTCTTGTGACCTTTGTTAATTCACCAGTAAGATCAACTGACCCAAGTGCCGCTGAACCTGATCAAGTGTTAACACCAACTGCTCTCCATTACCTCTCCATCCAGCGTACTGCCCCATTAGCTGTCGCTTTTACTGGTTCTATCAAATTATCTGCATAAAAATAACCCATTAAGTTAAAAGGACTCACTTTCCTGCAGCGTTACAGACTCTGATTGCAAGGAGGTAAGATGAACAGCGACATTGCCAGGTTCAAAGGGTCAGCCACATCTGGCAGGGAGCAAGGACAGCAGGTGAGGACAGGCTGGGCGCTGCAGCCAGACCAGCAGCAGCTGGGTTAGTTCTGCTGACCGGGTGCCCTTACAGTTTTGACGGATGAGCACGGAGGGCTGACAAGGTTACAGCCCCACAACCATCAGCCCTGCCCCTGCAGCACAGATGTCTAAGATGTTGTGCATCAGCTCCTGAATCGCTGCAGTTCACAGCGTGTTTTAAAGAAAATTAGAAGCTGCAATGGCTTACTTTAAAAGTTTCATAACGGAATTCTGTTTCCCGCCTGTAAAGCGGGGATGGTAGCACAGTGCTACCTCAGAGAGACAACGCAACACCCATTAAATTACGTATGCTGAAGTTTATACTAAGATCAAAAGCATCCGCTCACTGAATAAGCAGTGCAAAATGAAGTAGAATCAGGACGAAGGTGATCTACCCATCCTGCTGATATTCTGAAGTTTTCTTTTCTCCGGATACAAATGTTAGTATTTTGAACCTTTTTACATTCTATTAAAATGACTGAGACAACCCAGAATAGCTCCATGATAAACAGTCATGGGAGAAAAAGGTGCGAGTCTCCAGTTTGAGTCAGATATCACGGGCTGGGTGTTTGCTTCTGACAATCAGTTCGATCCTGATGACTAGAAACATCCTTTAGGAAAGGCTTTATCAAAATTTCTAGTTAGCTTCAGGGTAAAGGCTTTGAGAAAGTCAAAAGTTCTACAGAATTTTAACAGAGCAGGCCTAAAGCAATTCATTTTTCATCCCACAAACATTTAAACACAAGCATAACTTTACACACTTATTTACCCAGTGATGCGTATCAAATGTGCGTTTGTTGTCATTTCCTTTACTTAAAAATATGTTTTATCCAACTTAATGCGGAATTTAAGACGCAGGATCAGTTATTAATATGTTCTTTCAATTTTTGGAAGATATTAATATCTTCTTTGGCTGAACAGCATAATAGTCCATTTATCAGTGAGGAAAGTCTCCAGAGGAATGAGATTTTTATTTCAAATACACTTTTGCAGTTATTGGAAAAGATTCAGCGTTTTTCTTGGAGAAATAATGTCATTAAAGTAGAAAGATGAGGGAAATGCTTGTATGCAACAGAGGCTTTTCTCTGATAGCAGACTGGTGCCCGTCTGGACAGATCCCTGAAGACATAAGCAATCCCAATTAAATCATGAGCATAGAGCTCTGCCTACATAGAGCTGATGTCTAGATCGAGACCTTGGAATGTCAGCTTCGAAATTTCCCTGGCAATTGCACCACACAGCCTACTGATATGAAAAAGCTATAGTACAGGCAGGCATCTCCCTCCTCTTTCTATTTTAGTGACTTGTACCTCTAAAGGGGGGAAAAAAAAAAAAAAAAACACAACAACTTTTAAAAACCCTAAATGCTGTGGTCAGTATAGGAAAGTGTGAAAGGAGTGAATTTGAGATGTACTGTCAATGAGCTGAGGGTTAGCTGATTAAGTTCAGTCTGATAATATTCTATAATAATTCAGTGAATTCTATGGCATGAAATATAATACATATTTGATCTCTCTCACACGAACTCACAGTGA
>NW_008824410.1:573480-574919 GCF_000699105.1 Pygoscelis adeliae | reverse complement strand
AATAATTTTCCTGTAAGCAGAGATTTACTGGAACCTGAATTGTAATTTACTCATTTCAGAGCGTTAAAACCTAATCAGACTCTCCCTAGAACTTAGATCACTGGAAGAGGATTCCACGGTACAATTACACTCCCAAACAGTATCCACAGTAAGAAAATTGTTATAGACGTTATTCATTCACTGTGTTGGGGGGGGGGGTAATTTTTGTTCTCTTTCTAGCCATCTAGAAGACAGGAAAAAAAATAAGTTTATTAAAAGGAAAACAATAAACAATGGTGGCCTTTTAGAGACTGGGTGGTTATGTTTAGAACTAACATTTCCAAAATAAAATTGTCAGGAACTAAACACAATCATGCTTGGGTCAAACAAAACTTTTGCAAGTAAAACAATGAAAACTATACCGGGTACAGCAGAATTCCCCTGCCTTGTAAAAGTTAATTCTCTCTCCTCACTCTCATGAATCCAGAAAAAAAATGATGTATTCGCTGCACCGAGAAGTGTTAAATAATATCTTCCCAATACGCCAAAACTATGTGCAGCAAAGAGGAGAACAGTATTCAAGAAAAACTGTGTAAAAAAAATTTGGGGAAGGTGGGCTTCTGGCAAGTACAAACACAACTGTTAATGGATTTTTTAATAACTCTGTGCCACACAGTAATAGGGAACCACCTGCCAAAAGCACAGCAAGGTCAAGCAAGTGTCACATACATGTTACAGCCAAAGAACTTCTGTGATCATCTAGTCTGACCTTCCACAGCAACCACCACTGAAACAGTCTCATATAGTAGCATGGTAGGTTTCTAGCTTGCTTTTTTGTCTGGTCTGTTTTCTTTTTCTTTACTTCAACATGTTTATTTTGTTGCACATACCACCCAAAATAAACACAAGCATTTTATGATGCCCACGCTTCTCCCCTTCCCCAATAGCACTCTCTGCTCCCGCCCCAACTGCGATTCCACAATTATTTGATGAGGGAGAGTGTCATAACACACTTGGAGTGAATCAAACCCAAAGGCAGGCAGAACAAACAGTGCAGCGTGTGTGCACGTGTTTGTGTAAAAATCAATCACTCTGGGTTTCTCCGGCTTTCGGCTGCCAACAGCTGAGCGGAGACGCTGAGAGCGTGCGTGCGTCGGCACAGGGGGGTCGGCCAGCACCCTTTGGGCCTGCCATCCCCACCCGCGGCTTCGAGCTCAGCCCCGCGCAGGCTGCTGCAAAGAAACTCGCTCTCGCCAACCAGTTCCCCGTGCGGCCTGCACGCCTCCCCCGGCCACAACCAGAGAGCGGGCACGGCTTCCCCTCTCGGCCTTGCCCGCTGACAGCTCCCTTTCCCCGCCAGAGGGGCCTCGCACGCCCCCGGGCAGCTGGCCCGGCCTGCTGGCAGCGTGGGCGGCCAGGTGCATGGGCGAAGGTAGGCCCTGGACCCCAGGGCCAGAGTA
>NW_008824410.1:572862-573294 GCF_000699105.1 Pygoscelis adeliae | reverse complement strand
CCCCGCGGGCGCAGCTCCCCTCTGGTTTCTTGGGGCAGGTCAGAATATTTAAACAGTTGTATGTTCAAAGACCACAATGGAGGGAAGAGAATTACCTAAGGACAGGGTTAGCCTGTTTGATCAATGCATAATCAGATAACTGCTCCAGCTTTTTTACAAGTCTTTAAGCAAAGATCAGCCACTCAAATTCTAATTCCTTTTGCTAATTAAGCAGCCTGTTAATTGCTCTCGGGGTCTCTAATGCCATGTCATTATGCTTTTTAACAGCCTGCTTGACATCAATAGGGCTGCAAGCTCCACACAAACAAAGCGGGCATCTAGCACTTACTGAATTAGGCTAATGCCGGCATTGGAGCCGGGCACTGGCACGTCGCCTCCAGCGGGCGGCATTTCATTATCATTTCATCATCCCTCACGGGGGGGGGAAAAAAA
>NW_008824410.1:554228-571965 GCF_000699105.1 Pygoscelis adeliae | reverse complement strand
GCCGCGGTGGGAGGCTCCTGCCCACTCGGGACGAAGGGCTAGAGGCAGAGGGAGGCCTGGCCCGTAGCAAACGAGCATTCATGGTGGTGGATCCAGCAGCCAGTTCCAGCGCCCTACATGTAGCACACATGCGAGGGCTTTGAGGCTCGCTGAGCTTTACGCCACTGAAAGACACCGCTGCAAAAACCCTGAAGCATTTGTTATCTTACTCCCAGCCTCAGCCAGGAGTAAGATAACTTACTTAACAGTGCCTTACTCCCAGGCACTGCAACCCCTGACCATAGGGGACTTCAACTATATACCTCCACCTCAGCTCGTCTTCTCATGAGCTGCTTTTATCATTATTTTCAAAGTAAATAGACTACACCAACCGAGTGCATCCCTTCTTAATGTTACCACCTTCTCTTTGCAACAAAAGGACAGAGCTGCACAGCTCTAGGTGCAGGTACCAGCTAGGGGGATCACTCTGCAAAGCGGCTGCTCTATTTAGCCCGAAGAGCAAAGCATGATCATTAGTTAGACGAGAGGTCAAGTTAAAACTCTGCTTCACAAGCACTTCCAGACCCTGAGAACTGCAGTTAGGAATCTCACTCTTAACGTGAGATCACCTAAAAATGCACTGATCTTCCCTGTTACTGAATAGCCATCATTCATGTCAACAAACAAGAAAGGAAGTAAAGCTAGAAAATAGCCTTGATTTCTCTGCCTCTCAGGAGTAATGTTTACAGACAGCACAGAGATCTTGGCATCCTTAACATGTTAGTATCTGAATGACCCATACTGCAGTTGAAGAGTCACTGTTATAACGCATGGAAAATATTTTCAGTTATACTAAGAATACATAAATTGTATTATGTTGCTGGACAGGACAAGTTTGGATAAAGCAGAAAACCATGAACAAGTTGCGACACCAGACTGAGATCTCCACTGAAGCAGAGTCAAAACAAAGTAATTAAGCCAAAGTGTGAGTTGTACTGGATACACCCAAACTCAACTGTTCTTATTTCAGTCTTTATTTTGACATCATTTAAAGAAATTCCCAGTAACCCAAGTGAAGGATTCTGCATACAAAGATGTATCAAAAAATCCAGTAGCACAATAAAAACAACTCATATCCTAAAAAGAATGGGTGTAAGTACAAACCATTTCTTACCAGCATTTGCTTCTTAAGAAAACTGAGGTCCCAATCTTGAAAATGCTTATGTGCATTCCTAATTTTTTACCAGTTTGTAGCCCCATAGGTATGATTTAAGGGGAACTCCTCATATGGACAAAGCTAAGCACATTCTTAAACTACAGGTACAGCAACTCATTCTTAAAGTGCAAAGATTAAAGAATACAATATAAGAAATAAAAGCTCTTTTAAACAAATTATTAAAGCATATTTTTGTATTTTGCCGCAGAAAAAAAATGCCAAGGTGCTTTAGCAGTTTGCAAAATTTTCATTTGTCAGGCATTTTAAATCATGAGATGGAATAGGTAGCAGATTTTACAAAATGCTGAGCAGCAATTAATAGAACAAGAAATAGTTATTATTAAAAGCTAAATTAGGGTTGACTTCTCTTTTCTCCTGAGGACCAGATGTTTGTTTTCCACTGTCAGGTCGTTTACTGGCTCTTGGTGCAGAAATTTGGTGTTTGGACAAAACAAATTCTAGGTCTGGGCTGATAACAGCCCCAGTGCTTCAGTTCCCATCAAAAACCACCAGCAGCCCTTCTCCCTTCCTGCTTTTAGCACAGATTCACACTCCCTCGAGTTGCATTTTAAAGCAGTTGGTCTCCCAAGCTCTATTGTATCTTAAATAATGCTTGATAGCATCCGAGAGATGCATCTTTGGTAGAAACATCGAGCTTCATCCCTGACTGCAAAGTCCAGAAATTAGGGAGGCGCACCCAGCACTGTCAAGATAACTGCACTAACAAGTCAGGAGGCCACACGGGGCATTGCAGCATCTGGGCTATTATGTGGCTCTCGGAGCTGAGAGCAGAGTGACAGAAGCCATCTTTCAGCACAAAAAACCACCACATGGGGAACTCACAGGTAATGAGCAGGCAAGTGAATTGGACTTTGAGATCTGAATTCGGCATTGTCTAAGAAGTGACCTGACTCCCCTCAGTTGCTGTCCTCCTTCTCCCTAAGTGAGGATCACTTAACAGAGGAAGCATTGCTGGTTTTGACAAACTGACTTGACTTAGTAGGTGCCTGCTTGGGGCCACTCTGCGTTTCTGGGCTCCGAGAATAAAGAGAAAGTCTTGGGTACACCTGGCAGGAACTTTTGTTTACGTTTTCTCAGTTTCTCATCCAAACCACAGCTCCACCTCAAAATAGCTAAAAATGTGATGGTTAGGGAACCTCGCCTGGTAGAGAATGGGAATTTGAACCTACGTCCCTCTCATTGCAGGTAAATGCTGTACTGCCAGGCCGGAAAATAAGTTCTTCTCCCCAGTGCCCTCCCTCTGCTGGGGAGCTAGTGCTTATTGCACCAGAGGCATTACATCTGCCTACATGGGGCTGTTTTCAGGCAGGTGACAGGCTGAGGGAGACCCAGGTTTAAATTCCAGCTCCAGATTAAGCAGACAGAAATCTGAACCTGCACCTTCGTCCCAAGCAAATGCCCTATTTACTAAGAATTTTGGAGACCGAATCTGTCTGGATTTTAATGCAAAGGCTGAAAGATCTCCATTTTGTCCCTGGGTGAATTTAAAACAAATTTTGTGTATTTGGTTATTTTTTCAGTAACAAAGTTCTTGTTTGTTAGCACACCGTGGAGCCAGGCTTCTCTAACCCAGATCTACTCACACACCCCTTCCCCACTTCTTTTTCATTATCTCCTCTTCTGCTCCTCAGTATAACCCATCTTTCACTCAGCCTCTTCCCCCTCTTTTCCTTCATTCCTTACTCTGTCCATTTTCAAACAGCAGTAGCAATATCCTCACTATTACTGACAGTTTCCATCTGGTTGCTATCTCCCTATGCTAGCTGTAGTCTGGGAAACTCTCCATGTTGTCCTCTTCCCCTCACCATTTCCTTTGCGGCTCTGGCAGGAATGGCTAGTGCTCTTCAAACAACTGGCGAAATAATGAGACAGGACGAGCATGGTCTGCCCAGATATCTACACTGATCTGTACCCACAGCCTTAAATGTTTCTGTTCCAGTCTCACCAGCAGAACTCATTTTAGACTGCTTCCCTTTAAACTTTGCCTTGTTTTATTTGCTCAGATCAATCTCTGTGGTTCAGACTGTAGCTCGTATCAAATGTGCCTAGTTATTAGCTAAGTTAGAAGACCCATTTCAGCTTCATTTCGATTTCTTTTTCAAGTAAATTTTGGCACGTCAGAATGAGAGACAGAAATATTTAGTATGTGACCTTCTGCATTGTGGGGTTGTCTAAGGAACAGCTATTGCTGATATCATACAGAATTAACCCTTTGGCTGCTGACTTCATATTTAATTTATAAATGAGAAAAGCAATCAAAATGCATGCATCTGATCTCCCAAATATGTTTGTTGTTCGTAAGTGGAATTAATCCGAGGTCCTTAAGTATGCCCACTTAGGTACAGATATTTATGTGCATGCATGTGACAGGTAAAACTGCATAGACACACAGAGAATAATTTTATGCATCTCCTATGTCTGCTGCAGGATAGCAACACAATTAAGTCACCGTGACTGAGACAATTATCCATACAGTAAGTAAAATGAGATGTCCACAGTATGCTGCAGAGTTTTTAAACATGTGGGAATAGCGTACAGAAACTCTGTAGAGTCATGCAGCTAATGAGCAATAAATACACACTGGCACACCCTCATCAATTTTAAAGTCTCGGTATGAAAAGAATGTAATTAATTAAGATATGTTGATTTATAAGAGGTGACATAACAAGATGGATAGAGAAATCTTTTCCCTCCAATCTGTCATGGTTTCTTTCTAGAAGACAGCCCAACATGTCACGATGCCCTCCTTGGACAGTCATAAAGAAATCGGCTTGAGTTTTGTTTTGTTTTTCCCCACTATCATAAGGAATATAAACTTCCTTTTCAACCCTTATTTGCATTTGGCACAACTATATTTAAAGTGAAACAGTTCTAAAGACATAAAAGGAAAAAAAAAGAGCTGAAAAAATTATATTTAGAAAAATCCTTTCCGCTTTTTTACTGTATTACGTTTCTGCACATTGAAACATATACCCTGTTTCCCTTTCTCCCCCCGCTTAAGTCAGATGACTTTTTTGTAACTTGGCATACAGACAGTATGGTATAAGACAGGACTGTAGCATTTGTTGAGTCAAGATGTTTAATTTTTTTCACTCACATAATGATCCTTTTTTCCCTCCAGCCACTTGAGTTTTGTTTATGTTGCTTGAGCCCTAAACTAATACATGAATTCTCTTCACTGCCAAGATGACGACTTCTGCACCAGGCTAGATGAGCCAAAGAGGACTACATTCACTTTTAAGGATAGAGGTATTTTAAAAGACTTTTTTCCAGTTGTGACAAATTAAATGCATTAAAGGAAACAACTGCTGTTGCGAGAGCTACTGGACTTCAAGGAGGAACTGGGAGAGTTTTATTTTCTTTGCAAGCACTTGACTCTTGCTAGGGGGCACTTTGCTCCTGTGCCAACTCTGGCTTATATTTTATTATTCTTAGAACAAAAGGTTGCAGTAATTAGAATTGGGGAAGTTGTGCTCAAAGAAACTGAGTCATCAGATAAATTTGATACCATTAAGTGGTTATAAAAGGTGGGGTTTTTAAAAAGAAGAATAACTGCTTCAATGTATTGGTTTTATCCTGTCAAGAAAAGATGAATGAGAAGTACAGCTACTTTCACTCAGGCTAGACATGTAAACCTTGTACTTAATGACTGATGAGCAAAATTTTTTCTCTTCCAAGTGCAGATGGGCAAATCCCTCGTAATTACAAAACACAAGAAAATCTAATTTTACGAACAGAAAGCAGCGCACTGTCCAAATGCTTCCCAAGCAAGAGCTTTAGGTGCTTGTTGAAGAAAAAAAGCCAAACAACATTTCTTATAATGTGATCCATATTCTACCACATGCACATTTAATATAAAAGTTATGTTTGATATATACCGCCTTAGCATTTTTCTATTTTAACTGAAAGCCTTTTGTTCTGTCAAGATTATAGTAGGATTTGCTTTCATTTTTCATGACGTTTCACTCAATACATCACTAACATTAGCAGGACTTAATAAGCGCCCACCTTCTCCTTCCCCCCGCCCTGCCTGGGGTCTTTTGATGCATATTCCTCAAGAATCTTCAGATGTTCGACATTGTTTGGGAAGTGGCCTCTCTATACCCTACTATCAGAGATAATGACGAGGACGAGTCTGTAAAATACTGTGTGGTGCGAGCAACATGGTAAGCAAAACGTTTTGCAGCTTTAAATTCTGCCCTTGGTATGGTCTCTGTAATGGGCTTCCCTTCCTCCTTTTCTCTGTTGCAGATTCACATCTGTTTCTCTGCATTTTGAAACTGTGTTCATTTTTCACTGCTGCCCTTTGTCCCACACTTACTAGCTCTCGCCAAGGGCTTCATTTCACTTATTCAATAAGCGAGAGGCACTGCAGACTAGAGAGAGCTTTAGGACAAAGCTCAAACTTCTATTAGGCCTCAACAAGAATGTTTTTGTTCCCTATCAAGGAACTTTTTCCTACTGCTTGTTGTTGGTTTGTTTTGTTTTTAATTAACATTTGTAGCTTGTATAAATTGCCCAAACAGCTGGCAATTTCAGACCTTTAAGACAAATAAAAAATAGATGCAACAAAAATCTATATTGTCTGTTACCAGAAAAACTTTGTACTAGAAAATCCCATTTGTCCTTCATCTTTTTACGTCCGCAATGCTTGGCTGTGTCTGCACATAGAGTGCATTTGTACTTCTGAGATCCTGGTTTCTTTATATGTCTACACTTGTGTAAGCACTCTGTTAACATACATTTTCATGTCTCGCTGGCGTCATACGCATTATATTGGAAACCAGGCGGGACTTCCTGGTAATGCCTTGCCAAGTCATCCCTGGCTACGCCTGGGTTGTTCCCTCCAGCCTGTCCTCCAGTCACAGCACTAATTGCTGCGTTTTACTGCACAACAAAACTGAAGAGACCAGCCACGTAGGTTTCCCCAACACAAGATTTTTGACATGTTAACGAGTTTATTATATCCTGTTGCTGCTCTAAATACCAAAGAGCTCTTCTTCGGAGAAGAAATAGCAGGGGTGAAACTTCTAATACTTAACTATTGTACTAACAGCTTAATGTCTGCGTGTGAAATTATTTAACTCTTGTGGCTATGTTCATTATGCCACGAGCACGTGAGTCAAATACAAGTTTTTTCTTACTAAATCATCGTCCCACTGTGGTGCCAGTATTATAAACTCTCTTGTAAAACTGTGAGGTTGAGGAAATACTTCCACGTGTGTTGCTCAGCCTAAGGATCACTGACGGTCTCTATGTGCAACCCATTTTTTCCCCTTGCTGTATTTCTTTAAAAGCACTCAGCCTCCTCCTATTTGAAGCTCATCTGATGCTACAGTCTGGAGTATCCCTGTAACTTGCATGTGTTTCATTAGTAATTACATTCTATTTTACAGCTTGAAGCTTTAAAAGGCACAGAACATAAAAGTCAACAACACGTGTACAGTAAACTACTACATCTAAGGAGAAAGTAAAGAATGACAGCCAGTTGTGTGTGTTTCTTGGTTTAGTGCCTCTCCCCAGCATTCAAGTAAATATTCTTTGGCCCAGTAGAAAAAACCCTGTGAGAAACTGGCAGTGCTACACCCTCACCCTTGGGTGGGCTCTAACTATCCTTCCTCTGCTAGGGGAAACAACTTCAGAAATATGGGGCGAGGGGTGTCCTACATCCCTCACCATTCCCATTTAATCCATGATTTTTTCTGTCATTACTATGAGCCTTACACCCTAGCTGCCGTGCCAACTTTTGCCACAAATGCTTTGTGTAATTAGGAGCAGACACCTGCGTTCCTTGTCAGCAGCAACAGTCCTTGTGCTGCAAACACAAGTGAGGAATGAACAGTCATCAATTACCCATCTACTTTGCTTTTGCTTAGGTATTTAGCATTATATTTCTTCTGCGCCCAGTACCCGTCCATCTTCTGGTCTTACTATGTTATCACAACTGGTATCGTTACACTGTTTGGTTTAGCTCCTGTCTACTGCCAAGGAGTTTTTGAGGGAGTTATCTTAATACCCCAACCACATTTGTAGCCTCCTGACTTTCTCAGCTCTTGTTTACTGCAGAAGTTTTAAGTGTGGATGGGCTTTTCAAGGGCAGCCCAACTATATTTATACTTGTTCCAGTCTCTGGTAATTTAAGCCCATAAGTCAAAGTGAACAACTGGTGACATTAATGAGGCTTCAGAAGAATGAAATTGGTGGTAACTTGCATCCCATGGGAGGGGTGTTGATGATGGAAAAGGGAAACTTAATATTTGTGAAATTAAATAATACTGAATAAACAAGAGCTCTAAAACAGACTGTATCCATCTTTTTAATTATTTAGGGTTTGTTGGGGGGGGGGGGGGGGGGTTAAACTACAACCTGACTGTTAAAAGTAGTTCTATTTTCCCCAGCCTCCTATGGGACCCAGAAAGCATGCTATTAAAAGCCTTAACATTGCTCTTAGAGGGTTGGGAGGGGTTTGATTGCACAAAGCATCCTTCTCTAGAGATCTGAATTCAAATTAATGCCTTGGTCTTCAGATACTACCTAGCACAAACTTGCCAAGTTACAGTCACAAGGGAGTTTAGCATCTAGTCAGCAGCATCGGTTGGAGGGAAGCCCACAACTCAGAGTGCCCACAGGGCTACCAGAGGTCTGCTTGAAAAGGACCACCCGGTGGTCACCAAAACTAGATCCCAAACCAATTTCACAGACCTTAGGGAGTCATGCATCAGGTTCTTCAATACAGTGTAAAATATTAGTATCTATATTGGAAGATAGGAAGAAAGGGGTGGAGGGGGGGAATGGGGGGGAAATGGAGCAGCTGATTTTCGTTCACAAGACAGTTTCTATCATTTGGCTGCCTCCCCCAACAGCACAACAGATCTTTACAGCCCTGGCACTTGTTGAATTTGGTCAAAGAATAGTTGCATTTCACTTTACGTTGCATTAAAAATACTTAAAAGGAAGGAAAAAACCCAACCCTAAAACACACCTTTGCAGGTAGGTGGCTTTCGGTTCTAGTTCTACTCCATCCAAGGTTTTAATGTTTACACTTAAAATTGTCAGGTTCTTCCCACTTCTTCCTGTCCCCGCTTCCTACCCCCACTCCCCATCTGAACAAATCAGCACATGAATATTTACAAAGACACGGAAGAAGGTAATTGTCCCCCGAGTTCTTTTCAATTGAAATATCATTTCAAGCTGGAATCATGTTAAAGATAATTAAAAGGGATTCCAAAGGGACAAACCCATCCCCAGCTCACCCGTATGGCAGCACAATGGGCTACCACTGTGCAAGCGAGCAGGCCTGATGGCACTTTATTTAACACGTCTATCTTGCCTTGATGAGCAGCTCGTATTGTGAATCACAAGGAAGACGTACTACAGGACAAGCAATGCTGACAGACACAGTCTGTGACTGTTCATAAAAGGGAAACAGCGAGAGCTCTCTTCAGAGCAGGGCACTGTCCCCCTCCGTCGCAGCATGGAATCGATATGTTTCTAGATGAATTCACTAGGGAAGTCTGGAGGGGGGTGGGGGAATAGGAAGCGTTATGCATTGATAAAAACTGCAGCAGGAACCAGCATCACCATGCTAGCAAACTTTGCCAGGAGCAAAGATAAACCAGGCTGTTAAATCATACTACAAGTTTCTCCCTCTGCAAGATATTTATGCCACTGTGCAGAGTTTTCTTAAACCGTGTCCTCCATTAGCACTTGCTTTCATTCAAATTAGGGCTACAATAAAGACAAATGACTGTGGCAGATTCAATGCATTTTTACTTGTCAAATACAACACGCATACTTTCCTTCATGTGCAGCTGGCTGTTAAGGTAACTAGCTGCAGTAGCCCGATACGCCACAGATAACTCATAACGTGCATCTAGGCTCTTTTCAGAGTTCCTATTTTAGACAAAACGCTTCTGAAAATGTGAAGTGTCCTTATTTCGTGCAATACACATACGGGCCTGCAAATTCCTTGTGCTGCATAGGTGAGGAATCCTTTGGCCACTAGCTTTGGTTACAGACACGTCCAAGCTTTCTGATTTTCTTAAAGAAAACAGAATTAGTAGATTCCTTTGAGATACTTGAGCAGGGAATTAGCTTTAATTTATTATGTACATCAACTGATTCCAATTAATGTCTCAGTGAAGCAATGCATTTATTATTAAAGCTAAGCAGAAAAGGGATGTAAGCATTTCTTGGGATTCTCAGAGCTTGTCCCCACCCCACCACCCATATGACGTGCAATTTCTCTGGCCCAAGCAACCGTGTTACAAGGGAAGACAAGCCAAAATAAATGCAAAACACTCCTTTTTCCTCTAGCTTTTTTGAGCACACATTATGCATAAATTACAGAAAAAGGAGAAAAGATAATAAGAGAGGTTTTTTCTGCTTGTTAGTTGGTTTAAATCGCTGGTGTTCAAGAAAATTCAGAAAAACAGAGGCAACATTTGAAATATATGTAAAATGGCTTCACTTTCTCATTCTCAGCATATCGTTTCTACTATTTTAGTACTGCCTGACAACCAGAAGCAGTGAGATCATGTCAGTAACCAAGCCAGCCAGACAATACTGAGACTAAACTTCTCTCTGCCTGCCCCCGCCGCCCCAATACACACCCCCAAATCTGATATTAAGCCAGGTCAGCTCCCATGGAGCAGAGGTCCTTAACTGGCAACTCTCTCTTCTCTAACCTCCTTGCCTCCAGCAATAAAACCAAGGTATCTGAGCATTCCCTCCTCTCCAGTAGTCTTGGAAAGAGGGGAGAGGATGTCAGTCAAAAAAGTATTTAAGAAGCAAATTCCAGCTTCATAATGGCTCTTATGCCTTAGCAATTCCCTTTCAGCTTCTTTAGTGCCCTCAGAATGTGTTATTGGTATGAAAACAATGGGGGCCCCCCACCCTGGCAAGGTAAGCAGGCAGGGTTAGGAAGTGCGGCTGCAGCTGGGGCACAGACACTGGTTTGCTGCAGGCTCTTAATTTACTGCACGGTACAGGTAGGAATAAAATCTTGGCCATCCTAATTCCCCAGTTTGCCCTCATACATTGCACAAGATGTAACTCAGGAGTTGCATGTGCTGTGAGAACTACTGTGAGGCTGCCGCTGGATGACTTGGAGGTGCAGTAATCGTAGCAAGCAGAAGTGAAAGTTGGTATTTAGCATATCCTAAGGAATTTAATCAAATCTTTCACATTTATGAAGGATGTGTGTGCATGGAACATATCTGCAGAGCTTTTTTTTCTGTACAGGTCCGGTAGTACCGTGTTTCCATTTAAGCTTCATCAATTTCATCAACTCTTAATTTGCATTGCAGCAGTGTTTATGAAACAAGGAAGGTAGGGGGAATATGCACAGCCTTTCAGAGGCTGAAATGCATTTGTTTTTAAACTGTTTTATTTTACAAAGTGTCCGTATATGTTATTGCTACTCGTGTGCATTCTAGTACATCTACACAAACTGAGAATACTTGATTTTAATTAAATACTACACCATTAAAAATGTTTACATTGTTCATGGCTAAATTTCTCCATGACTTATTTCTATATATTTTGCTTGGAATTTAATTTGCTTTTTTTATAAAATGGCCTTCATATAAACCTCGCCTTTCTATAGCACAGTTATATATCATTTCTAAAATAGCAGCTTGTTAGACTCTAATAAAAAATATTTGCTGCCTTCCAAAGAGTTCCTTCAGATGAGATAATGCCTATTTATCTAAAATATCAAATGGGTAGAGAGAAATATCAACAGAGAAACTGATAGGCACACAAGAGGCTTTCTTTCCTTCTCTTTCTGAAGAGACTTTAAAGCTGAATAAACACCTTGGAAAAGCACAAGCAATATACGGATCTCCTGGGTTCTGAACCTGACCTTTCAAAGTTAAAAATACACATTTTCGAGGCTGATTCTACAAACCCTTGCTCACAAGAGCAGTCCTACTGATTCCATTCCTGTGAGCCCTTCGATGTGATCTGCAGGATGGGATATATAAGGTCATACTAAAGTTTCTTAATTCTTTCTGTTTTCTTGATCAAGCAAAAGAATTCCTGCAATGTCTCCTTAGCATTAATTTCAGGCTCGTGGTGATTAGCATATAAATCTAAAAGCATGTGTTGGTCTGTCCAAGGGATTTTTTTTCCATATTCAATACGACATTAATCTTATTAGCTCAGGTAAACAACTAATCGCTATTAAAAAGAGTGCAATTTATCAGAAAATAGTTAACCCTTCTGAGCATGCCAGATGAAAGGGGAAAACTCTCAGAACGACAGAAATACATATTTTTAATAAAACATACTCAAACGTAGCAAATAAGGTGCATTTTACAGGCAGATGCCTGGGGCCTCACTTCAGGCTATAGCTGGGGTCAGCACTCACCCCCGAGGCAGGGTGCAGCCCAGAGCCAGGATGACTTACAGGGCTACCCAACCCAGCCCAGGGGGTGCCCCCACCAGCCCGGAGCCCTGGGCAATCGCCTCCATTGCTCTTCCCAAAGCTGTTGGAGGCTTTTGAGACATGAAAAGAGGAGGGACGGGACTGAGCCTGAACACTCAAACGCAAAAGAGGCCCATCAGGAAACTTGCAGCTTCGCAAAGCCTTCAGATTAAATCTCCTTGCTGCTGGTGTAATATATAAAATTGCCACAGCAAGGCTTCAGCGTCTGTCTGCCATGGAGCGGCCACCCTCCGCTCTGGCTCGCAGCTGAAAGCCGACAGGCCCCCCCGTGCCGTGGGTCCGGCTGCACGCTCTTTATCGGGTGCAGGGGAAGGGGTTGTCTCGCGGTCCCTAGAAAGGGAGGGAAAGGAAGGGTGCAGCCTGGGGTGGCAATCGCAGCAGGACTCTGGACTTGCTAATCGGCAGGGAGGAGTCTCGAGAGCCTTACTTAAGAACAAAACAAAAAAAAAAAACAAACTGGCCCCTAAAAAACACGTGTTGGCTGCGGGTGGCGGCAGGCAGAAAACTTAAAAGCTTGACAGGGTTATGCCAAAGGCTTTTGAGCACCAGCAGTTGATACACCCAGGTGCAGCCTGCTCCTCGGAGAGGGAGTCTGAGCTTTCCTGCCTGCTCTGGGAAGAGATGTAGAAGTGCACACCCTGCTTGGAGGCAGTGGGTGGCTTCCACATTCCTCACTTCTCAAGGCATTTTTCAAACTCTTCCCTTCCTTTTATTACAGTGGCATTTCAGTGTTGCACATGAACATGCACACAATCTTACTTCTCTTCCTCCACTGCCCCCCAAAAAAGCCCTAAACTGCCTTTTTTTCTTTTTTGTTTTCCCAGGGAAGGAAGGGAAGAGGAGACCTTATCTACCTTTGTTCAGGCCTGCAAGAGCTATTGAGATTCCTGAAGGGTTCTCTTCTGCATCGCCTTACCCCTGGGGAACCCCCCTCTTCATTTGTGAGCACCATTCCCTTTTAGAGAGCCCACAGACCACGTCCCCTGCTTTCTGTCGCTCGTGGGAGCTGAAGCGAAAATCAACACAATGCTTAACGCAAATTTTAAGTCCTCAGTGCAATGAGCAGCTGAAAAGAACATGGCTATTGAAACCAAATCTTTAGCCTTACACCCTTGGTGGCCCCCGCTAGTGGAAGTGTTTCTTTAGGTGAAAATGAGAGCAGGCCCAGGTAACAGAGAAATCCTGCCGGACAAGGAGATAGCACTTGGGGAACAGCAGAAGGGCTCCTGACCACTGACACTGGGACACCCCACTTGCCTGCAGCTCGGCATTACACCCACTGTCTGGAGATCAAACACACAGACAAGATCTGCCTATCCTAAACGACTGCCAGCTATTTTTTTCCCCATATATACGTAAATGCACATTTGTATTGAAGAAGGGGCATATTTCTGCATCGTGCAGCTAAATAGCATAGAAAAATCACATCCCATCAGTTTTTCTGAGTTCCACATAGAGCGAACCCGGTTTATACCAGCTGGAGGTTTTTGGGAACAGAAGTGGCCAAAGACAGGAAAAAATGTATTCTTTTTATGTGCACAGTCTGCCTTAAGGTCCAAGAAATAAACCTTTTTTTCCTCTTCAGAAGTACACAATTCCACATCCCTGCCCCCGAGCAAAACCAAAAAAAGAGAAGGTTTGAAAGAAAGAAACGAAGTGAGCCCAAAGCCTGGCAGCCCCAGGGCAGCACACGAACTTCGCAGAGACACAGACTGCCACATCTCTGTTTCCAGCACTGAAGGAAGGACTCCCAGAAGAAAAGGTTCCCCTCAGCCTGTAGAAATCGTACTGCACAGAATTCCCCTTTTAGGCTTACATTCAAGTTTTACCGTGCACTGGAGACAGCGCTGTGCAAGCAACACACACACACGCTATCAGCAAATATCTTTCTTCTGTCCATACAAACGCTATTCACAAGGTCTCGAGCTCTCTTGCCTGATAGAGTATTGATCCCCTGGAGTGCAAAGTCCAGCATGCCATTAGTCCAATCTGTTTTCAAGCTGACACAATCCCATCATTTGTCATCTTCTCCTGTCCTGCTGTGTTTGTTTAGGAGCAGGATATTTGCTTTATCTGTCACTTTCCAATCCTCACTGTATTCTTTACCTGACATGGAGTTTATTGGGTCCACAGTTTTCTCAGAGTCATTAACGAGGGAGATTTTGACCTGCTGGTGAGATCACTGGAAAATGATGATGTCGATAGCTCAGAAAGCGTTCATGAATTAGACTCAAAATATGTTTTGAAAGAGGATATTTTTTGTATTTGAAACTAGATTTCGGTGGAGAAATTTCTAAAGAACATTTCATTTTCTACAGCAACATATGAAAAAGACAGGCCAGCAGAAGACTGGCAGGTGATTTGATTCAATAAGAATACTTGAGAAGACCAGCCAGCTCAGTAACTACCTTCAAAATTTCTTTAAAGAAAGAATGGCAATACCTGCACTATCATCAGTTATGAAAAGCAGAGCAGACAGCTTGCAGAAAATGTTCAGATACATAAAACACAGCAGCACGTTGTGTGTTTGTTGTATTACAAACTTGAAGTTTTCTTTTTTATGTTTCATATTTAAGAGATGTTTGCACTTCATAACGCAGCTCACCAAAGTCTGATGAAAGTTCCACGTAATCATTTTCATCTACCTTATCGTTCACTACTGGCTGTATAAATGGTAGTTAGCTTGCACAAAAAATTTTGTTATCATAAGTGTTGGTATTTCTACACTTGCGGGCATGAAAAGCACCACGAGAACAGCATCTGTTTATCATCTGACAGCCAACATTTATAGCCATTTTATGATTTTTTTTTTTTTTTAACTACAGATAACCCATATTGGAGCAGCAGAGTCTCTTGTGGCTCAAGTGACCAACGACACTCTGATGGCAAGTAGTGCCTAACCAATTCCCCGAGGCAAACACTTCTTTTAATAAAGCACTGAACTCTAAACTTTGGCTCATACTTGTAAATAGTGAATACACATATAGAAATCTGCATTGGCACACAGGGAATTTACAAACGGAGAGAAAAGACTTAATTTTTCAGCTCTGCTCCTACGAAATAATTCAATGTTTTTGTTGAGTGGAATATGCACTTTTTAAATTTGCAGTCTCCATTGGAACTTGACAAGTTTTGTTATTGCAGGATCTTAAAATAAATACAAGCAAGACAACTCTCCCCAGGCTAAGAAAGCAACAACGCAGTCACACACTTAAGTAAGTGTTTAATTACAAAGAAAGCTGCAGGCGTCTAGGAGTTGAAACTGCAGTTAACGCACCTTCTAGCCAGCATACCTAGTAAAACTGGTACAGCTCTCATAAAAGCCTCACAATATTGGTTATCCTTTTCCTTTCCCAAGGCTCAGCAGGGTGCTTTCCACTGCCATCTGTGGAACGGGATCGGGCCCTCCCCATCCCACACCTGCAATTGGGTAGGTTTACCATTATATTTAGTCAACTGAAGCGCAGTGTGTTGTCACACTGACCTCTGCACACGCAGAAAAATGTATCGGCATCGAAGACCAGCTTCAACCGAGCTCTGGAAATGTCTTATTTTCTGCAGAAATGGCCCCATCACACCAAAGCTTCCTTCATGATGCAGCTGCTGGTCCGAGTGCACAATAACAGCACTTTGCAAGTGCAGGTTCTGCTTCTGTCCTTCACATCTGTATAATAATTTACTCGACATCAGAGTCCTTCTGAAAGACATATGGCTTGTAACTACTTGCTCTTCTTGCCTTTTCCTGTTTCTTTTTGGAACAGCAGGAAGAGTACTTTGAGACACAAAGGAATTAGAGACACCCCAATATCTTTTTCTATCTCCCAAATTCTCCAAACTTGATTTGCTCGAGTCTAGGTGATAATAGTGCCCCTGGCTCTTCACATCTCCTTTCCCTGTGCCCTTATCTGTTCTTTTTTTCAATTTTTTTAAAGTATATTACCAGTTTTTGTATCTAAATATGTTCTATATGCTGGGGAAAGCAGTAAAAAGAGATGGAGGAAGTAAATAAGAAGCCTGGGTAATTTAGGAGGTGGCATTTCAAGGGTTCTGGAAACCTCTAGCAGTTCAATATCCCTTAGAGATTTGGATTAGGTAGGTTATAGATCAGAGGATACACTCTTCAATAAAGTTTTAAACATTCTCATTAGCTAACAGAAGTCTATACACAGAAAACAGCTGTACAGCTGTTAAGGATTGTCTGTGCTCACTCCGCGTTGTAAAGGCAGTGCCCGCAGTACTACCAGCCAAATACCGGGAGGGGAGGAGGGGGGGGCTCCCCGCCTCTCCAGTGACAGGGAATTCACACTGGGCTCTGGATCCCTGTCACTCAGGCTCACAGATGTTAACTGAGTTTACTACCGCTTTCTGCTCACTGCTTGCAGGTTGCTGAAGTAATTGGTTGAACCAAAAAAAAAAGGCAAACTACTGCTAATAATATAATAAAAGCAAATTCTAGCCAGTACAATAAAAATAGGAGGCAGTTTATGCTTTCTGAGCGAACAGTATGTGAATTTATGGACAAACAGGCCTCTGCATTCTCTCCCTTACACATATTGGGGATAAGGTTACATTTTATTTGTAGGGAATTTTATGGCAGTAAAGCCCATTCATTAAAGAACGAAAAAGAGAAGAGAAGAGAAAAAACAGGTGATTGTTACCCAGAAATCATCAGTTCTCCCCCAGTTGTTTATCCTTTAACTTTTTAAAGGGATTTTTAGACAAAGATGCTTTCTTTCTCCTTTGGAAAAGAAAAAGGAGTGGGAGGAAGATGTACAGTTTCACCCAGGCGCTTTTTAAATGTCTTTAGGCAGTACCCTGAAAACAACTTTCCCTTTAATGAAGACCTTTCTGGTGCTCTCTTCAATATTCACTTAAAAAAAAATTAAAACTTCACAAGTTCATAAGGACGGATCCCTGGGTAGGACTTTTATTAAGTCTTTTCTATTTACTTCCTACCTAGATAAGATCTTAATCACAGCCCCCAAATTATCCGCAATGACATTTATCAACTCTAGTCATCTTTTCTTTAGCATGCTCCGCCTGACCAGTCGGCTTTTCTTCCACCCCTTCCTTTCAATGGAAGTTAATTTCGAGTACATGATTTATCTTGCTGGGCTAACAGCACTGAGGCAGCCCACCTTTTCAAAGGGCTGGCCAGGGAGTGAATTATAGCAGAGTTGTCCAGTGATTGCGTTCCATAGGGAAGGAGAATAGGCAGCCAGTATGTTGCCCCGATGTGGCGCTGGGACCTTTTCAGCAAGTGAAGAAAAAAAGATTGGGCCTCTGACCGTGGGGCTGACAGGCAAGCGTTATATCAGCAGACAAAGGCTCGAATACCTGAAAGGATCAGAACTCCATGTACTCCGAGATGTGATGTTGTTTACAACACCATACGCTGACCCTATCCTGAATTTACATGATATCAGTGCAATGGTCTTTTAACCTTTCCTCATTCTTCTTCCTGCATCTTCACAGAGCTATTAGCATACAGAGAATTAGCAACGACCACATTAAATCCACCAACACTTTGAAATCCTTTGCACGCATTCTGCAGCAAGCATTGCCGAAATGTATAATTTCCCTGCATGCCCTGTATATATCCAGGGGCTCTGTTTGCTTTGGCAATGGGTTTCATTCAGTATCTATTAACATTCAACTTCTATTTGTAAAGGGCATGTACAGCCCACTCAAGTACATATTTGGCACAAGCCACAGTCGTTTAGTATTGGTCCAGGAGTACAGCTGGTGCCATCTGGGGCAGGATAATAAGAATCTTTCACAGAGATCTCAGAAGCTGTGTTTTCATATTCCTTGTTCCTTCATTGCATTATACAGATGGGGGTGGTTTAGGAGTATGCTCCAGTTTAGAGCTAGCGGCTCGTCCAGAACCACAAGCTCCAACTGTCTTAGGAGGGGATAGCTCTGGTGGCTTTGGAAGTGCCATTCAAACAAGCACCCCAAACCTGTGGGGTCCTGCCTACCAACAGCTAAACAACCTGAAACCCCACCGATTTTCGAGCAGCAAGGAAGATTTCCAGCACTTTCTGGTTTATTTCTAGAAAACTAGGTAT
>NW_008824410.1:532590-554178 GCF_000699105.1 Pygoscelis adeliae | reverse complement strand
TAAATTCAGAAGTTATAGCTTGTCTGAGGGAGAGAATTTCACCAACATAATAGGAGATTCTGCAGGGTTTAGTGCAAAAGTTTCAGCTGGTTCTTAACACATATCACTGCTTGAGTCAGCGGCGAAAGGAAATTTCTTAGATGCAAAAATCACTTGACACTGTTGAAAAACCTGGGGCCAGATGACTCAAAGTCTTCTGCATCCACTTAGCTGTTTATTTTCCTGTTCACTGGGTTGTTCTAGATGGTACGCTACACAATTCTAACACTTCGCATTGACTCGGAAGAAATAAAAGCCCTTCTTCACGTTCCACTTGGTACATCCACTCCGACCCTCCCCTTCACACGGAGCCTGCGTCAGCGGGCCTGCAGAGCAAAGGACAGCCCGTGCCAGACCTGCCCGCGCTGGGGACCGTCAGCGTGGGATGCCAACCTGCGGTGCCGCACTGCCGGCGGCTCCGTTAGCACGACCCAGGCCGGCCCGTGTGCGATGTGCGTGAACATCAATGTCAGGTCTAAGGGAAGGAGGAGCAACTGTAGCCACAAGAAAGCCACTCATCAACTAAGGAAACAGCTCTTAGCATCAACTTATGTGCCTCCAGGGGGTGGGAAACTGAGAAATAGTTGTTTCTGGTTGCTACCAGAACATGGATCCTTTCTCAGAAGAGATTCTCATGCCATATTGCCGTACCGCACAAAATTAACATGAGAACAGGTGTAATATTCCTTTGATACGAGGGCGTCCTGATTATCTGGTCAAGCCAGGCACTTTGTTTGCTCCTCTTTTTTAACCGGGTAGAATTTGTTTTGTCAGTATGTTCTACCTTCTACTGCTTTCACGGCTCTACGGAAAGATGCACATTTCTTTTAGTTAGTTTTTTTGGACTGGGGTAAAGGGTGATACTGCTCTGAAGAGACCAGTGGCATTTTGGACAGTCCACTGCAAATTTAACATGAACGCAACACTCAGAATTACTTCCATACGAACCTGCTCAGCCCTCCGAAAAGCAAACACTGTCATCTGCCCTACTTGTTACCAATACAAAATACAAGCAGCCCCCTCCCAAGCGTTTAAGAAAGCTTATAGTTCCCTGCATGATTTTTAAAATACTTTTCTCCACTGACCATGTTACTTGAGCTTTTGTTACGTTCCAGTGGAAAGAAGGGAATTCAACAAGCTGCATTCCTCTGACAAGCCGCCACAACTGTCAAACTTGTGACTGACCGATAGGGATTCTTCACAGAGTGGAAATCTTTGGTTATTTCTCATTCCATTCGCAATGGTTAAAATCATATTCACCATTCAACGCAGAACTTGGGTAAAAATATTGTGCTTTATACAAAAACAATCAGGCTTTTCTCCCCTTTGTACCAGGGTGCATAGCTGCAGCTGTTAAAGCTGACCCACTCACTCACAGCAGAGTCACATGCAATAATAATTCTACATGTGAGGTGCCCTGCAAGCAACGTGTAATTTTCTTGAATCGTTTTACTAGCCTAGCTCAACTTGCAGCAATAAGCAGCTTCCAAACAAGAGCTGAAATACGAGCTCCGTTAGTCTCTTTTGGTTGGATGCATCATTCACATGATACTGTTTCTATTCTGCAATTGGCGAATATACAGGAACTCAGACACAAATTCTTGGGGAATTTTTTTGTGTTCAAATAGAAATTTCGGTTCTGTTACCACAGACACACGCTATTCCCAAATGCTGCTCCACCTGCAGGGAAGACCAGCTAGTAGGAGAGTCGTTAACAATGAAAACCAAAGCGCTAAACACAGTCAGAATCCAAGTAGACATTTGTGAAAATTATCACTAGTCAATGTTTCTCATCCAGACAAAATAAAGATATATGTAGCATGATACATATAATTAAGTATTACACTGGAGAAAAATAAGTTGATAAGCAAAATAGGTATTCATCCCTTAATCATTCTTTGTCCAACTGTCTGGCACCGTCCTGGTACTGATGTTTCCTGGTTCATGAATAGCCATTGCTTATGAGAACAGTAAAAACACTGAGCACCTACAGGGTTATTAAAAGATGTCCGACTTCTCAAAACTTTGCAAATCCTAATGCTTTTAACATCTGCCTGGAGAGTTGTACACACCTTTTTTCCAACCTCACCTTTACAAAGAAGGGCATGAATTAGCAATTGAAAAAAATCAGCACATATATACATGGGGACAAAAAATACTTCCAGGTTTTACTGACATAAAGTTTACCAACATTTTATGAAGAGAAAGAGAGAGAACAATATATTTGGTTCTAAGACGTGCATTTCTATTCTACCGATAAACACGATTAGATAAAGATGAAGAAAGCCACTGCTGTTAGTAAGAGAAATATATATTTTTAAAAGTTAAAACTGTATGTACCTATACTTGAGTATAAAATTGCCTCTCATTCAACTTAAGACCACCTTGTGACAGTCAAATGCATTACACAAATTGTAAACACAGCTACTTTTTTCACTGGAATTTTGTACTCTGTGGCCTGTGGTTCTGTAAGCATATACAAGAAGGAAATTGTATTCTGTTGGAGGCAGCGTGCTTAGCTTTGTTTCATTATTCATGTGGTTAGATTTCAACAACGTAAGAATAAACTGCAGAGGTGAAGAGGGGAAAAAATAATTAGGAGTGCAACAAAATGCAAGAGCACATTAAGGTGTTAAAAGGTTTGGAAGTGTGAAACCCAAAAATAAACATTCTGCTTAATACATTAAGGTAATGTTTTGATGTGTGCTAACCAAATCAATATTTGAAATCATGGTAAGAGAGCTTGCATTTCCAGCTGGTGTAAGGACATAAAAACTGAACAGATTGTATTTAGAGCAAACCTTACCATTGCAGCGTTCTGCAATATCACAAGTTTGCATTTAGTGGCATATAAATCGTGTTATTCTTTGTTTACATTAGGATTAACTTTGTGGATTGACACTGAAGAACTGTAAAAAGAGTTTTAAAATCCCTCACTTTTGTGATCTTTTCTTAACCACATTAGCTACTGTAAGCTAACCTGACTAGCAATAAAGACAACTGGATTTTGAGTGCTTTCTTAAGCAGGAGCCTCCCAAATGCACTCCTGTTTGGAAACTGCCTTTGCAAGGGCTGTTGAAGTGGAACCAGTTGGGACTTTCCCCCATCTCAGGTATCAACATTAAAAAAAAATAAAAAACCACAACCAAACACACCTCTCCCAAAGAAGCGATGAAAGTACTCTTCTCCTTATTCTCCATACGTTGAAAGTATATCACCACAGTGGACCAGCAGGAAATTAAACATTTTGTGAGAAAACAATCAAAGCAAACAAAGCAAACAGAGCTCATGAAACACAAGGTGAGGTTCAGATTAGCTTCTTTCTGGCTAGAGAGACTATCCCAAGACTGACAGGGAAGATGCACGATGGTGTGCCTATTTCAGTGGCTGAGGAGCCCATCCTACCCTGCTTAAATCTGGAGGCAGTGGATGAAATCCAAAACCATAGGAAATTCTTTCATCCTCAAAGAAGAAAGGCCACAACTACAGAATGGAGGAGTTGGATGGAGTGTGGCTGTCAGGAGCAAAAGATGTCATCCAGGGAAAGACCCTGAACAGATCATCCCAGGGAAAAAAACCAACAGGCTTTCTCAAACCACAGGGCAGATGGAGCACAGTGCCCAAAGAGACAAGCATCCTCACGCTTTTACTGTGTTTCAGGAGTGTAGGAAGCTCGGTTTCCTTCAGTACATGCCCTTCGTGCTAAGGTATAATTTGTTCACTAGTCCAACTTCGATTTAGCTAACCTATGCTAAACTGGACAAAATCAAGCCAGGCCTGGATTAATCCGAAATAGCAATGTCCATGAAATATTTTAGCTCAGTTTAAATGGATCCTCAGAAAAAACCACTTTGATTAGACCACTCAACTTAGCGTAAATCCCAGTACAAAACAAACCCTGAGAAAATGGTTTCTCTACACATTAGTATTAGAAATGCACTCAATCAGATAATAATGTCTTTCAGGCAGCAGGATGACCTCCAGAGATCCCTTCCGACCAATGCTTCGGTGACCCAGCAAGTACAGCCTTAGTCTGCACTTCAGATCTGGATGGAGTTTGCTTCAGTCTTGTTTGAGATATCTTTGCTTTGTTGAACCATGCAAGGTGCTGGGTTCAAGCCTCAGAGAAAGCTAGGCATTTTGCAGAGGTAAATACTAAGGAACTTGCAAGCACAAACACCTGCGTTCAATAGTTATCACACAACTCACCCAGATTTCCTAGGTGTGGAGGTGGAGAGAGCTTAGCTAAGACAGCAAGGGCCAGCTATGTCTGGGGTGCAAGCATCAAGCCTATTCTGGAGCAAGATAACTGCTCATTCACAAGTGTGTCCAGCAAACCTGGAACAATCCCTGATGACGCTCTCATAGCCAGCTATTAAGACCCGCAGACTCCAACCTAAAGCACACGCAGCCCAGGAAGCGTAGTTCAGAGGAAGCTGAAACGTGCTGCTGAGGGTACGCTGGTTTGCCAAAAGGCCAATCCACACACAAAGAGAGTCCTGTCATTGTGGAGGAGGTCCATCTTCACGGCAAATCTGACAAATGTCTTATTATTACTATTATTTTTTTTAAGTGGGCTTGTTCTCTCTGGGTCACTTTACTCAAGCCTGCCCAACTTTGGTAATAATGAGCTGAGGCTGGTTAAGCAGCTAATTAGCATGCCGTTTGTTAGACGAGTTAAGAATGTAATTATTGTGAGTAGGCAGAGCCTGCCGATGGAATGCATTTTGAAGGTTACCATAGGAATCTTTCCTTGGTCTATTCATTCTGAGTGTAATACTAATCACTATCATAAGGAAAGGATTGCTTGGATATAGACTGTAGGTTAACATCTGATTAGATTTCCAGTGAACAAAGCAATTCAGGCAGTTTGTTTGTTAACCCTTTTGGGTCCTGCCAAAGTGTCCCGACCTGCGCGAAGAATGCCACGCTGTTGGGTCCCCCTCCCCTGCCCTGGGTTTGAAGTCACAGCATCCTGCTGCAGAGCTCAGGGCTCTAATTGCAGAGGGCAGGCTGAATGCTGTCCTCCAAACGTGCTGAAATTAGCGAGGTATTCACCAAAACTGGCATGGCAAGCCATCTATTACTGCTTTTTTCACTTGTACATCAGTCGGGTTCAAATCGTGCTGGATAGTTCAAAGATCTGATTAAAACAGTAACTGGGAAAAACTAAGGGGCAGAACTACAGCATTATTCTCTCACTTATTTAAAATATATGGTTCCTCAAGCGTTCAGTGTGGAATCCTGCAGACAAACGTCCTGGACACAAGTCCATCCTAGCGTTATGACAGCTCCACCCTATAGCACTTACACGGGAGGCCAGTTCGCTCTTCAAGTGAGAAGCTAACCATCGGCTTTCGTTCCATCACCTTGGAAAACCCAGGGCTAGCGTACCGCGCTACAGGGAGTACGTGGACACAGTCCCCCTAGCAAGCCTGTGCAGATACAAATGCCACCAAAGGACACTCTCGTTTGATAGCTCCCTGGTGCCTGGGGGGATAGGAACGGGGAGCTCTGCAGTCCAGGTCTCAGGCATTTCTGTGTTCCTTAAATCAGCAGAAGAGTCCCAAGATGCCCAAAACCCAAACTGATCTCTCGCCTTCAGAAAAGCTCCTCCCACAGCAGATGCTTTGGTGGAGCATTGCAGAGTGAAGCATCCGTAAGCAGTACCTGCTTAATACAGTTCTTCTGTGGCTGAAGAGCAGCTCTCTGTTTAAAGAGTGCAAATGTGCTACCTTTTGTCAGAAAGGAAATTCATGTTAATTCATCCTTTGTTCCCCTGCCCCCAAAAGTCACAGCCAGCAGAGATCACATTTACACCAGTACAGCTTTACAGAACCGTGGATGTTCATTAAATCGCCTCTGCATATTTTGCTCTTTTTTCCCCCCTCAAGGCTGCCTACCAAAATCTCCCACTGTAAGGAACAGTGGTGTTCCTTACCTCTTATCCTAAAAATATTATAAAAAAATGAAGTAGTGAATACCACAATCTGAATGCATTCTGTGTCCAGCATCATGCTGTTAGCAGCTCACTTGCGAGGCCCGTCTCGGTGGGAATTTACAATTCATCTGCGACCGAACGATTTTAATGTTATCAACACATCTTTACCCTGGCATATGAGTGTGTGACTTATGAAGAGAGAAGCAATTTGTTTAATGAATTTCATCCTTTGTTATTGAAAGCTGCTGGATTTGGATGTATAAAGACCTGTGCCATTAAGCCACGGGGCAGAAGCATCCTATGGGCTAACAAGTTTGTTTGCTTGTTATTATTATTTTTTAAATACAAATTACTTTAAAAGTAGCGTTATGTAGGTCTGTGAAGGTGCTTTACTCAAATCTTGTGCCTCTTCCAAAAGATTGTAGAATATGAAGAAAAATGCATGGAGCAGTCCGTGATCTCAATTCAATGGGAAAATACCAGCTGATTTCTAATCAAATTAATGGATATAATTCAGTGGCTTTACAATTGTCCAATCCAGTGTACCTCTAAATAACTGTATTTATTAGAAAATGCAGATTTATTAAAACAGGAATTTGTCTGGTGTCTTTTTAAGAAAATTTAAAAAGATAAAGGAGGATCAGTGTGAAAAGACAATTCGACATTTACTATACAGCTCCTTTTTTGCTGCAAAATGCTGTCTGCTTAAAATGAGAGGTCTGATTTGTGATGAACAGAGTCTTAAAAGCAAGGGTGACATTGAAATAAATATTTAAGGTTACTGAAAGAAAATGTTTCTATTGAGAAAATCCATTTTTTTGAATAATTAACAATTTGCAGTTTTAAAAAAATGCTCAAACCCAACTCAGACCGCTTGAAACAGCAGCAGTTCTCACAGAACAAAACTCTCTTGGCTGTGGCAAGGTACGGCGCTAACCGATTGCCACCACGTGGGTGCTGGGCTATAGGGTGGATGTGGCAGTTTTCCCCCAGCACTCCATTTCCCTCGGTCAACATTGGTCAACATTGCGTGTGGTGGGTACAAAATGACACCGCAATACAGATCGCAGCTCTAGCAATTTAATTACAAACCTTTTTGCCTTAACGCTGGCTTCTTGAAATAACACAAGTTTTGTGAGAGCTCAACCCTAGGTTTTCCTTGAGCAAAACTTTAGAACTGAGACAATTTTAGACAGCAAATAAATGGGATTTCCTGAAATAGCAATGGTCTAGATCAGCTCTTTCGTATGACGGTTGGAAAAAGTAGAAAAAGTTTGCTTTACGTTATTTCAAGAACAAAAAACTCAAAACATTATTTTGATCATTTATTTTCTCAAGTTAGTATATAAAAACAAGAAGCCAGGAAACTAAGAGGAATAATATTTCAATCCAGCTTCCCCTAGATTACCAGATTCAACAAGAAATAGAAAAAAGTGTTCTTTGCAAACTATTGTTCTCAAGCCAGTTCTTTCACTCTATTTTGGGCTAATTAAATTAATCTGGTAAGCAGGTGTAAACCCACTTGTTTAAGCAATGGTTTGGGTTGCTAAAAGGAGAGATTGGAGGTATTTGCACAGTAAGAGATTTGTACAAGGGAGCATTAAACCCTATCAACAAGGGGAAACTCCACTCAGGATGCAGAAAATCCTGTTTAGCACTTACCAAATCGTACCAAATGCGAAATGCCGTCTGCTTCTAATCCAATATACTAACACGAAGGTGAAGTACAATCATCTGTTTTCTTAAACTGAAAAGCCTGATAGCTATGTTGAGTATGTTTTGCATAGTTAATATTTTACATGGTAAGTAGAAATATACAAATGTGGCTGTCCTTTGACATTTGCCTTTATATGCAATCAGTAGTATGCTCAGTTTTGATTGAAGAACAGTTACTATCCAACCTTGAATTGCAATGGGCAACTTTTTCCATATGCACTTTATTTCGCACAAATATAAACTGACAGGGCTACCAATAAAGATTGCGGACAAGCACAACATCAAGCACCCTAATCATCACCAAAGGCAAAGTAATAGTTCATAAAAACAAATAAATTCCAATCAGATAAAAAAAAAGTCAACAAAGAGCCAGAATTCAGTCTCGCCTACATAGAGTTATAATTGATCACCCTCAATTTGCAAATATTAAAAAAAGGTTTGGTGCGATTATTATAATTTGACACTAAGAATAGCAGCTAATATGAAAAATGCTTGATTTCTGTTTAAAAGTTTGTTTGACCTTTCTCTGGGTTATAAGCATACTGGAGAAGAATGGCAGTTCACCACCTGGAGTGCAAAGGGAGCCGTACTGAACCTTCAGCCTCTAGGATCCCACAAACAACAGACCCCTATGCGATGCCTTATTTTCGAACACAAGCTCATTATCTAACACTCGGTCCACCAGTCAAGCATTCGCGTCTGTTTCCTGCATTTCAAAAGCACTTCTTTGAACCACCAAAAGTAACGGGACGACATTCGTTCCCATTGAGGCACCTACAGGTGGGATGCCAGAGCGTGCTGGTGTTTTGTGAGGAATGCTGCAAGGGTGAGCCAAGGGGAGGAGGAGGAGGAGAGGATCAGGGTGATACAAGCAGTGACTGTGTGTGTCCCGTGTCCTCACAGTGCTGGGCCCTTGCCAAAGACCAGAGGAAGCATTTAGAGAAGAAGCAGTGGTGGTGTTGCCTGTGGGCTCCTTAAGACATTACATCTGCTCAAAACATTCCCCCTGTCTCCAGCTCCCACCAGAGCCCAGCCCCTCGGCTGCTAAGGGTAAGGCAGCTCCAGCAGCTGAGCCAATGTGTTACAAAACCCGTGCAAAAAATATTTGCCTCGTCCACTGCAGCCATTCCTCCCAAGACAACCTGGGTGGCAGAGGGTCTCTGGCAGTGCACCTATAGCCCACGCCTCGGCGTCACCAAAAGGCTGTTTCCTCCCTTAGGGACCCCGCAAGAGGATCATACTGTCATCAGGGGACTTGCTGGACTACGCGAGGACATCCCTTTGCCCGAACCACCCTTGCACTGAACGATGCTCATTCCTAATACTCCACCTCGTATTTATTTCAATGGCGAGGAAGCTGGAGCGTCAAGCAAAATGGCCATTTCATTTACCTCGTTCAGTAATAACGACCTGTAACAACAATTAACATCCCTCCTCTTTTCCCCAGCCCAAAGCACTTTTGCTCTTCCCCCTCCCACCCTCCCCTTCCAGATTTGCTCCTGTTTTTCGTCTATTTGTGAAGGTGCCCAAGACAGGAGCTCACTTAATACGTTCCCTTACGCTTGTGGCGCAACAGCCTATTCAGTACAGATAAGCCCCTTTAGAAATGAAGGGGAATTTAATTCAGTGCTTGAGTGACAGCAGGAAGATTTATCCCCTCAGTAGACAATACGGCTTTTGGGGCTTTAATCTTGCCCAGACAATGGGCTGTTTCTCGGCCCTCATCTTGTGCTTTTCCCACGATGTTCGGTGATTAACCGGGGCTCCATTGGATGGAAGCCACTATCTCTCATTTAAGAGTGTTTGCGCCTCTGTCAAGGACCAGGGAGGGAGGGAGGGAGGTGGGAAGAAGAGAAAGGAAGGGGAGGGGGGAAAAGTTTAACTCATCTAGGAGAAATGCTGCAAGGCTGGAGACTGGGCCCAGACAGATGCCAGGGCTATCTGCAGTAGGCAGGGCTGGTTGACAAAGCAGATGGATACTGGCATTGTCACCTCTGGGAGAGCGGTGGGCAGGGCCCTATTGATTTATTTCAACAAACAGAAGCTCCTCATTTATTTCATTACGGTCTTTATTTAGAAAAGCACTTGTCACAGACTGAAATCCACTGGTCCTTAGATACGTGCTGCCTAAATTTAAGCATAAGTGCTTTTCTAAAAAGGAAGGAATAGACATACCCTCTGGAGCCTGCTCTTAAATCAGCCACTGTGCTCACAGTTTAGAGTAAGAAGCTGAAGTTCTGCACTTTCCTAGCAAAGATACTCAGATGCCATAGCAAAGGACAACCACACAGAGAGCTGGTACATCGAAACACCTGCAAAATATAGCAGGTACTCTCAACACCTTGCAATAGAGGCATTTGTCGCCATTCCTGCATTGCACAAAGTGTTACAGATTGTTTTGCTTTATTGGTGAAGACTATTTCATCATGAGAAAAAGCAGCACCAGTAAGTTTTCGCATCCCTAGTGAGGGGCAACCATTACTGTCACTCTAATTGCTAAATGAGTCTTTGCAGCAAAAAAATGAGCCAAGGCCTTCTTACTGAAAGAAAATATTGTGGACTCCAATGCTTCAATTTTGGTAATGAGCAGAAATACAGACTTAGCCTCAAAATAATATCATGCTATTCTAGGTGTATGTTTAGTACAGTAACTCTATGCCAATTCAGTCGGAATGGTCAATATTAAGGCACTGCAGTGTCCAAATCTTTTTAACGTGGAAAAAGTTCCTGCCAGACTAATGTAATTTTTCATTTTGTTAGAATTTTATTGTCGGCTTGTGTTTAAGAGTTCTGTTTATTATAAAAATTAGATTGCTATACGCACCTTCCGCCACAGAGTTTTTAACTCCCACAGAAGAGGACAGTAGCCCGTTTGACACTGAGCAGGGAGATGGGACTGGAAAGTTCCTCTCCAGGGCTCAGGGGCTGCAAGGGAAGTAAACATTCAGCCTTTCGCCTTTCTCAAAGGGCACTGGAACAGACCAGTGAGCCTTCTGCAGGCTCATGCGGTTGTGGTCGATAAATACCTTAGCAGGCCTAATTTGGTGTCTGCTACCTGAAGCACTAAACAAAGCAGCAAGTGGAACAGAACCACTGCACACAAATGGCTGTAAAATTAAAAAAAAAAAAAATTAACAAGTTTACTTTTGAAAGAGGAATCATTTTCTTCACTCTTGAGACCTGCCCGCTGGGCTACCTTGCAACAATCGAGGCAAATAAGTTATATAAGGACAGAGGGCTCTTCTATAGCTTCCCTACGCCCAACTGGCGAAGGGGCACAGTCTCATCAGATCACGTCACTTACGCTTCGGTACCTGCAGGCATCAGCTACGGCCACAGCACAACGGCATCAGGTGCTGCACTTACACAGCCCAAACAGCCTGAGCTCTAAAGTGTCAGCTGGCATTGATGGCTCCTGCCAGACGCGTCAACACGGAGCTTCTTTCCTGTGGCCGGTGGACTGGCTCAAAGATGCTTTGTTTCAGCTATCACACATCTTTCATTCTCTGATCCTACAACTGCATATTTGGATGACTCAATCAGCTGAAAAAAAAATGTTGCAGTGTTCTCTTTTGTTGATGTGAATGTTTGGGAGCAGCTGAGCCAAAAAGCAAAAGCATATGTTTCTCCCTGCGCTGAGGCTGGCGTGTGTAATCCAATAGACACAGCTGAGTCAAGGCCACCAACAGACTGACGTGCCCACGTTCGGTACACGGGGTGCCCAAAGGGCGGCACAAATTCTTCCCCTGAGAGAATGCTCTCTCAGTCCACTAAGAGAAAGGTGGCTACTATTTCAATTAGAAACTTTAACCTGGAGCTAATAAGTGACCCGGTGTTTATTGCTTCACAAAGAGGAGAAAAGAAGGGGTGGGGTGTGGGGGAAATCACTAGATGGTGCTATTTCATGTGAGCGCTCCCCTTCCCATCGCTGGGTTTGCAACAGTGGTTGCTTTTGGGGGGCTGTTGCAAACAGCAGGGAGAAATATTTTGTACCATACTCTCTCCAGTTGGAATAACTTTTGGCACAAAACCATGGAAACCAAACAACACGCGTGGGCTGCCACTGATGAAAGGGCAGGAGTGCCTGCTTGTTCCCAGAGGGCTGATCCTGTAGGCTCTGACAAACAGCCCAAGTAAGCAGGGATGCTCAGCCTCGTCTGCGGAGTCTCACATAAACTACTGCCTAACATTGCCTCAACTATCACGATTAACTTGCCTCCTTTTTTCCATCTTTTGAATCTTCAAATTTCTGAATTTCCAGGTTTCAGTTATCATCAACAAACCGAAGCAGTCTACAAGAATGTTCAGGCAGCAGATGAACAGTCTGAGCTGTCTGAGAGCCCTACAGGTGACTGAAGCTTGCACGTTAATTACACATGATGACACCTTTCTTTGCCATAAATGTACCTTCATGGTAGATTTTTTTCTTAACTACTTTGTTTTTATTTCTGCACTAAGAAAATTAACATGGAAAATGATCAGAGCCTTTAAGCCTTAACACACATTAATATGGGGCCGTTAGAGGGTAGAGTTTAAGATTTCCTTAACATCATAGTTGGGACTTCTCAGTTCCTTCAACCACAAGTTCAAGTCCCTGAGGAGTCACTTAAATTCTTCAGTCTCTTTAATGAGATCAGCTGAGTGAATGGGGTTTTTTTTTGAGTGGCCTTTAGATGTAAATGGGTTGAAAAGAAAAGGTTTTACAGAATATTTTAAGGTTTTGGGTTTATTTTTGGTTTGTTTGTTGTTTTTTGTTTTTTTTTTAATTTGACCACAGTCAAACTGCATTGTGGGACACGCTGGGGACTACCAGCCCTCCACTGCTCACCTGCCAGCGTTTCTGGGAACACACCTCCGGGAACCTTCGGGACAGGAATCACGAGTTTGTGGAATAAAAAGTCTATAAAGCAAATGCCATCAAGAGGTGTTTGAACAGCTAATACAGTCCACTATCTCATACCAGGGACTCCCTGTCTGCACTCTTTGCCCTCTTCCTTTTGTCTTTGACTCTTACGAACTCATTCAAGACGCCTTTGAGAGCTCACTATAGTTCCTGGGAACCTTTTCAACACCTTTATGCTGAGCTGAAATGGGCCTTTAACATGCTGAGCTGAGAAGCGCGTCTATACATCCCCTAGCACGCTCTCAATGCAGAAGGGCTTTGGTTTGCTTTTGCTGCACCTCTGTCTTAAAAGATAAAGGCCCTGTCTTCCACGTCACTTTATGTAAATTAGGCATGTATGAGACCAGTGTCTTCTAGCAAGTGACTAATGCTGCCTACAGCTGGGCAAACCTCGGCCCTTTCTCTTCCCCCGCAAAGCACCAGGGCCCACCAGCAACTCTGGGCCCGCTGCAAATTGGTAATTGGGGCTACGCGGGCACCCTGGAATACTTTCTCTATCTTGCCTTCCAAGCTACTTCAAACAGTGGTTTTCTGTTCTATTTTAAATGGTGAATGCAAGGAGGAGGGACGGGAGGGAGGAAAGAACACAAGAGGAACAAAAATAAGGTTAAAATAAAAGAACATACAGGGAGCCCACAGAAAAACAAATGTCAAGGCCCAATTCCCGTGTCGTCTCAACCACTGTGAACCCAGAGTCACTCCATTTAACTTAGAGAGATCAAACTGTGGCTTATAATTTTTACAGCACCTTTGTCTGGCCTGGCATTTAGAGGAAGTGGGGAAAGTAGAAGGAAAATTATTCTGTACAGGCTTCCTGAAAACTATGAGGGACTTTTGTGGTAGCAGCAGTAGGGTAAAACAGATCTGCATTTAGAAGAAATCCACCATGAAAATCAAATTCACTTTGCAGCCCCCCGACCACTCTGGTCCCCACGCTCAGGCCAGCACCAGCCGTACCCATCGCTGTACTTCTACTGTGGGGAAGGGATGTATCGGTGGTTAACAAAGGTCATAGGAGCTGCTTCACCCTGCAGAGAACCCCCTTTTTGTTTCAGAGATATCTTTGCAGTGGGTCCTGGAACCGAAGCAAGGGCTTTCGCATCCTTTACTTGAAGCTACACTTTTCCTCCTCTCTCTCACATTTACAGTACAACCACCAAAGCAAGCAACAAGGTCCCCGTGCAACGGGGCCATGACCGAGGAAATCCTCTGTGGCAGCAGAGGGGCTGTGAGCGCAGCAGGCTGTGCTAGGGCCTCCTTTTGGGTAAGCGAGAAGGAAAAACTCCCGCGGGCGGCAGCAGCAATGGGAACGAGTGGCCAGTGCGCATGGAGACAGGCTGACACCCTTCCAAACGTGAAGTAATTCCTGTAGCAATCACACCAGGCTCTTACACAGGGCAATGGAGTCCCCTGCTTCAGGATAATCTCAGACCCAAAGGGCCAGGTCTGTGATGCAAGCCTAATGAGTTGACATTGCGATACTTTTGACCCCCAAACAGGAGTCAGACATGTAACAACACTGCAGGTTGCAGAGAGGCTGCTGATCGTAACCACATCTCTTGATTGCCAGTTCAGCGTCACATTAGCCATATCCCGGTGCTCCCTTAACTGCATCTGTTCCCCGGAGAGCCCAAGTGGTGATCACCATTTGCCAGGCTTGAACTCCAGCTGAAACCTAGGAGGCCAAGGTTGCTGAACAGTAACAAGTGGCATTATACAAGTACTGAGCCAAGCTGGCAACGTGACACAGTCTGGCAAGGCACGTGTTTCTGGTTACTACCTCTGAACTGGGCAACTCAGAAGGTTTTCCTCTTGTATGTGTCAAAATATCCTGTGAAAATGGTACATGCAAATACCAGCTCACCACTGCTTCGGAGGAGCCCACTGGAGCTAAGGTGCTCCTCTAAGGAAGAAAGCAACACTCAACTGCAATAACCAGTATCCCTTCACCCTCTTGACTTTAAAAAAAGTATTTCTAATGGCTGCTTTCAGCTCGTTCAGGCTGGCTGCTTTGTGAGAAGCTGCTGAGAGAGGAGATCAGGAACACATCAGACCCACTTTTCCAGCAATTACTCGCACTTTACAGAGGTCTCCTCTCTCCAGGCTCTGCACACCCTCTACAGTTCCTGAGATGAATCTGTGGGACTCACTCAACACTGTGTGACACCACATTTCTATTTGGTCTCCAGGTTATTATTAGCACGCTTACACAGAGCAGTTCCAGAGCTACAAAGTCAAAAGCAAGCTGGTGATCCAGGTGACCCAGATGGGACACAAGACCTGAAGGGAAAAAAAAAACACCTTACGCTGCTTGCAGGTATTTTTGGTTTGGATTTCTGATCAAGCGGAGCACTGCCCACAAGCAAATTAGCACATACCATTCAACAAGGCTGACGTTGCCTTAACTCATCTAAGGTTATTACTTCTGCTGTAGTAATCCCCAGAGGCCTCAAACTGACGCTAGGCATGGTACCACTTGTTAGCAAGAGAGAGTCCTTTCCCTGAAGAACTAACAAATCCTTACGTTGCTTGCTAAGGGTGCAGAGCAAAGAGAAGAAATGACCATGCAAAGGTTATCCTGCAGGGTAGTGGCAGAGCCAGAAATCTTGCCTTCCCAAATCTGAGTCCTGTATCCACAAAGCTAGCCTAGCTAAGAACAGATTAGTCCAAACCACACACATGTGCCCCGAGTGCAAACAAAAAGGTGTTAAGTAGAATTAAATAAAATCTCAGCATCCACTGCTTGCATTATAGGTTACATTTGATATTAAACTGGTTTAGCAGTTTCTTTGCTGCCTCGGAGTTTAGCAGCACAAAGCACTTCAACAAGAAGTATAAAACCCTTTGCCCTTCACCAGTCTTTGCCCAAAGCCACTAAGTGACACGCTAGCTATTATACATAGAAGCTCACCTTGTTTTTCTAATAGGTTTTTGTTTCAAGCATCCTTAACTTCCCAAGCCCCAGGTCAGGCTAACATAAAAGCACAAGTATTCAGGAAGCTTCTTTGCTTTAAAATTGCTGCATTTTGGCAGCAGCACTAACTCTTCATGAAATTACTCCTTTTCCTCAAATAATACACTTAAATATATATAGAAAAAACTTGTCCATGTAAGCTGCAGTCACTGCAATAACACAACTCCTAATCGAGATGGTGTCAGGTGTTCTGTTTAGAGGGCCTTCCAGTTAAACATGCAGGTGTGTGCATTTGCTTCTAAATATCTGCAGAGTCTCTATAAATAGAGAGATTGTTTCCCATCGTCAGCTGTTTGACAATTCATATTTACCTGTTTAACATTAGATGTTATGAATCAGTTCTTACACAGAGGATTTTCCCCAGATAAATCTCTCAAAACGTAATCATGGCAACTCACTACTGATTGTTACACAGACACAATACTTTAAAGGCAGCATAATCCATTTGTTAAGGGAAATATACTTAGACTTTTGTCCTGACCCAGCACATACGAGGTACAACTGACAGGCCAAGGGATCAAAGTCTCTCCTTTATCAACACGCACTTGGCAGAAATGTAAACTTCCCCATATATGGCTTCATAAACTTGTTTGAACTTACTGAAAAAACAGCTAAAAATGTCTCAAGGAGTGAAAACTCACTGGCCCTTTCAGCCTCAGCTTCCGAGTAAGAAAGGCAACCCAGGTACATTATACTGTGGAAGTAAATCTTTTTCTTCCATCTACTGTTTTTAAGTTTTCAGGGGAGAACAACTGTATTAAGATTAGCGTTTGTGTATCTTTCCATAACAACGGAGAGGAAAAAGTAAAAGAAAGTATCAAAAGGGTTTTTTTATATAAACGTAATCGGTTTGATAGTGGACTGCTTATTTATTTACAGAAATAATCAATTGGTGCAAATCCAAATCAAAAGATTATGCAGCATCTAATCGACCTCCCATCACTGGCTGTCCCAGTTGCAGAAGGTAGATGAGGGAAGAGCAGATAAGACAGGCAAGAAATGAACACAAATGAAGAGCAACCTTATCAATCAGAAGGAATGATTAACAGCAAGACAGGCAACCATCAGGGTCGACCATTTGTTAAGTGCAGAGCAGTAAGAGCTAACCAGACTCCGGAGAGGAAAGCTCCAGCCCTCACACAGTTCTGCAATTTCTGCAGCTCTTTACAAGATGTTTTCTAAAGGAGAATTGTTCAAAAAGTTTGATTTTGAAGTTTCCTTGTAACATAAAAAAAATCTTGGGTTCTGGTGAAAGAAAACATGTCAATTCTTTCATGATATATTTTGTGTATTCCTTTCTTCCCCATTTCTGCAGCCATCCTTGCCCTAGAGCAAAATGTGACCACTGTAGTAACAGCAGAACAACTGCTGAAGGACCTGGAAACTATTCAGGGGGCAACAGCGATCACTCAGAAAAGGATGACTGAAGTGAAACTCTGTGGCTCCCAGGCTGGTGTTCCATCAGAAAGCACAATAGCCAAATTCAGAAGGTCAGATCCAAAAGCCAAAACGGGTTGTCACAGGTTGAAATTCTAATTGTGACTAAAGACAAAATGAAGGATTGCCAGCAGCTGTAAAACACCAAAGCCAACAACAACAAATTAGGTGTGCATTTAGATTTCATACCTGCAGTGAAGCGGGTTTTATTTGGCAAGAGAAATACCTGGAGCAGTAGGATATTACAGGCTATCAAGCAGATACACTCGAAGACAAATAAGCCGGTACTGATCAGAACACTAGAAATGAAAGGAAACCATCAGAAATCTTAAAGATGCGGCTGGTAACACCACAGCGATGTGATACACTCAGGGAAAAGCTTAGGATGATTTTAGGCAGACTCACGTGCAAAAATACCTACTTTTTTTTCTGAATAAAGGGACTTCTAAAACAAAGTCATCAGTAAAGCAAATAGAAACACATACCAGAATTCTGCTAGCAGCCAGTCTGATCCAGTGCTCTTCACGTTTTACTGCCCTGGAAATCTTGTATGCATGGGTCTGATGCAGTAGAGAAACCTAGACAGCTCCTTAGAACTCAGATCCACATCCCTTGGGTAAAGAAAATACCCGAGACTCTTTCCTAAGGGACTAATGAAATTGCTTTACCTGACCAACCATAGGCTTCAAAGAGGAAGAATTTGAGATGTGGTTTTTGTCTGCAAAAAAGGCAAGACAACAGCTAGAGACAGAAAGAGGAAGGATAGAGGGGGAAGAACTAGAAGGAAGTACCAGTTCTTTGACACCTTTTTGATGGAGTTAGATTTGCAAAGCAGAACATACCCCCTTCCCTTTCACTAGCCTACCCTGTCTAATCCGATTTTGAAAGACCTCCTTGGAATGAATCATCACTCTCTGCCACATGTGCTGCAATAGTTTTGCCTTTGAGGGGTTCTGCATGCTCACCTTTGCACTGTACTCTAGATATACCTCCGCAGCACTGCGCAGGGTTTAGCAGGAGCATTCGTGGCCATAAACCCCAGCCAAGTCCGGGATGGAGGTGCTTAAAGTGCCATCAAAAGGATGGACACAAATGGCAGCTGCCCTGCAGCATAGCGTTTGCAGGATATGGTGAGATGTCCCCTGGAGGCCAATGATTTCAAAGCAGGCCAGAGTCCAGGTTTGAAATCCCCTTCTAATGGGTATGTAAATGCCTCGGGTTTTGCTTTCACTGCTACTAACAATTTGCCAGCAAACTTATCTTACTCGTTGAGCCCGGTTTCTCTCTCATTTATCCCCCCAAAACCCACAGGGGCTTGATTTTTATGAGGTGCTGAGCAACCACAGCTCCTGTTCACTTACACTGCGGTTGGAGGTGGGAGGGCAGGGATGCTCAGCTCAGCACCTCCGAGAAGCAGACCCCGAGGAAGGACGCTGTGCGCGTCCTTAAGGAATACACAAACTGGCTGAGCAACTGGGGACCTGTAGCTGGGACCCTTGGCTTCACACAACCTGAGAAGCAGGTAGTCTTCCGGACCTGCACGTTTGAGTTGCCACCTGGCTTTTTACCAATGAAAGAGGGAAAGAACAAGCTTTGGAGAAAGGTTTCTCTTGGCATACAGCTCTGCCCTACTTTATATGAACAGATGAGTTGCTTGCTCTAAAATCTATGTGGTAATATAACTTAATTCAAGGGCTAAAGACATTCTCCAGTGGTAATGCCGGCAGTTGCACTCAGTAAACTGAGCCTCTCAATTGCTCTGACAGCACGATGCTGTCAAGACAGCGTAGAAGATGTCTGATTCCTGTGTTTGAAATCACAGTAAGAAATACCTCCCTTTTTGTTGGATGAGCAGTTGTCCGCATGTTCGTAACCTGCGGATCTGGGGAGTGCAACGACTGGACAAGTAGTGAAAGAGAGCACACGAGCTGCCACCTTCACTCCGTCCGTGTATGCTGCAGTGCAGAGCGAGAGTCACTCAGCATTCATGAGAGCCAGTGCTTTTGTGCTCTCTTGCACCTTTCAAGGTCCCAAAGTATCTCCCGGGTAGAATCCGAGGGGACTGCTTTTTTAGGCACCTCAGGAAAAAAATCCGTCCCACAGCAAGAACAATCTATTTGTGATGCATTGTATTATAATTGCTGTTTATTTGTGAGACCCAGCTATAATTGAGACAGTACTGTGCATACGTGGCAAGTGCTGTATAATAGCATCATGGAATCATTAAGGTTGGAAAAGACCTCTGAGATCATCGAGCCCGTGTCAAGAGAGAAGGATGAAGAGACTTGCCCAGGGTCACACGGGGAGTTCATAACAAGACCAAGAACAGATCCCAGATGTCCTGCATCCCAGTCCACCTTGTCAGACGTGACTGTCTTCATTTTCTTCCTTCGTAACTCTTGTATATGATTAAGTTTCGTGGGTGCCTAACAGTGTCACTGACCGACACAGATGCGCTCCTTGCCAGCTGACAGTCTGATATTCGTAAGGCAGGTGATGGAAATAGTAGACACTTCCATGTTCCAATTGACAAGGAAAAAGGATTTGACAGCTAAATCTAACAAGTCTCCTGTTTGCTGCGCTGCGCTGTCTGTAAGGATGGAGTAACAACCACTCCTCCTTGGAGAGCGCGGGACGTATCTAACAATGCTTCCAACAGTGCCCTGAGCTTTTCGATAAAGAAATGAAATAAGCCACTTATTTTGATCTACCAGTGCAAATGCAACCGAAGCTGAATAAAGGCTGGCAGGCTTACCCTTCACTAGTATTAGACTGTTCTCTGTGTTGCTAACCATTCATTTTTCCTCACTCTTAGTACTGTTCAGGAGAACGACTGCGCTTACCCTAACAGCGGCCACAGGGAGAAGGTGGGATTTAGTGAACAGGGCACTAACTGAGCCTTATCTGAGCCACAGACCAGTGTATGACCACAGGCAAGTTACTTCTCTCTTCACCACTGTTTCTTTTGTCACCTTTTTCTTCTTAGGTTAGGCTAATGATGGGATCTTTGACCGCCTGCTTTGACAGATCTTACACATCTAAGCTCTTTCTAAAGAGGACCAAAGCCTGCTTTACAGCAGCATTTATTTCGCTGTGCATCTATATGCAGCACCTTGTGTGTTGGGACAGTGATTTCAGCTGAGACTGGCACAAGACCCAAAATGCAAAGTGGTAATTCATATAATTGGGAAATCCCGTTCAAATAATTATTTCCCTTCATTTCTGTGTCATCATTAAAAAAGTAACATGGTAAACTGATTTAAGACGTCGCTTATGAAACCAAACCAGAAGTGTTCAGTAACATCGGTAAGAAAAAAATTCCTCTGTGCCAAAATTTACATTAAAAAAAAATTAGGTGTTTACCCTGGCAGCGCTACAACTTCTCTCTCTGAACTTTGTAAAACTTCATCCCCAAATGGGTTGAATTCTACATTATCTGACATTTCCTCATTAGCTTCTTTCCTTTCTCTCTTTTCTTTGCAAAAAGGCCCTTGAGTCTAACAATGTCAGAAGTCTCTGAAATTTGACAGATCTTACATTTCCAGCTCATTTTCTAATGAGTTTGTACATCAGGACTGATTAGTGTAATAAAGAATTCATGAAGCAAATAAATGTAACATGAAGACACCTTGAAGAGAGGAAAGAAAGAGCAAGTCAAATATGTTGAGAAAAGGTCCGGCCTTTTTAACCTTCATTTAATCGTTCTGACAAAGACACTTCATCAAAGAGACTTGGCAGGTATTTGGACTTTGTGCACATAAATACCAGGCTTTGAACTTTTTCTCCCCTGCATTACCCAGGAGAAGCCATCATTAGCCTAATTTAGGCAACTTCTTATCAAACCAAGCTTTTGCTAACCATCTACTGACCTGCTAAACATGACTTAAGTACTGCAAAGGATGAAGTGCGTCCTTGGTGACCAGCTGGCACGGGCACCCTCAGTAATGCGAGGATTAGATTTCTCGGCCATTTCAGCGTACACGTGTGCTCACTCTATTTGCAAATCAACCGGCAAACTTCCTGAAGGACAGCAACCATCTTATAATCGAAAATCATCAGTAAATTAGTGCTGTCTCCATTAACGCAAATCTCAACTAACCCTGCCAAGCAGAAGTACTGCAGTTTTCCCCACAATAGGTGCTGCTTCCCCACGTAAAAAAGCCAGAAGCACAGCATGCTCACTTACAAGACTCCCATCTCTGGGTTCACTTGCATTTTATTTTCACCATATTCAGTATCACTTTTCTGTCACCTTTTCATCAATAGAGCTTGACACACACACCCCAAAGTTATCTGAGCTAAACAAGTTTGCACAAAGACAATTTCCTCCTGGATACAAACTTTTTCAGGGGAGAATTGGCAAAGACCAACCACCCAGATGTTCAGATCCTATGGGAAGGAAATACCAGTATGTTTTTATTTATTTTTATCCACAGAAGAAAAAAATAGGCTTTTTTTTTTTAATAGGAGGGAATTTAATCTCTGTGCTAGAGAAACTATAAAACTGAGAAGTTTGCGTGGAAAACAGGCCAGGAGTTTTTTTGCCTAGCTTTAGTTTGGTCTCTTCCACTCTGGACA
>NW_008824410.1:522657-532557 GCF_000699105.1 Pygoscelis adeliae | reverse complement strand
AAGTTGCACACGCTATTAGCATAGAAAGCGTAACGGTAACTAATACTAACGAAGAATAGTTCTATTACATATGTTCAGCTGGGTAAACTAAAATTCTTGAGAATTTCAGTATTCGGATCTATTTCACTGCTGGGCGACAGTGAATAAGGCTCTATGAAATATGGCAAAGCAAACTTGCCACTTTCATTCAGGAATCCCTTCAGTGTTATTTGGTCGGTTGTAATCACTGTTCTCCTCGTAAGAGAGAGGCTTGCTCTGTCTTCACCCAACTGTAATATTGTCAGGGCTCCTTAGGAAGCTGTAAGAAGATTCTTTTGAATAGGGACTGTATGTAAAGTAGTTCAAAAGAGTCCTTGTCCTCTGCAGACTAGATCTGCATGGGAAGTTACTTTTTTGTTCTTCGGAAGAAAGCAAAAACCCACAAGGAAAAAAAAAAGGAGAAAGAGAAAGAAACCAAAGAAACCTCAAACAGTTCAAAGAGTGTTTCATCAGCATCTCAGCCCCCAAGAGTAAGGACCCCTTTGTCATCTTTGGGTGACTGACTTCTCCCACGAACTGGGTATGCACGGAGCATCTGATGGGTAGTTACAGCAAAATTATTCTTCCTGAGTCACACTGAAGATCGACCCACTATCCTTTGCAAAACTCTCTGGCTGTTTTCTGCACCCGCACTGATCGCTGCTGTCAACGAAGGGTTCTGTGCACAGAAGCACAGACTGCACAAAAGAGTTTTGTGGTCCAGGAGAGACTCCCGACCTAAACACAGCACTCCAGGCACTTTAGCAGTCTGGAACCTCTTGTGACCATGCATCATCTGCTTCTGCAATGAGAATCACCTCTGTTCCTAGTAAAGCTTTCAAGGTGAAAAGTTTCACTAAGGGAAAAAAAAAAAAAAATCAATCTAAATCTGATTGTCCTTGAAATTATAAAATTTAATTGCTTTTGAGCTTCTTCCTGCTAATGTTTTAAACTGATGTCTATTTTTTAAAATCTCACAAAAAACTGTAGCATAGAAATGCTTCCCCTCCACTTCACTTCTTATTTTCTGTGCCCTTTTGACCTCATTTATCCTAGCCACCTTTTTTTCCCTTATTCTCCTTTTGCATCTGATCACATTCTGCATCCTCTTTATTCTTATCTTCTTATCGCTTCAGCTCTTCTCTCTCCAAGTTCTGCAATGCTCTGGCCCAAACCCCACCCCTCCTTTGCCTTCGCTTTCAAAGCTATTTATCTATCCCTTCACTGAATATTAAAGAGAAAAGCTATTTCCTTCATTGTACAGCTGCTCTAGCTTTACTGCTACTCTTTGCAAAAGTTTCATGGACAGTAAAGTTTGCATTATTTCCAAAAGGGGAAAATAGATACTACAGGTTCATGCAGGCAGCATGTAAGCCGCAGACTGACACACTGCAGGGTGTGTTTGTCTCATGATGCACTGCAGCCTTCTTTTCTTCCTTTCTTACACACTTTTAGAGAACGCGAATAAGCAGCATTGCTATGGTAGCAGGTAATGAACAAGACTGTTTTCCAGAAAACTACAGGAAAAATCAATAGAAGTGAGAAGATGGTCAGAAACCTAAACTAGTAATAGGATACTGGGGAAAAAGTGTCCAGCCATTTTGGCATAACAAATCATTTATAATATATATGAGAAAAGCAAGATACAATATAATTAGCATGGACTTGGCAAACTTCCGGTATGCTGAACTAAATAAATGATTCTGTACTTGTTTTATAGCATAGAGAACTATTTATATTGTCATCACAGTGCCTGAGGGATAACTCTTTCCTGGAGTAACTCTACATACCACAGTAGTGCAATATTGGCCCTTCATTTTTAACTCAGGCTTTCCAAACTGTGGCTCGAATCCCGCTCATTTCACCGCTTTTGCACCTCTCTCTTTTGCAACATCGCGGAAACGCTGCAGAAACATCTGGGCGAGATGAGAATCTCCTTGGTCCCAGCTCCCTGCAGAGCTGGGGCTCAGTCGTGGCAGAGCTGGACAGAGGCTTTCAGCAAGAACTTTTATGGAAAAAAACGCTTCCCGGTTTTTCTCTTTTTGACCAAATTGGCCAGCAAACAAACTGAATCTTTTTCCATCTTTCCCCCTCCCCACATTTCCAGTAGCCAAATGGAAAAGGGAAACTCCATAACATTTATTAAAACAAAAGTTTCCTTATGTTTTTCTGAACAGCATCCAACTACTCTCCCTCCCTAAAGACGGGAAAACTCCTTTTCAAGACTTTAGTTTTGAAACCTTCAAAGTTGCTTGGTTTTCAGGGACGAATCTTTCACGGCTCACCCCGAGCACCCCCGTCTCCCCCGGGCTCCATCACCCAGCCCGCCCAGGCCCCGGTGCTGCTCGTGCCCTGCTCTGGGCTCCGGCAGCTCCTGCAGGTCTCCTCCTGGCCTCTGTAACGCTGTGTGACGCTAACCAGGGTAAACTTCCAGGCAATTCCACCACCTCACCACTTCTGTTAATAAACTTCTTGATTCGGACTAACCACATTAAACAGTTTTACCGCAGCAGCAGAAACATTCATTATCACACAGGAGGGCGGCTGTTTAGGGACACCTTTTTTCCCATGGAGGAGCGAGTTCGCCCGCATGAAACTCTGGTCTTCTCCGGTTTGGAGTTACCCGAGAGGACACAGCAATGCTTATGAAATCGTCTGAAAGCTGATGGGGGCAAAGGCCAAAACTGACAAAGAGAGAGGACCCTCATCATCCGCACGGTTCTCGCTTTGACCTCAGTTGTGGTAATCAGTCCCCGTTTAAAAGCACCCTGCAAACTCTGCCAGACGCAGGCACTCTTTTTGGGTTGACTAAACCCAAAAGTCTTGTGTTTAAATACAGCTTTTGGAACAATCATTTATGAAACAAAGTCAAGACTTTTGGTAAAGTGTGTTGCGATGAGGTGGAAGATAGAAATACATGCAACTGTCCTCTTTCAGGCCTAGCTTGTTTTATTTAGCTCTGATTTTAGCAAGAGCAAAAGGACACTTTTACCCTTTAAAATATAAAATATTTATGAAAACTGCTAATCCAAAATTATAGCTTGAAGATAGAAGCTGAAAGTCCAAAATAATAGTGACACTAACCTCATAAAAGGCAAGGTCAAAAGGGACTGTGTTGTGCTTTTCCAGGCTGACCTCCTGTACAACAAGACTTCCTCAAATTAATTCCTGTTTGGTACGTGCAGACCTTTTAGGAGGCATCAAACCTCAGTGTTTAAACTGTCAGCAATAAACTTCAAGTCACTGGCAAATTGTCTGAGTGTGGAAACACTGTCCCGGGCAGTTTTTAAGAACACCCTCAACAAACACCTGGCAGGAATAGACAGGTAAAGTTTATCTTGCCATTGTCCAGGAGGACGTACGAAGTGATCTTTCAGATCACCCCTCCAATCCTGTTCTCTTTGATTCCTACGGCTTTTTTCTTTTTTTTTTCTTTTTTAAATAAAGGGTTGTACTAAATTGGGTGTTGTCACACCTTTAGTCTATTGAATCAAATTTTGTTGTCAGGTCAGCACTTTAAGATGGCAGTCATGTCACCTTTTCACTTTGTCTTCATTAAACTAAACTGACTGAGCTTCTGGAATAACAGGCAAACTGTTTATTTCTAGGCTTATAGTTGCACGTTTTTGTTAGAAATTATGCATGAAGGTTTATGTTACAAAGCAACAAAATGTGTTTTGCATTGTTGTTCTTTTAAAAACCCATTTCACAATGAAATCCAGCCCCTAATTATCAACGGAGAATAGCAAAACTAGATGTATGGTAATCCTCCCTATTTAAATGTTTCAATGAAATTAAATCTGAAGATACTACAGTAGGGTCCTTACCCACTGCTCTCAGCTGAAAGAGGGAAGAAACGAACTGACTTTAAAATGAAACAGGTTTCTCTTCTGACTGACTGAAAGTTACAGGATGTTGGTAGTGAACCAATTAAAACACATCTTAAAACGATAAATACAAACCAAATGTACATTATCAGCATGTTCAGCCTTTTGTTTCTTGGTTCTATTTTGTATCTGCTTATTGCAATCATATGTGTTTTGAAGGAGGGGGAAAATTAAATCATTTTAGGAAATAATAAATAAAGAATTCAGTGGAGGAAACAAAGGAGGACTGCATTTATTCGAACGTAAAATAAACCATGCCTTCAGAGAGTATGTTAGAAAAGAAGCCACAGTGTTCATGGATCAGTGGAGCTCAGAAATATCTAGAAAATACCAAAAAATCTGTCTCAACTGAAGACAGCAATGTGGCATCTCTAGAATATTCTGCAGAGAGGAAGGAATCTGCTGCACAGATGCTGTCTGTCTAGATCTCCAGTGAAAGATGTCCGGACACGGTCAATGCGGACTTGTCGTCTTGCCTGCTCTACCTTTCAACCTCTCATTTTGCTGGGAAAGAGCAATTAAACCTAAAGCAAGGTGAATAGGCGCATATAAGCAATATGCCTCCTCTTTTCCTTCCACAACTAAATTACGCTCTGGCTTTATATTCTACGCTTCTTTACCTCCTCCGAGATATTACAGGTCCCTTTTTAACTCGGTGCTGGGCTTACCAGAACCACACCTGCTGTGCAATATCAGGACGTTTACCTGCTTTTCTTCTTCCCAAGACACCGGCTTCTTTAGGTACGTCTAGTCAATCTCTACTATCTATTTTGTCACCCGAAATACTAGCAGCCTGCCTTCTGACAGGTATGGTATCTCTATTTAACCCAGCATTAATCCTCTAATGCATCAAGAAGAGTTGTGTGAGATTACCGGTCTGAATTTCACTACTGTTTCCAGGAAAATATTGACATTTTCACAAACACTTGCGAATTAGTGCTGGAAGAAAATTGTCATTTCTGTCATGCAGCAGAGTTTTCTACAGTTGCAATGAGTGGAATTAAGTATCTGTGTGCATAAATGTAAAAAAATTACACCGACTACAGGCATTCACTATTTTCACAGTAAAATACACATAGCTTTTAGAAGTGAAAATGTTTCACTTTTCACAAGTCCCAGAAAAACTGGGGGGGGTGGGGGGTGTCTACATTTTTCCTCCCCGGTTTTTGCTTTCCCAAGGCACGATTCTTTTTCTTATTGATCTGTCCACAATCCCATACACCAACTGGATTCTTCTTAATGAAAAACTGTAGAAAGTTTGCACAATTTTTTCATTATTTGAGGCCGCAGGTAAGTAGCTGCATAGTCCTGTGCTTAGTGGAAGGAAGTATTGAAAATCTCCTTTGCTATTCCTCGTTTCACGGTTTATAACGTGATACTTACAAATACTTTGGTAGCAGATTAAGCTCCAGAGAAACAAAAACATTTAAAAAAGAGCACAAAGCCTGCAAGTGTCCAAATGAGGGACCAGAAACTCTGCTTTAAGCTCCGGGAGGGGGTTTATGAGATGTAGTGCCATGTGCCATACAATACAAGATAAACATCTGTTGTTATTTCAGTAAACTTAAATCAGATGTTAAGCTTTTTCTTCAGGGGGATAGTGGCACAAAGAAAGATTTTTTTTTCCCCCCTCTCTCCTTACCAAGGAGGCCATATCCTATGCCAGGAAGACTAGGAGAAGATTCTGGAAGGGACTTAAATAAATGCTGTTAAAGCAATACAGTGGTGATAAAGTGACCTTTTGTAACCTTTATTGTACCCTAGGCCTTCAACCTTGGATTTCTGCCCAGAAAGACGTTTATTAATAAGGAGGCCAATACTGCGAGTACTGAGGATGAGTTACTACATTCACATACTGAAGAACAGATCCAGAACTGGATAACTCCAATGGAAAGATCTATGTGGTTTTTGGTGGGCTTTGGATTAAGCCTTCCAAAGCTGCCAAGATGACCACCCTGCGCTGGACAGCTGCTCTGCAGTACCCTAAGTGTAGGAAGAGAAGTTCTCAGAACCCCGTGGTCATCTTAAGACATCGCAAGCTTGCTAGGTTGCTGTTCAAGGAAGGGTGCTTCGCTTTGCTCCAGGCCCCACTCTGTTTCCATCAGTTTGGTGAGAAGTCTTCCTTCCGAGTTTCCAAATGACAGATGCCCAGTTCCTAAAGTGGATAGTACCCCCCAGCCACCAGTCTATCCCCTGTGCAGAGTACTTGTTCTAGCAAAAGGTTCGGAGTTCAGTGCCGCGAAACCGCACCAAGCATGCTGGACGCATTACAGGCGCGCGCTCCATCCCAGAGAGGGCGTATGGGATTGTGGACAGATCAATAAGAAAAAGAATCGTGCCTTGGGAAAGCAAAAACTGGGGAGGAAAAGTACACCACCATCTGCCAGATACCTGGAGTACCTTCTGCAGCTTTGGAGGGCACAGTTCCCCCTCCACCCCAGCCACCTGCTTTGGCCATTAGGCAATGAAGGGCTGCAACGATGACATGCGTGCACTGCATCGGTTCCAAAAAGTGTAAGGGAGGTTACAACTTGCTTGCTTACACAGCAGATAAAACCGAAGTAAGCTAGTACTGATTTGCCGTTGTAAGCCCATGCTGGTTTGCCATCAGTAACATGCTTTGATTAAACAACATCAAATAGTTTGGTTTTATACGCGATATTCCACATTTTAAATTGTAAAGGATCAGTCTTAATTGCTAAGTTTGACAGCTTGTCTACTTTTCTCATTACACACTGTAAGCTGTAAGGTACTCCAAGCTGTTTCTGTTTTGAACATATTAAAAGGGACCTTATATCCAAAGCACCAGACAGCATATGGAGTTCAGCTCTCCAGGCCTTAGGGTAAAACTGCTAGGGGTTATGCTGGACCACTGGAGATGTTGTAAAAAGGAAATTTTGCAAGGTACAGTTCCAGGAGCTGTGCTTGCTAGTGTTTCTCTGCACAGTGGTTACCGGCAGCGCAAATGAACCATGGACCAAATGCAGAACTCCGGATAAAGTAACAGTAATCTGCTTTTGTGTCCAACTCCAGATGTATTTCTGTTCAGCTTTTAATTCGGAAATTTTGTGGCATAAAGCGATTTAACAATGCACTTTTAATGACCCAATATATATATATCTTTTGTTTCATTTTTATTTACCTTAGCAGCATACTAAAATGTAACCAGCATACTTCAGTTTTTTACATTATATTTTAATTAGTGTTTTTATATATGAAAAACAAAGACACTACTCAGTACAAACACACATCTACTGTGCTGCATTTCCCAAGGCATATAATTTAATACCCTGAACACTAAGTGTCTCTCCATCAAAATTAATATTCCCTTGCCGGGTACAGGCCTTGGTCCATCTGGTAGCTGGGTTTTAGGATCTGTGCGAGGAGAGAACAATGTTCGTTGTTCTTTTAGAAGTAGTTAATGTTTTATGAACTCATGAAACTTCACAGAAGAATTAGTATCGCTGTGAAAGGAACTCAGGGCAGGCAGATGTGCCCCACAATTAATTAGTTCTAGGTGGGGTTTTTGTTTTCTTTTCTTTTTAATAGTCATATACGCAATAGGGACAATGTAAGAGAAAAGACCAGGACTTTTCCCCAAATAAGAGCTGAATACAGCCCTTCTTAGCATTCTGTGTTGCTTATTCAACTCTGCCTATACGTCCTCCTGCGTGTTTTCATGATGAAAACCCCTCCCAACATCAGACGCAGACGATCCCAGCAGCAAAGCGAAGGTGACCGTTCCACCGCAGCACAAACCCCTGGCGCAGGGGGTGCTCAGAACCACTCGGGGAGGGGCAGCCAGCAAAGCTGCCAGAGCTGTGGGGAAAAGTTCAGCGTGAAAGCAGCCGAGGTGAAAACTCCCGTGCCCACCTGAACTAACCCATTGTGACTCTTCACCCGCTTCTTTCCCCAGGACCCCTGCGCAGCCTTTCTCCTTACCATCCTCCCTCAGCACTGACAGAACCATTCTGCCCTAAATTTGGACCGGGAAAGCCTAGAAGAAGCAAGCACAGATTGCCCCTCAAAAGAAAACTCTGGTTCATAGTTCCTCCGGGCTGCAGGCTCAGGATTTCAGTCTCCATGCATAACAGTTTGTCCATCTACAATTTTAATCCTGTGCAACATTTATGGAACATTCCTTTCCTCCTCCTCTGAAGCAAGTGCAAATACTATTTGGCAAAGAGGAACTACCCACAAGGAAAGAGTTCCTCGGAGCAGTTGCGCTAGAACTTGAACTAACCATAACATAACACGTCTGAATAATACTGTGAAAAATATATAAAATATGTTATGGCATTAAAAGTTTAAACACCATAAATCTTCAGCGTGCTATTTACTAGGCTGAGAAGGTGATAGAAACAACATTCTGAAGTGGAATGAGAAAAGAAAAGAAAATGTAGCATGGGGGCCAGAGTGCAGTGAAACCCCCAGGGACCCGGCTACAAATGCAGCTTTAAAAGGAACGTTAGCCTAAGCTTTGCACAGCCATGGCTGGTAGAATTTACCTCAGCACGGTAAAGACACAGCTCCACAGCCAACTACTAGGTTAATACTCTGGAAGAAGATTTTAAAGAGATTTACCAAAAGAGATAAGAATTTAGAAGAGAAAAAAAATCAGGTCAGAATTAGTGGCAAAGGAAAAGAATATCATACAAATAAAATTAGGTTCTCAAAACGTGCCATTGTAGAAGCCCTGTTCCCTTTGTGCTACCGAAGCACTCCATCACTAACCGGTGGTTGTGAGGGGGAGATCATACAGAAAACAGCAATTAACATTGCCAGCTACAAGATTTGCTCCAACGTTGCCAAATATCAATATAAATTCAGAGTTCAAGTTTAAATCCAAAACACCATTTTGTCCGTTTTCAAGTTGGAACCTTGCTAAAGTACCACATTGGTTTGAGCTTCTTTCTACATACATGATTGCTGATTTATAGCTCTCAGGCTCTGCACTACAGTTCAGCAAATGGAATATTTAAACAGTTACTGTGAAAAATATTTTAAAAAGCAACTGCAAATTTTGCAAACTGTCAGTCCAAACCATGGAGAAGTTATCTGGGGGCTCTGACTGCAGAGAAATAGGGGTTCTTTCTTTTGTTTTCTGGAGGGGGTGGGGTTTTTTTCTTTTTTTTTTTTTGTGGATGGTTGCATATGCAAACTTTCAACAAGAAATCTATTGATTTGTTTGCTCCTTGGAACCAGTAATTTATAGGAAGCCCTGTAAATCCGTAAAACTGTTTTCCTCACAGAACTCCTGTTCCCTTAACTCTCTCAGCAAGCACTGTTTACCAGTTGAGCAAATTATTATTTGTGTAATAATGCTGTTATGGATCAGAGCTACACATACAAAACCTAGAAACAGTCCTGACCAGTTTTGCTACCCTGACATTTAGGTGATGTTTAGCTTGACATATTGTCCACATGGACAGAGCGTGGACTGGGACCACAGATTATTCCTCATGTAAACTAACTTTATTTCAGTTATAATTCAGAACAAATTCAATTTTCATCTGTAACTGTGAACTTTTCTAGCTTTTGTAGCTTGAAGTCAGCTCATTAACATTACTTAGACATCGTTTTTATAGTTGAATTATACTATGTTTATACTGTGGAATTCCATTACTTAATTGCTTCACTACTGGAAATTTCAGTGGGGTTCTCATTTTTCGCATAAATCTTGAGAATAAACACGTTTCTGTATTTCTCTTACTTAATTAAGTGCATATTTCATAAAAATAGCCAACATAGACAAATTAAGCAAAGCATCATTTGTTTAATCAAATGGGAAACTCATGCCGCATGTAAATGGGGAGACTTCAAAAGCTTTGGCATTTGCTTCCGGTAACTGCCAGAGATTAGGGATTCCTCCAAGACTATCCAAACCTGTTCAGCCTACAAAAAAACCTGCGCTGGGAATCACTCACGCAATGTTCTCACAGTAAAACCAGCCCCAAAGCATATAAAACTGTGAACCGGGTCCCTGCAAAATGAT
>NW_008824410.1:508043-522619 GCF_000699105.1 Pygoscelis adeliae | reverse complement strand
GGGGGAATGTGGGTAGGACGCCCATAATGGAAATGGGGGAAGGAAGCACAGGGAAGGAAGCTGTACGTGGCCAGTCCCTCCACCTCATGTCAAGGGCAATTATATCAACATATTATATCACATCAAGCAATCCTAGTGTGGAAAATGTCTGCCATTCCTTACTGACACGTCTCCTGTCGCCCAGGAAATCTGCTCTGGATTCAGTTTGGTTTTGTTTTCTTAAGGCTTTTGTCTAGATAAAGTGTAGAAGATCCATTTGGTTCACTGCAGTGGTGGGGTTTGGGGGTTTTTTTGCTTTTTTTTTTCCCCATGTATGTAGCAAAATCAGTATGTAGCCAAGAGACTCTGGGTGACGGGGCTTTAATAAAAATCAATCAGTAGCACACAGGGACAATATTACAGCACTTTCCCTCTCCTAGTGTGGAAACGGTGAACAGAAGACAGACATTCTTGCAAGGAAGGAGAGAAGCAAGAAATGAAACAGAGAAATAACAGGAATAAATGTCTGACTTTTAGGTCAATGGTGGGATTATTTTTTTCTTTCAGCAATTTGCTTTCTCTTCTGTACGGAAGTTTTCACAACTAATATGTTTGTTTTGAAGTTTAACAAGGGATAAAATAGTGCCCTAAAATTAATAATTGCTAAAATTTTAACAGCTATTTTGGATGACGTGAGCTAAGGAAAAGAGCAATACACTTGGGAGAAAAAAAAAAAGAGACAGATTTGTTCCCACCAAAATGAGGAAGATCTCATCTCATTTTAGCCGTGCATTCATTTTAATTCTGACTTCTCTTCTTACATATCTTTACGATGTGTAGGTCAAGGTATAGGGATGGAATTTGGGCTTTTTCTGCAACTGCAAAATAACTCTCAGAATTCATTTCCCTTGCAGACAGAGAGTTTTGCCTTTCAAAGCTGGTATCTCTTGTCATTCCAGCTGTCCCCCTCCTACAAAACCAGTTAGATGTTGTCCATTTATCACATAGTGCAAATCAGCTCCGTAGCAGCCCAAGAGACCGTTCCTAAAATTCCAGGGCTTGACTCACAAGAACTCCTTTTGCCAGAAACTGCTCCTACAATAACTGTGTAGACAGAATTCGTTTGGAATTAACCTTTAAAATAAAGATGCTTTCCTTGAGTGGGCAGTGAGCACTGAACTGGGAGGCCTTTACAGCTCGTCCTAGAGGCTGTATCATCGCCGACACAACTGCCCTGTCTTTAGAGGAATTATGCCCTGGGAGTCAGCGCAGTGTGTTTAGAGTTACAAATATGTTTACTGAAAGATCCTATTTTGAGCAACCTTTTACTCAAACATCAAAACCATTTAGAAATTATCACCTGTCTTGGCAGAGAAGCAGCAGCTAAACAATACGAGCAGCTGGATTCTGCATTTGTGTCAGCCTTAGTAGTTGGCATTGAACATCAGCCTCACTCATCGCTTTCTGAAACACAGCCAGATTCCTACTTCCTAAATGAAACCTGCCTGAACAGTGACATTCCGTTTCACTGGAGTCCTGGAGGAATCAGGTGATTTATGGAAACCAGTTACTGACACTTGAAGCCTGGGCTGAATAATAATCAATAATTTATCAATATTTTTAATACTACATTATGGATTCTGATTTTTCTTCCACCGAGACATCTGTAGTACTATAAGTAACCTCCCTACTACACCGGAGAGAGATCTGTCCACAGGACTGACCTCTGAAATAAACGTCCGCTCAGATCTGGTCTGTGCCGCACAGCTCCTGGGAACAGCAATCACGTGCGTTTGCACCACATCAGGAAAACGCCCAGAGGAAAGGCTGGATCAAGGAAGATACTTTCACCAGACAGTTTCAGGTATCAGGCAACACAGCACAGAAAAAACCAAGAGGGTTTTTTTGACCTTCCTTTGATAATAAGAACTTCGTGAGGCATGCACATCTCAAGATTGCTTCTCGATAGCTCTGCAATTTCCGTGTAACACCAGTGTCAGTAATGCGGGTAACTTGCCTGAATAGATGGAAGAACGCCTCATTCTGACCACATCTTACACGGGCTGGGTAAGCTACCCATCAATGGCTTCATTTGAGAACTGCCTTCTCCAGATACCATGGCTTGACAGGAAAAAACCACCCTGTTTTAACTAAGGTGTCATCGGAAAGGACTTGATCCTACAGACAGGTGCCTCAAACAGCAATTGTTCCAATCTTTCAATATTTCAGGTGCTACAAAGGTTATAGCAAAGGATCTAAGCATTTCCATTTCACCACAGGAGAGAAAGATGAAGAGGAATAATAGTATTCTTGAAGCGTTTGTCTTAACAAGTACCAGTTCTCGGTTCCAAGGGACAAAACTAAAAAGAAATCTGACCCACTGAAGTAATGGCTGTAGTCTGAAGGGAATCCAAAGCCTAATGTCTCTCTCATATAGATACGCAAAATTCTGTTGATTTTTTCCTTTTCTGAATGCAAGCAGAGAAGTTCCTCCCATGGCCCAGTGCAGCATAAACTATGAGATCAGCACTTACTTTTACCACGTGTTTCCATGTGCAAACTTGAGTATGACAACCAAAATTATTGCAATTTTTAAGGGATTAGAAACAAAAATATCAATTCTAGAAGACAGAAAAAATGGTTTCACTTTGGTCTGAGTGACCTAGCTCATGCATTTCAAAAATCAAGTTTGTTTTTTAGACGTATATTCATTTAGTTTTAAGACTGCAGCTAGCAGCGAGACCAAACAATCCTGAATCTCCCAGGCCCAGTTCTGGAGGGTCTAAGGTCACAACAATTTTAGTTGCGTTTAAAAGTGGCCAATGCTTCCCAGCACAACTTTACACTGTTTAAAACATAAACTAGCAATAGACTTTGGAAATAAGATAAGAAAGGGTAGTGGGAAAGATTTGGCAAAAAAGAGTCTATGTAACGCAGAGAAAAACGTGTACATAAAACAGCTATTTTGAGAGCGGTGCCTTTTTCTCCGTTCTCTCCCTTATCTTCCTTCTACCTACTCTCTTGAGAGCAAAAAGTAGGCAGGTGGGAAAACAGAGGACCGTAAGCTCGGGCTCCACTACACAAATGTTTCACTACAAGCATAACTTTACCCTTGTAAATGACGCCACTTGCTCCGAAATACACATTTACTGAAGAGCTCAGGACCAAAACTAAGACTGCTGTCATCAAAACATTCTTCCTACTTCACCCAGTGTGAGTATTTCATTGCAGACATTGTCCCAGCAACTCCCATCCCACAGGAAAATGGGGATTCCTCATTTTAGACTCAAGTCCGCTTATCTACAACATCCCGTATTTACCGTCATTAAACTACCCACGAGACACTGAAGGCAGAAAACCCTATCCGAAGTGTCTCATTGCCTATTTCCGATACTAAAATCTTTTCCTTTGGCTCCGACACCTTGCATTAAAGATCTTGCTCTTTGTCAGCTGTAGTCATAAAATCTAATGCACGACTTAATCTAACAGCATAGTGGCTTTTTGGCCTACAATATTGGAAATTACAAAAGGTGATACAATGAACCAGCAGATGCACTGGTGAGTTTTTGCCTTTCTTGACAAAACAGAAACGAGACAAAATTAAATCCAAGACAGTTCCCAGACATGTAAACCCGCAGTAGGAGTGGACTGTGTCGCCTCTCGACTCTTCTGCCCCTGCCACAGTCCACTAAAGCCTGGACCAGAGGACATGGCTCAGCAGGGTAGCATCTGCTGCGTACCGCAGATCTCAGCTTGGCCCACCGTCGCTTTTCATTTGTTCTCGGTATATAATCACCATTGTACTAGCACCTTTCCAAATGGGCAATGAAACACCCGAGAGTACGGTGTTTCAAGCTGGATGCCAATATGCCAACTCCAGTATCGTACTCCCGTTCACAGAGAGTTTCACGCCTTGCTGTAATGGCATATTCTACTTCTAACGTATGTTTCCTCTCCCTGAGATACGATTTAAAATGAACTTAAAGACACCAGAAATTGAGACATGAAAAACCCAAATGCTTTCAAATTCAGCTCAGGTCCTTACCGATATCTACAATATGAAGCCTTTTCTTACATGCAGAAGCAAGGGGGATTACGTTGCTCAAGTGTTTTTCTGCAATTGGTGGGGGTTTTTTATGGCGGGCTACCTTAAAGGTACTGGGGTGCCACTTAGAAAAGAGTCGCTTTTGCATAGCTAAGAGTGCTGTAATATCTGGAGTAGTCCTGAACCTACCTCTACCGAAAGAACTTTACTACGTGGTGCATTTTAAAGGGAACATGACGTATAATATAACTTTTATTTCCAGCAGACTAGGGTTGCTTCCTACACATCTGTGCGGTGAGTGGTGCTATACAGCAGTATAGCTGTGGGGGTTTATTCCTCACTGGCACATGACTGCAATGAAACATTGATACTACTTGTAAACCCCAAAATGTTTAACATGTTGGCACAGCGATGCCTTTAATCTCATTTTATGTGTAAAGTCCTCTACCCTTGAAAAAAGCTCTTCCTCATACAGAAACCATCCGCGGTGCATAAAGTAGCCAGTGGCTGTGGCTTTCAAAGCAAACCCAGAAGTATTATTCCATTTTCCGCTGAATAAAAGTATTGAGGTTTCTTTGTCAGAGAAAAGTGAGGCTGGATTCCTTTATCCCCCCGCCCTTTCTGCTCACAATGCCATACTCTGTCTGGTGGGCCAAGGAGGGCTGTCTCCCAAGAGATCCCAACAGGATTCAGTCCTCTGGTAATGGACTCCTAATACTTACTAGAACCATCAACCTCCTCCACATTTCTCTTTGAACGAGGGTAGTCTGTCAGGAGTGGAAAGCAATTTAAAACCACTGGTAAAGAGAGAGCTTAGGTAGAGAAGAATGATTTCTTATCAAAGCTGCCAATAGAGAAGACCCAGGTGGTACGGCAGAGGGGGTTCCCAAACACCTACCTCCAGCCCAGAATTAGCAGATGAGATTCAGTAACAAACAGTGGCTTTTAGCAGCTCAACACAACCTTCAGAGGGTGGCGATTAACACCTCTGCTGGGGGGGAGAGGGGAGGAGGGGAGGAAAGTAAGAACCTAACGTCCTGGGAGGTTTGCAACGCTGAGCTTTCCTTCTATGAAACAAGAGATCCTCAGGTTAGCTGTATGATCTGCACCTGACATTTCAGAAGGGGTGTCAGCTTCAAGGGTCTGCTTAGGGAACTTTCAGAAATTATTTTATATACATACATACACGTGTGCGAAGACCCAGACAGCGGGAAGCCGCAAGAACACGTGGCATGCTTAGTCTTTAGACATGATCATTAACGGAGTTCTATAAACCCTGCTGGGGCTGATTTCTAGACGCAAAGAGGGTGGGCATAGCAGACTTGCTTTTTGAATGATTTGTCAGTTTGGCTCTTTGTTGTTGGGCCATATCAGAGAGGCGGGTCAAATTATACCCTCTGAGAACCGCCCCGTTATTTTTCATTTCTCATCTTGAGTGAAACTGAATTCTCGTTTCCCTGTTTTTTTCTATGAAGAATAAAAGCAGCTTGTGTAAGAAACAAGCAAAGTTTTAGAAATAAAGCATGCTCTCGGGCAAAGAAATGAAAGGATCTACTTTCACCAAACAATTATGATTTAAAAACATCTACATGCAGAGATGCGTTTTAAAGCGTTATCTTTGGACAGGAAACATCCCAGACTTTAGTGCGTACAATTTAGAGTTCTTCCAATACCTTTAAGTGTGTGCGTGTGGGGGGAAACGTAATCTGTTTTGATAACTCTTGACATTAAACAGTGATAAATAATTAAATACATTTAACTGTTTCATTAACTACAGATAGATAGATTGAGAGAGCTCCATAGATAGAATATAGATCAAAAAGATTGAGACTGGCTGTAAATTCCCCTGATGTTTTATGACACCATTTGTATTCTGTCACTCACTAGCTTTATGTATAGTCCAAGCTGTGAACTGAATACCCCATTCAGAAAGCCACTCACTCTGCATGTTATTGCAATTTAATATTTTCACACACAGACACGTCATTATCTTGGAACCTGACACTGCAAGGAGAATTCAGTAATTTTTCAAGAGTGCCTTTTTTTTGTTCCAGTGTGAGCACCGAGGCACGAGATTGATCTAAATGACCTTTTGTCTCTAGATAGATAGATCAGCAGGTAGGTATTTGTCTGTGTTTTCAGGGATTCTTCCCGTTTCAAACATGCATGAATGGAATTTCACTGAAAGAACTAAAAAGAAAGGTTAAGAATCTGTCATTACCAACAAGAAGAATACCCCTTACGTAGTTACAGCTTGCTACAGTGAACTAGATATACATAGGTATATATTGACAGGGAAGTCCTCAAAGCTGTCTCTTTGGTCCTCAATTACCAAAACATGACTGTGGAATGGGATTATTCCACTTACGCTGGGATTCTGAAGGGGCAGTAACTCCACATTCCTCTAGGCTGTTTGAGAAGAATCAGGCATATAGCTCTTCAAATTACAGGTAAAAAAACCCATTTGTTTATCAATATTTTAAAAGCCAGGCCACATCAGAAAAAGAACTTTAGAAGCAGAGACAAAGGCACAGCTGATTTCATCCATGGAAATAGGTATATCTTATACCAGACCCTTGGCAGCTAATCATTAACGAACGTTACATACAAACTCAGATATAAGAAAAATCTTTATATGCAAATAGCATTGGTGTCCCAAAGAGTTCAGCGCCTTGAGGGCCTGCTCCAAAGTCCAGCGAAGTCAATGGAAAGACTACCATGAACTTCAACAGGCTTCAGGTTCTGAGCAGGGAGGTTGCAATGCTGCTTTTTGAGAGTAAATGGCCGGCTACGGTGAAGGTTCCCTTAAGACAGTGATCAGCTGTACAAGGTTAAAGGCAACCTTCCATCGTGGAATTCCTATTTCCTGGTCTTGAGTTAGGCGGGAGCCTCAAATTGCCCTAAGTTATGCCCTCAGTATTTTCATTAGGAAAGAAAGGAGGATTCCAAACCAAAGCAACGCTCCAGAAACCTTCCATAGGTTCTTGTTTCCTTCTCTTCCACCCAGCTCATTTATTAAAGTACTGGCTTCTTCGGTAAATGGCGGGGGAAGTCTCTGGGTATGGAGGGTAGGGAGGACCATTTCTCTGTGCTCTGTGTTCGGTCTCCAAGTGTGTGATTTGGGCTGAATTACAGACCCAGGAGAACCTCAGCTTCCCGAGACAAGCCAGGCAGGTACTTCCTTCCACCGCTGTCGTGCTGAGAAGCAAAATTCACCAATATAATGCGAGTCACCCAGGCAGCATGGCCATAGACATGCAGAAGAGACGCTTAACAGAGTTAATTCTGTGGCAGGACATTTCTCTGGTTAACGCCTCAAGACTTATTTCACGAACTGCTTAACAACGATACTTTGAAAAAAACAGTTACTGTCCATTGGGTAAAAATAGATTTATAGATAGGTGTTAAATGCGGCTCCTTTTTCTGATCCACTGGAACAGACAGCGCTATTGCGTAAATCGATACTTAGCTAGGGTATCGACTCCTGGATCATACAAGAAACTTTCTGATTATGGCTAGAGGCTATGCGTGTGACTGTGTGCACCAAGCCTTTGTGTTCTTTCAGGACACAGAGATCTACACATTAATTGAAGAACTACACAAAAGTGCTGTTTAATCTGAAATGGGAGTTAAATAGTAATGGTAAGTTTAGAGAGAAAATGGAATACATACTTGCAAACATGTAGGCCTTTAACATCTGTATCATCCACCTCTCTGCCTGTCTGAACAGCTACAGAGAATCCAGAAGTGAGTTTTCTGAGGCGTATTTCACAGGTTGATATCCATTTTGCTTCACAGGTGCGCAATATATATTTTTTTACATATAAATAAATAATCATACCCCCCCCCAATAAACAGTCTGAGGAAGCACTAGAATTTACCTAAAGGGCCTTAAATGCGCAGATATTCTACGTGTCTGGAAAAGCACACATCTCCTACAGTCTGAGGAAGCATCGGTAGCTCTTCAAGCGTTTCCTTAAGGACACATCCATGAAAGTCCCTTGGATTTCCTGAAGGCTCACCTTCAGCCGCTGGCACTCAGCAGCTGTTAAAATCACTCCTTAATAGATACTGCCACCAACAGAAGACGAAGCAGCAAATTCTGTCCTGAACTTTATCTGGATAAATACTTGATGAGTATTCTAGCAGGAAGAATTTAAGAACTCCCAAAGTAATAAAGATCTGTTTTTTATTCGCTATATATGGGACATATGAGCAGAACTGTTTCTGAGCAGAGGGCTTTTCAAAGTTCTCCATGAGGTATCAACTGCTTTTTAAATATGACTATTGTGCCATGTAGGGATTTAAATTTATGTTATTCCTATGTGATAATTCTAAAATAAAATATATGATCACTTGCAAGTTGTGCATGTTCTTTATTTCACATTTATGTAATAAAATATAAAATGAAACCAGTCCTTTTCTATAAACAGAAAAAAATGGCAAAGCAATTTTATACTACATGAACTTCAAGCACAGCCATTTAAAAATTAATTTACGTGATTGAGCCCAAAAGGTCCATTCACTGTGAATCATGTAAATTAATATTTAGTATTTACTATCCTGAAAGGAAAGAAAATGCCAGACTACATGTAAACAAAAGCGTTTTTTTTATAAGCATCTGAGACAGAATAAAAGATTTTTAGCCAAATCTGAAACTTGCAAAAAAAAAAAAGAGAAAAAAATCCGATCCGGTAAATTCAGCAAAAACGTCCCAATGACCTCAGCAAGAGCTGGAACAAACACAAAGACCATTAACGATACGCTTATCCAGAAATCACGAAGGCAGGTATGCGCGTCCCTCCCATTTTACAGATGAAGTAGCTGAGGGTAAATTATTTGCTTAAGCTCATAAAGTTAGCTCATCAGCTTACAAAAAACATACTTCATGCTATTTCTGCATCTCAGACCAATCTCTGATCAGGTAACGTTGTTTCAATATGCTCAGAGTTTGGTGGGGTTTTTGTTTTAACAACAGCAGCACAGGACCCCACCCCCGGTTCCATCGCTGCACAATTCTACAACTTTTCCATGTTCTGAGCAAAACTTCACATCCAACTTTCCATATTTTCTTACGGCCAAAGAATCATACACTCAAAGCACAATAATGCTGGGCTGAGAGAATAAATGCATGTGCTAAACATTAGCCTTTATGCTGGAGGCCAGTTCTTGGTGTAGAGTTGGCCCGAGCCTAGTCCTGTGCCTAAAACTCAGGTAAAGCTGCTCCGCGAGGAGGGTTTGCGTAGCATCGAGGGAAAAGCCCCTTTCTTCCCCCATTCTGTAGCTTCCCCCTCCTCCCTGCGGAGCCCAGGAGCAGGGCCGGGCTCTCCGGAGCAAGGCAGGGGACAGCCGCCCCCGCCGCCCCGAGGCACGAACAGGAACACGGTCGCGGTCCCATCCCCACCCTCGCTACGTGGTTCACTGGTGCTACCTCCACCTTCCTCCAGACCCCGTTGCTTCCTCAGCCTGACGAGGGAAACCGCACTTAGCTTCTTTGGTCCCCCTGAAGCGATTTTATATCAAGTAGGAAATAAAGCTGATTTCTTTTTCCCCAGTAATACCAATAAAACAATAACTTGATATCACTTCTACCGAAACACCGCTGCTGTAAAGTTAAAGATATGGAAAAGAAAATTAACTACTGTTTATGACAGCAGTGGGGGGGAAGCACAGTGCATGCAAGGGAACAGATGGCTTATGTCAAATACGGCCCCATCTTCCGTATATTACTACTTTGGAAAGGAAGTCCGTGCCACTTCGGAAAATAGCAATCTGTCTAAAATATGCTGAGCTTAGATAATTGATCATTCCATAAGTTAAGAAGAAAAAAAAAAAACAAGCTACATTTCTCCATCAGATATCGATCTGCAGATGCTAACAGTGAATCCCCTTAAACCAGCTGTATACCAGCATTTGTATATTTTATGCACATACACACAAAATCTCTTGGGTCACGTCCTCAGCTGGTGAAAATTAGTTTCATTGATGTCGATACTGATTTACATGAGTTGAGGATCTGGCCTCCCATTTTAAAAAAGTCCTGAATTTTGTCAGTTTAACCTCAGTTTTCACAGAAGAGAATTAGGCACATGTGTTCCGCTCGGCGTTGTTCACTGATTATACATGCATCTTAAACCAATACTGTGTGCACGTACATATGAAAGACATACGTATTAACAAAAACAGTAAAGAACAGTTCTGCGGCTAAATCACGGTATCTGAACAATACCTTGTCTAATGAAGTGCAGGAAATAGTTGCGAACTAGATAACGTGCCGAGTCCTGCCCCCCCCTTTGGGTTGAAGTCCCGCCGGGCCCTGGGCAGCCCCGCGTTGCTGAAGCCGGGCTGTATTTGGCCCTCGCTACAACCTCACGGAATCGCAACAGAAATCTATTTTCAGGAACGTACCAGGAGAGGGATGCACGCACCCTCCCCTCTTTTCCCTCCCACCCTCAGAGGACCAAAGAAATACTCAGAACTACTTTAAGAAGGTGTCGCACCCTGGGTAGCGTACAAAGGAAAGCTAGGAGAAGGGGGAGGTGGTATTTGAAATGATGCTGAATTCCATAATATTCGTCACCTGCCCTGCTAGGAAAAAACTGTTCCTTGCGCTTGCCTTCCCAAAAGCTAGGCTTGCGATCTGCTACAGGCAAATTCGGTTGAAAAAATACACAGGGAAGTGTTTCGCTCAGTACTAACAGTCCATCTTCAAATTGGGGAGCTTCAGGCAGACAGGCGCGGATTTTCTACGGGGGAAGCAACCTATGAATCATTCAATAAAACATACATGCGATAATGAATAGCCAACCTTCTTTGGTGGTGATAAGATATTTTAAGTAAAAACATCAGGGCATGTTTAAAAAATGATTATAAATTATTTTAACAGCGTATTTGCAGAGGGTTATAAAAACAGCTATAATATTTTTGTCCTGGATTCTAGAATTACCAGTGTGACAGCTAATGCAGTAATGATTTGTTTCAAATGCCAGTGTTTAAGCTGTATAAAGCTGATTTTATACATTTTTCCAGTAGGCCGCATTGTAGTTAATGAAATTAAACACACCAATCGCATTTGTCCCCAGGGGATGAGGAACTGAACACGCCACTGGTTTATTTTTTTATTAAAATAAATTGCAGCCAGCAAGATGGACTAATTGCATACAGAATTGAAAAAGAAACATTCCATTGATATAATTAAGCCAATTTTCATGGACAAAAATAGTCATAGTGGATCTAAAATAAGCAGAGCATTCACTACAGTTTGACTTCTCCCCACCCTCTGTATTTTGTACAGAACATTAACTATTAAACAAATATGTATCTCAAATGGGCTGACAGTGTTATCTAGTAATGATGGCTAAATTGATCCCAATGACTGACGCCGGGGCATTGTGTCTCATAGCTTTGGTGAGAGAGTTCGCAAGCCAAAAAAAACAGAGCAGCAAAAACCTACCAGATCAAAATATTACCTTAAAGCAAAACACCTGAAAGACGTAAAACTATCAAGACAAAAATAAATCGCCACCCAGTTTATTTTGGTCTGACATTTCACCCCAAATGCCTGTGCAGTCACTTCTTTTTGGAGAGCTGTGGTCCAGCCTCCCCTGATTTTGTCCACAGTATTACAAAAAGCGAACGGTTAAGAGAAGATGAAGTCTTTCCCCACCAGCTCAACAGAGACCAAGATTTACCGTGATAGAAGCATTATTCTGTGGCCTACTGGAAATAATTTGGCTGTCTCGGTCCATTTTCAGCTGGAAAACGTCTCCCCAAGAGAACCAGTGGCCTTGTTTGCAGTACAAAAGTGGGTTCAGCGGTACAAAAAAATGCCTTACGAACTTTCTGTCATAAATTTGGGCGAAGCACATCTTTGGGGCTACATGATGAAAGCTCGTCCGCCCTCTGAACAGAAACGTCCCTTTCTCCCTGCACACCAAGCGCTGCTGAACAGAGCAACTGAGAACTGGTACCTTGCACAGAGAAGCACTTTACCCCGTGGAAAAGGAGTTGAGGTTCTAGCCCTACCTACCGCTGTTAAGCACACATCGTGACCCTTACCCACAGGGAAATTTCTTCCCAATTACAAAAAAAACCCCAACCAAACCACCAAACAAGCAAGCTGCTTATTCCGGCTCTGAGCATTCAGAAGCACCAAGAAGTACACTTATTCCAGGGATGAAAGTCGTATTTCATTTTTATTAGCAAAGAGGGTCACATCATTCACTGAATGAGAAGGAAAAAAAACTCTTCAGGACAGGGACACTCTGTTACAGATTTGGACGCTACATAACGCACAACCTACTGCAATAAAAATAAAAATAAACAGCCCATGAGTAGGTAGCGGTGATGCATGAAAATCCATTAAGAAAATAAAAGAAATAATAAGGTCATCGATCTTTTCCACTACGACATCCCCGACCTGAAATTCCTCCAGAAAAAAAGGGCATATTTAAGATGAGAAAACATTTCGGTGCGGAATGCTGTGGTGTACTGACATATCAACAGGCTGTTATCCAGAGAGTGGAAACAAACGCGTTTGCACATATCCTTCAGGTGTCTTCATTCTCAGCTGCAGATGGACTCTGTATGTATGTGTCTTTACTGATATGCCGGTTACTTACGCCTACAGGATTAAAGATATCTTTTGGGAAACAAGCATGAGAAAATGATTATTCAGCTAAGATTTGGATCCTTTCAGTTAGCATTCAGAATCGTGCGAGTTTATCATTTAAATAATCTCTAACTGGAAAAAAATAAACATGTCCAGCAATAGGGGGAGAGCCATCAAGTTGTGGAAACAAAGCACGAGCTTGCCCTGGCCCACAGAGAGCACGTACAGTCTTATATGCCATCAGCCTTGCACTATAGAAAAGGCCTCGATTGTAGATGTAGATTTTTCTTCTGATAAACAATTTCTCACACCGTTAAGTTTACTGCAATGGGTAAAAAAGAATATAATAAACAGAGAGAATGCAAATTTTACAGTTAGAAGGGCAAAAGCAAGTCTGAAAAATGTGGGTTCTTTTCCTGATCCCGTCACCGGGAGCAGACAGGGATCCTCCGGCAAGTCATCACACGCGCTGCCTCCACTTCCCCAGCTATGCCCTAGAACTAACACTACGTTCCCCACCGTCAGGGTGGCTACTGAGCCTTGCCTCATTAATGTTTGCAAACTTCTTCAGGCCTTTGTCTTTGAAGCACTATGTTAAATAGTACCGAGCTTTTATAAAGTATATAAGCCATAATAATCATAGCCATAATAACAATAATAATACTTTTCACTCAGTAGGGCCTTTCCTTCTGAGAATCTCAGGGTGCTTTACAAACACTAATGAACACAGCCACGCCGCAGAAGGTATTTCCCTCTTAACCAGAAGATTCCCTTGTCATTCACTTCAGGTATTTCACTTCACCGCTGAGCCTGTTTGTGCGGCCGGCAGCGCAGCCCATGCGGGCAGGTGTAACCCCTGTGCAGCAGGCAGGCTGGAGCATTCCTATAGCACCGGTCACGGAACGGTTACGTCCGACCGAGGAGCCGGGGTATTATTACAGTGAGCAACAGCGATGAATTACACTGCTCCTGTGTTGTGAAATCCTAGCTCCTGCCTTGCATTTTGCCTAGAAGCGAGCGGAGATTTTGCGTGTTTCGCATACGCTTGGCTTTCTCCCGTTCGATAGTTCGGAATCCTGCCCATTTCAAAGCCGTCCTATACTAGTAGTGTACGACTGAACATGGGACGGTGTCTGTCTGCGTGGGGAATGGAAGAGGAATTCTTTGCTCTTTCTGACCTCAGTGTCTTCATCGGGTATTTTTAATAGCAACCTTTAGAAATATGCTTGTTTTAACATATACCGCAGTTCCAATACAAAGTCTAAAAATGAGGCAGCTTTATTTGTCGTTGGACAAAGTTTTAAAAATACAAGTCGCAATTTCTGCACGTAACGTACCGGTTCATGACCATACGGTGATTTTACTATGCATTGTAAGATCTTTGTATGTGCATTATTGGTTCAACAGACAAATGCATCTGCATAGACACGTTTTGCATCCGCACGGTGTTTTTACAGGATGTGGGAATTCAGTGAAACTGGAATAACGTACAGTTCTTTGATGTGCTTTATAAACTTATATTTATATATGCACGCGCAAATGCCCTGTGATGTAAACACACGTGGATAAAACATCACACACAAACTACACGGACACCTACGAGCGTTGACTTTATTACAGGCCAAAATGCAATCCCCGATTTCTGCGTCTTCTTCAGCTTTAGCACTTTGGCACCTTAAACCTGCTAGTCCGCGGGCAAGTCCAAACAGTCTCCCACGTCAAATAGCCACTTCATTCCTCCCATTCGCCAAGTTTCCTCCCGGGACAAGGGAGAAGGAAGCGCTTTGCAGTCGTTCCCTCCGCTCTTTCTCGAATCCATCAGGCAGGGGGCGGGTGAATTGATAAATTGTATTTGTAGAATTTGGATTTTGGGGTTTTTTTAAGACTAAACTGATCTTAAATCCTCGGTAATTTTTGTTGAAGCGCTAATTACACATCGCC
>NW_008824410.1:506784-507530 GCF_000699105.1 Pygoscelis adeliae | reverse complement strand
GCCCGGGAGCCTGTTTCCAGCTCGGGCCCCGGGGATCGGGGCAGAGACGGGGCAGAGGAGGCGGCGGGCTTGAACATGTAAAAAAACCCTAAACGCCCGAAACCGCCATAAATTTTCGTCCTCCGTGTGTTCCAACAGCGGAACCGTCCGTTCAAGCGCAAATACGGTCGCACGCCGAGAAGTGGTACTTGGACTCCAGCCCCTGCGTTCGCTTCTCTCCCGCTCCCTTTTCCCCTCCACCATCTCATCGGCCTTAATAAAAAAATAAACAGCGAAGGGGAAGCCCGTCCTCTTCGAGGGCGAAGTCCTAAACCGAGGAGCAGGTACCGGGGACCACGCTCAGACGGTTGGGGAGGGCAGGGCAGACCCCTTTTCCCGTCAATCCCGCCTGCCCGGGGGATGCGGCGGCGCTGCCTAAAAACTCAGGCTTGAGCCTTTGACTTTGTCGTATTCCTAATGACGAAAAGCAAGCGGGACCGCAGAGATACTGGCCACCGTTTTCCAGCGCGGACGTTTGTTTAGAACCCGAGATCCGAGAAATGCCCCTCCGTGTGTGGTTCGGGATTATATTTGTACTCTGCAAAACGTGATTTCGAAAGGGAACGAATTCGCTTTAAACGTGCGGCGCCTAACTCATTTATTTGCCGCCTCTCCACCTTCTCGTTAGTACAAAAGGGCCCGTCAGCTACTGCAGAAGCCTCTCTCCAGCCACCGGCATTTTATTTTCTCGCTAAGGGACGAGGCCC
>NW_008824410.1:504748-506532 GCF_000699105.1 Pygoscelis adeliae | reverse complement strand
TCCCGCGGGGCTGCTGCGCCTCCTCGCCCCCCCGGCGAGCCGAGCCTCGGGGCTCAGCGCGTCGCGTCCGAAAGGCTCCCACCCCCAGAGGCCAGCGATAAAGCGAGCGAAAACGGTTCCCGTCTGCGGTTCAGTTCCGCCGCCTCCGATACCTGCCCTTCTCCTGGCGAGCCGGAGCAAAACCGCCGAGAATTTCGCTCTCGCCCCCACCCCGGCGCGCACACACGCGTTCATCCCCTTTCCAAGTCAGGTAATAGAGTCGAATTCCCAGAGGAGCCTCACATCTGCTTAAAATATTGTCCAATGAAATGAAATTCTACAACATATTGTGTTTTTAACGTACTGTATGCTGCTGCCTTGCGTACCTCGCCGGCCGGCCGGCCGCGCGTGTGTCGCTTTACCCCGGGACACATGCGGGCATTAGCGAATACAAGCACACGCTGACGGGGGCTGGAGCACCCAGCACCGCGGGCGGAGAGGTGTGCTTGGGCAGGGCCGTGCGGGATTTCGTGCAGCAACTGAAGTTCTCGCTGCCTTGCCGATGTAAATACAGCAAGACCCATACGCACTCGCGTCCGTGTTTAAGCTGTTTTGCAAATAAATACTCCCGGGATATTGAAACCTTAGCTTTGGACTACTGTTTTGAACTGTGATCCCTAAAAAATCCTCGGCTGAAACCCCATAAACCGTTGGGCCTTGTATTGTATTAAACACCTGATTTTAATCAGAGCTCAGCCTTCCGAATAGACACTTCCAGTCTGTATTAGCAGCGCTCGCTCAACGACCGGAGGTTTCTGAACTGCAGCTCCTTCTGCTGCAGGCAAGCAGTTGCTTCCAGGCACAGAAGTCCCAACTCATCTCCCTGGCGCTTAAGATATCCAGGCACTGAAAACCTCTTAGTCCTTCAGCTGCAGAGGCTTACTTACCGCTGCCAAGCTAGGGGAGCTCACGGGGAGAGGCCGGGGCAGCGTGCGCCGCTGAAACGCGGCCGGACCCTGCCCCGCACACGCGGGCAGACATCTGCAAAAACCCGGACCCTGCCCCGCACACGCGGGCAGACATCTGCAAAAACCCGGTGCCTTTTGCAGAAGCATAAAAGAAAGGGGGGGGGGGAAGGAGAGAGAAATATTCCACCACTCTATTCAACCTCGCTTTCACAGCCAAGAGAGCTCTGAAAATTACTCTTCTCCTTAACAACCGAAAACAATAAGTGATGACTTTTAAAAAAAGTTATTATTTGAACGGGGGCGTTTAAAGCGTGTGTTTATTGGGAAAAAAAAATATTCCAGGATTAATTGAAAGACAACTTCCCAAACAGCGTCGCAGCGATGCGCTGACAACGTTGGTCGCGCTAACTGTAAAGCACCCCCGCCTCCGAGCAGCGTTTCTGCGGGCAGAGCTGCATTTGTTTGGGCGAGGAAGGTGTAGGGATGTCACACAAGCTCACGCACGGGACTATTTTGGGAGCTGGGGAACCTTAACGGAGCGCATTGTAAAATGCAGCCGCGTAAAGGTAAATTGTTGGGCCTCGGGGCTGCCTGCCTGTTGTGTCGTTTCGAAAATAAAAGCGCGGAGCGGCGGTCGGTGCCCGGCCACCGCGGGACTTGCTCCCGCCCCCAAACCCGCGAACAAAGCGATTTTTTTAAAGCGAGCTGGACCGAGGAGCCGCGCTGCTCTGTCGGGCAGGGCTTGCGAGAGCGATGTCCTCTCCGGGGGGGAGGGAGGGAGTGGGGGGGGGGGACCGCAGCTCACACCGGGGAGCCGGGACCAGACCTGCAGGAAGA
>NW_008824410.1:504098-504470 GCF_000699105.1 Pygoscelis adeliae | reverse complement strand
GTTTAACTGCAAGGGGGCTGCCGGGGAGCCCCGCACAGCCCCGCCGCCCGGCTCTTCACGCGTCAAAGTCCGCCCGAAAGTCTCCCTGTGGAAACGCACGCGATTCAGGCAAACCAGGCGCCGCTACTCCCCAAAGCTTCCTCCGAGCACTACAAGCGGAGTTTCTAGCAGGGCACAGGCTACGCGGGAACTTCTGCAGTCTCCAGACATTTCGCACGGAGCCAGAGCGAAACAGAAACTAAGCAATAATGATAATAGTAATAGCAGTGGAGAAGTACAGGCGGGCTGCCCGGGCACCGGGACCCCCTGCTGCGCCCAGCCTAACAGTTAATCGGCGAGGAAACAGACCGAGCGTTCACAGCTGGACTCTAC
>NW_008824410.1:502251-503229 GCF_000699105.1 Pygoscelis adeliae | reverse complement strand
CGGGGAGGGAGAGGGGCTGCAGCCCCGCGCAGCCCCCGGCCCGGCTCCGCGCCCTCCCGCCCCGGCCGCCGGGGAGGGGGTGCGGGGAAGAAGGGAGAGAAAGGACCTACTTTTGGGCAGTTTTCTCGCCCGCGCCTTGGATCTCATCGTGTCGGCTTGCGGATTCCTCTCCTCCTCCTTGAGCCCAGAAGCAGCTACACACTATCTTCATCTCCCAAGCATTGTCAGTTTGGACACCTTCGCACATGCGCACAGAGCATTCAATCTGACACCCTCACCAGGGCCAAAAAAACTTTCCAATGTATTCATCATCATCAGGGGTTTTTTGGGGGTTTGTTTTTTTTTTTTTTTTTGTCCTATCCTCTTCTTCAGACCACTTATCTCTCCCCCCTCCTCTCTCCTAGCACCATCACAGCCTTCCCCCGATCTGCCCCTTTAAGAAAAATCAGCCCTTTCCGCTCCTAACCCTCTGCACACTGACCTTACACACTGGACAATATTTAAGGATCAAGGTGCCATCCTATAGAGAGGTGATTATCATTATATTATTATTATTACTACTACTACTACTCCTCCTGCTGCTGCTACTAAATAGCAATGCTGTAGAGAGACTTTGCTAATGGGCGTCATCTTGTACGCGTTTCAGACACGCTTTTATTTTTAATCTGAAAAATTCATTTACAGTGACTTTTCGAGCGGTGCCTGCCTTTGTTTTCTTCCTTTTCACCCTTTTTCCTCGCTTGCCCCCTTCGGCTCAGGGGGCCGCGTAACTTTTAAAATAACGCAGTTTGCGCTTTGTGCTCTGCCGTCACTTCTCGCGTTTCTACCAGAACGTCGCTGCTCAACACCGGCGCTCGAAAGCCTTTGGCCGTTCCTCCCCCGGCTGATTTGACTGTGCCTGTGAACGTTTCGGCCCGGAACGCGAACCCCGCGCTCTCGCTCCCCTTCCCCCGGGGGCCGGCGGGGCGCGGAGCGGCC
>NW_008824410.1:496074-497927 GCF_000699105.1 Pygoscelis adeliae | reverse complement strand
TGGAGACGCGGCGTCCCACCATGTGACACCCCCTGCATACGAAAAACCAGCCTGCAGCCCCGGCTGGGAACAGGAGGTCTCAGCAAAAAGCCAGGTCTGGGTGAGTGCCCGCCCGGGACGGGGAGTCCGCAGCCGAGCTGGAGGAGCCGGCGTCGGTACCTGCTGAAGGAGCAGTTCGGGTACGGGGCTCAAGCGCTCTTTACACGCGGGTAAACAGCGATTCGGGCCATGTCCGGAGAGGCGTACCATCCACCCGACAGAGCCCGGTAGCTCCTTCCCTGAAGGAGCCTATTTGCACACTCATTGGTTTAAAATCACGTTTTACCCGAAAACCTTTGAGAAGCTCCAGAGAAACACCGCTCTGAGAAAGACAGAAATGTCTGCATTTTGTACAGAAAAAAAAAAAATTAAGTCATCCTTACGGGTCCTCTTATCAATGAAATACATTGAGGAGGGAAGGTTAATATCACTGTGAAACCTGTGCATGCACGTTGCTGTCCTGCAGCTCACTTTCCTGACACTTAAGCCGCACTGAAATCGGTCTTTGCATCAAAATGCGTTTATCAGACTTTTTTTTTTTCCCCTCTTATTTCTAGAAGAAAACACTGGCTCCTCCGGCCATGAAAAAATACCGTGTAAATTGCCATTTAAGATTTTTCAAAAAACATGTTCAGCTATAAGAATTCCTTCGAATTCGTTACACTCCGCTATGCAAGGCTACGCCTTGCTGGTCCAGGGTAAGGTAAAAATGCATGTCCTAAAATAAGAAGTCGTAAAAAGAAAAGCAACATTTACATTTGAATATCTAACTTGAACAGTATTATAATTACAATCGTAAAGGATCGCGCACTGTTGTCTTTAAAACGCCAGCCTATGAACAGAGAGTTTTCGGGGGATGTAAACACAGCAGTTTTAATCGTGACGGTCTCTTGGAATGAAGGGAAATTAAGGAGTTATAGCAATTTTTTTAGACGTTCGATCAAAATATTTTTGCCCGGAGAACGCTTGCCAAACGAAAGCAAAATGGAAATGATGGGCGCTGTAATTCGGCAAACAGTTTTGTAATGGAAGGAGCCCAAGTCCCTAGTCTCTCGGGGCAGAGGGTTCGCGTTGCCCCGGGCTTTTTGGAATGGTCCTCTCCTGCGGGGGGTGGCACAGGGAAACAGGTATGAGACAAGTCATTTTCGATCAAACATTTTTCAACCGAAGTACGGTGTTCTGAAGGCACTAAAGCGATCCGTGTCGCCTTTCCGCTCGAAATTAACAGACCCCCCCCCGCCCAAAGGTTAAAGCGAGCCGTAAGAGCCAGCGGGAGGCGGAGGGTCGGCTCCCCAACTCTTCCGCGATGCCGCCTGGAAGAGAGCGCCCGGATCAGCACAGCGGCGTCGGCGCAAAACCTCCCTTCGCCGAGGAGAGGAAGACCCTGCTCCTCTTCACCCAGCCCGGGGTCCCAGCCAGCAATCCGGGCACCGGCACCGGGGCTCGCAACCCAAGAAAAGAGTTCCTTTAATGAAGTTTTATGGGGGGAGGCGAGCGAACCGAAACCCGTCCAAATCTCGTTTGCTACCCTGCCAAAGATCAGCGCCTTCCCTGCTCGCCCCCGCCTCGCAGCAGCTACCAGCGAGACCGCAGCCGGCTCCGGAGGTGGCCCTGCTCCCCCAGCGCTCCCCGAGCCCCGACGGGAGCCCCGGAGGAGCCCGCTCCGTCTCCTCGGAGCCGAGGGGCGCCCGGGGGGTGTCCCCTTGCTCCCCGGTCCTCCCACCGTCCGTGTGTACGGAGGGGGTGTCAGTCCCCGAAGGGCAGCGCGATGCCGCCCTCGCCGGGGGGGGGGGGGGGGGGGGCAGGCGGCCCCG
>NW_008824410.1:494347-495560 GCF_000699105.1 Pygoscelis adeliae | reverse complement strand
GCCTTCCCCCCCGGCTCCCCGTCGAGCGGTGGGGGTCTTCTTCCCGACTCCGTTTCCATATAGCCTTATCTTTACACGCTTCCACCTTCCAATTAAACTTCCCCAAATTGCCAAAAGCCTTATTTGCATGCAAGGGGCTCCGTTCAAAGATGCTAACTTATTGTCTCCTCTCAGAACTTAACATTTCTCTCTTCAGTTCCCGCTTGAAAGAAGTTTTAGAACAGTATTCAAAGACTGTCCAAACGAACAAAACCTTCCCCTTTGCTAGGGAGAGAAATCCGGTGTATTCAATAAGAGGGCATATTCTCAGAAGTTTGTAGATTTGGTTTTAAAGGCTGTATTGTTCGTGCCTTTTTCCCGAAACTTTTTTTTTTTAGAGGACGGCTGACATGCCTGCAAAGGATTATTAAAATAAAACATCATAGAGCTTTTTTTTTTTTCTTCCCCTCTCCTTTTTTCACTGTTTAGAATTACTTTTCTGGAAGAGCTTTCCAAGCATACCCCCTGCCCCCCAGGTCATAATTAAGAACACTTTTTTTTTTCCCCAGCAAACAGGAAAAGTAAGGAATCAAACCCTTTTCCAAACGCTCCTTTTTCTTTAAACGCCAACAGAGTTCTGCACTTCGGGAATACTTATCTGTTACAAATACACCTGAAAGCATTCCCGGTGCTGAATAGACATTGTTCGTCTACAGCAGAACAAATTAAAGCAGTGAGGCTTTCACACTGGGCAAAGCGAGAAGCATCTCTGCAAGCATAAAATAAACGCAGACCACAATTCTTACTGGGTTTTCGAAGGCTGTTTCAAAGGCGATAGGATCTCTGCCTTCAGATCCCCCCCCACCCCCGCATTTTTCTTTTTAAGATTAAAAGGAGATGATCCAGTGAGCCGAGGATGTAGGACTCCTTTTGGGAATGCGATAAACTGCAAAAAGCCGGTGGCAACCCATTTATGATTAACTCCTTTTTATAAAGGTGCATAATGGAAGCAAACGGGGACCCGACGGGACCCGAACATATTTTATTCATTTAATACAAAGCAGCTTTTAAAAAAAAAAAAAACACCACACAACTTAAAAAAACGCCGTTCGGAGCCTAACCCAAGGGCCGGGGGGAGGAAGAAAAACTTATGGGGTGTGATGTGATTTTGCCGCGGCCGTTCGCTCACCGGCGAGGGTGCGGAACTTCGCCCCGCGGAGCGCGCACCCCGGGC